>NC_139835.1:27315438-27482938 GCF_963691815.1 Echiichthys vipera | reverse complement strand
CATTTCAGAGAGAGAAAGCGTTTCTATTGGCTACTGACTCGTGCTTTTTACCTACTGCAGCTTTAGGTCAGTGAGCAACGATTTTGCTTAATTTTGCTTAATTCATTATCAAATCTCTGGATGGAAGAAAAATGTCATTCTTGCAAACATCATAATACAGAGAGACGTTTTTCTTCTCCCTAATGTGCAAAACAAACCGAACTGAAACAGAGACCCAACAACCACAATACAAACAGAACCGTGGGCTCGTCGGACCCTTAATCCCTTAAAAAGCTGGATGATTAGTGCTGGGACAAAACCTGCATTCTCCTGTCCTTTAGCTATCTCTGCTGTCACACTCAGCACCGACTGTGATTGGAAGAAGTACAGACTTTTCTTTTTTTTCACTCCTATCCCATCATCAGCAGTGTAGCCAGACAATTGCGGCCCTAATATGGATTATTTCGGTTGTCAACTTGCAATGAAAGTACCACCAATAAAAGTCCATTTCCCTTCATTTGCATCAGGGTGGAGGCAGAAATCATTGCTGGTCTCACAAACACAACAGCTGGATTGCGGCGAGGCCTAAAATCAATCAGTGTTGTGAACAGCAAGACTCCACATCTGGTGTAACTGAAAACTAGACGGGGGAGGAGGAGGAGGAGGAGAGGTGATTCAGCAGGTGATGGCAGCAAACTTCACTAAAGAGAGAGACCCAGAGAGAGAGAGAGAGAGAGAGAGAGAGAGAGAGAGAGAGAGAGAGAGAGAGAGAGAGAGAGAGAGAGAGCAGGAGAAGTGTGGAAAGCAGAGGAAAGGGAAGGAAAGACAGACAGCAGAAAAGAAGAGGGAGGAAAGGGGGGGGGTAAAGCAGGAGAAAAGAGGAGAGGTAAGGAAAGGAGATAAGAAGAAAGGATAAGAGAAGAGTGGAGGAGAAAAGCGAGGGAGAGGAAAAGAAGGAACAAAAATGAGAAGAGGGGAGAAGAGAAGGGAAATTTAATCAAATGGAAATGAGTGGAGGAGAGAGGAGAGAGGGAAGAAAGGAGCGGGGAAAGCAAAGAAAAGGAGAGAGAAGAAGATAGGAAACAAATGACAGGACAAGAGAAGTGAGGAAAGAAAGGAGAGGAGCAGGAGAAAAGAGGAGACAAGGTGAGGGAAAGCAGTGGAAAGGAAACAACTGGCGACGAGAGGCGAAAGGAAAGGAAATTAAAGGAATGGAGGGGAAACGAGTGCGAAGGACAGCAAAGAAAGAAGAGAAAAGGGAAAGCAGAGGAGGAGAGATGAGGAGAGATGGATGGGTAAAGACAGGGAGGGAAGGAGAGGAGGAGAGAGGACGCACAGAAGGGGACAAAGTGATATTTTTATTCGTTTTCAGATATCCTTCTTTATGAAACCGTAGACGCAGCGAGCCTCCGTCCCACCCACCCAGAGGCCCTCCAGAGTAAACGCCAGTCGTCACTACGTCAAATCCAATGACATTTTATAACGCTCCAGGAATGTGTGTGTCCGTATGTGTGTATACATGTATGTATGTGTGTGTGTGTGTGTGTGTGTGTGTGTGTGTGTGGGACCTAGCTGCAGAAAAAGCAACTGCTCCGGGGAGAGGGACATATCTGCTTCGGCTCTTAACAGCTGGTCCCTGCAGTTGCCCTTTTCCACACATGAAAGGGCAACAGTCACAGTGTGTGTACATGCATGCATGTGTGTGTGTGTGTGTGTGTGTGTGTGTGTGTGTGTGTGTGTGTGTGTGTGTAAGACATGAAAGACAAAGGCAACAACAGGCATCTCTAAGAAATACTCAGTGCCTCATAAATCAGCGCTACACTGATGCATGAACAATTTGTGTGTGTGGGAAAGTGCGCTCCATCCGCGCCTGTTTCTACGCTGACGTTATTGATTACCCTTATGGATATTACGCGGGAGTCATTGATGGGAAAAGAACAGGGGTGTCATTTATAACGGTTGCGTGCGCAGAAAACGGGGCGTGAAAGCAGCTAACGCCGCTTCCCACGTTGAAGTTGTGATCCATAAAAACAAAGATGATGGGCGACCATGAGCGGCCCACACATACATTGAGGGCTGCGTTAGACAGGGTCATTTAAGCTCTCATGATTTATTATTACCTGTCATTTTGAGTTTTTTAACCATAATAATATAATATACTTTATTTTCATTCATTTATTCGTTAAATAACAAAACAGACACTTTCACCTCTTTAGTCCAGGTGTGTGTCACGGCAATGTGGGCCTTGTGTTCAGGTGAACGGTGCTTGGCCTGTCTCTGTGGTGGACACATTTAATTTCACTCCATATCACACGATACTGTGCATATAATCTTAGCTTGGTTCCTCTTTAACACACCCACACACTGACTGCATCATGTCCATGTCCACATGTGGCGCCATTCCAGTGTGAAACAAGCATAAACTCCCAGTAAGCAAAGAAAGAAAATGGGTTAAAATGTCTTAAACAAGGAAACAACTACGCCTCATTAAAGGTAGTTATGAACTGATACATCTACAGATATTTGTGTTTTTTAGGAGTATCGTATCGGCTGATAGTTTTCCCCTGGCATTATTCACAGACAGGCATCTTCAGGCAGCTCTGTGTTGCTGGAGACGCCTTTATTAAGTTCAATAAATGTTCCTTTTTTAAAAATTTGAGACTCGTAACATTTGTTATCATCATTGTGTCATTTTTATGATGTAAATTGAGGGAGAGAAAGTCTTATTGGCTCAAAGAAAATCAGCCATGTCATCGGCTAAAGTTGATGAAAAAAAAACACCACACAAAAATCCATATCAGTCGATCCTGATAAAAGCTTTTCAATGTGTGTAGATCATGTTTACAAAAGGCAGAACTACTGTATCGTGTATTCATGTAAACCACCACTACACTGGTCTGGAGACGGCAAGAATCAAGGCTATTGTTTTTTTTATTAATATGCATCATTAAGCGTCTGATTTCTTTATTACAGGACAAAACTATCTCATCTCATCTCATCTTCAAACTCTTATCCGGGGTCGGGTCGCGGGGGCAGCAGCTTTAGCAGGGGACCCCAAACTTCCCTTTCCCGGGCCACATTAACCAGCTCTAACTGGGGGATCCTGAGGCGTTCCCAGGCCAGTGTGGAGATCTAATCTCTCCACCTGGTCCTGGGTCTTCCCCGAGGCCTCCTCCCAGCTGGACGTGCCTGGAACACCTCCCTAGGGAGGCGCCCAGGGTTCATCCTTACCAGATGATCCTGAACCACCTCAACTGGCTCCTTTCAATGCAAAGGAGCAGCGGCTCTACTCCGAGTTCCTCACGGATGCTGAACTTCTCCCCCTCTCTCTAAGGGAGACTCCAGCCCCCCTCCTGAGAAAACACATTTCGGCCGCTTGTACCCGCGACCTCGATCTGTCTGTCCTGACCCAGCTTTCACGACCACAGGTGAGAGTTGGACCCAAGATTGACCGATACACATCCTGGAAGTTTCAGAGTAGAGATGTCTGGAGGAGGGACAGCAGGAAAAAAAGTGTCACACAATTATCTGCTCGTCCTTCGCGGACTTAAACCCCGTCCTGTAATGTTCCTGATTTCTTCCAGTAACGGTGCTTAAGGCTTTGTCACACTCACACCTCTGTGAAAAGACCTTTGGGTTGGGAGTGAAAGGGGTTGATTTCAGCACAGAGGTCGCTGAAGTCTCAAATTACCAGCGGGGAAAGTTGTATTGTCCCTGCTGTCTTGACCTTGTTCAGTTTGGTGTGTGTGCATATATATAAACAGAACATAAAAGCTCCATTTCAGTTCACTTTAGGAGGTTAAAGTCTCAATTACTGATCTTACAGCACAACTTAATAACAGTGACACGCCCAACTTTCGGGAAAAATAACCTTGAACGTGGCTCTAAGGTGTAAAACTGCT
This sequence comes from Echiichthys vipera, assembly GCF_963691815.1. Classification (NCBI taxonomy): domain Eukaryota; kingdom Metazoa; phylum Chordata; class Actinopteri; order Perciformes; family Trachinidae; genus Echiichthys; species Echiichthys vipera. The sequence continues at coordinate 27,479,057 of NC_139835.1, read as the reverse complement.
GCGTGGTTGGTGTTAACGCCAAGTGTTTCTCTGCAGGGAAATCCCTCACGAGCCTATCAAGCAGCTCTGCACGCCAACAGATCTGGGCATCACGCAACCAATCATTTCTTTTATGTAACTTTTCCAAATAACTGCACTTTCCACAGTATTGTGCTATTGAAACGAGCAGCATGTTGCACCACCGAGCATTAACACATTTCATACGTGACATTTCATTTCCTTAGCATAACAATTGTGTGCCGGGTCGACTTCTATGGAAGCTCGCTTTACAGGGTGATATATTATCTGGTGTGAACCAGGTCAGCGGCTATAGTGGCGGAGCAGGAGCCAGGCGGTAGAGGAGGAAATGGCAGCGAAAAAGGCCAGGAACAGATGAACATTCAATTAGCACAGAACATACGGATGCACAACAGCAACTCCACCAGATATTTAAGTTCTTTCTGAACGCAAACTTGTGTTTTTGCATTTTTTTGTAACCTGGGATGTAAGATCGAGTTTATTTTTACCTCAATCGAGTCCCACATGTTGTGTTCTCCTCTGTTCTTCTGTTAGAAAGTACCGGAGCCGTACTCTTGGTGTCCACAGAAATGAGGACTTGAACCTTGACTTTGAACCTCTGACACTCGACTTAACTCGACCTGACTTTAGGCTTAAAGGCAAAAAAGATTGGGTTTCCAAGTCTCAGGTTTCGACCTTGAAATAATAACAAATAATTACAATTCACCAGGTAGGCCTTGAACACAACTTGCATATGTATTTATTACAGGGACCATGTGCATTTAAAGGACTCACACTACAAAATACAAGCAAACAAAAATGTGCCGGCCTGTTACCTGTCCACATGTACTTTAAATGCACACTTGTATGGGGCAGCGAGCCGAGTGCCAGGGGGATGTGAATGAGACCTAGGCCGCACTCACTCTGTCCATCCGTCCCGTGCCCCGTGCTTTAGGGTCCTTGTCCCCCCTCCAGGCCCGTTTGTACTCACACTACCTGGGCCTCGGAGAATGCTTCTTGCTGCCTATACGTCATCACGCTGTAACACGTCACACGCATTGATGACATAATCCCGATGCGTCTCTTTGTTTCCAGATCTTTCCATACACCTCTGAGTTTTTGTGCGTGTTGTCGACTGTTTTGAATCTTTTCATCGACCAAATCTGCAGTAAACACTCCACCTCCGCATCACACCAACGTGAACCTTTCGCCGCCATTGTTTTAAATGTCCACGCATGGTCCCTCCTTCTTTTTTCTATGTCCCAACAGGCGCACAGGAAATGACCTCAGAGCCGCCGTAGGCCTCGTTCTCGTACACGTGCGCACGCTTGTGCTCGTACATGTCCAAAAGTGCTTTACAAAAGCCCACCTCTCCCAAACGGGCCGTGGTCAGCAAGCGCGCCGCTCCTTTATATCGCAGAATCGATAAAATCCTACAGCCCCAGTCCGAGGTCTGACTTGTATCCTGCAACAGCTCAGACTACAGTTCAAAACAACACAAGCTCAGGCAGCAGATTAACACTCAGCTTGTGTTTTCCGTACGGTCTTTGCCGATAGAACGCCACTTCACTTCCTGTCGCAGAAGCTATCATCACCTCGCTGCTGCTAGGCGTTAGACAAAATACTCCATCAGGCCCAATCACAACAGAGAGCCATTAGGTCACGACCCGCGCCGTAAAAGAGCGACAGAGGGTTGTATTTTATCCCCCGTACAGAATTCCCACCTTGTTTTTTCATGTTTCCGCCTCTGTGACTCCTCAACAGCGCGGACCCTCCGGCTGATTTGGAGGCTCTGACCATTAATCACGCAGCCAGGAGCGGAGGTGAGGAGGCAGGAGAGCAGGTGACCCTCCCTCACCACCCTCGTGACCTCATCGACCCCCTGAACGCCAGCCACCGTACCCCAATAAATTCACAGCAGGGCTTTGACAGAGTCTGCTGGTCGTCCTTCCTCTCACTTCCTGCCTGACGTCGTCACCGCGGACAAGGTGTCATTAATAAAGAATAAGGGACAACAAAGGGATCCAATGTGACTGACAGGACGTGTGTGTGTGTGCGTGTGTGTGTGTCTGTACGTGTGTGTGCATGTCTGTACGTGTGTGTGTGTGTGTGTGTGTGGGGGGGGGGGGGGTGTGTGTGTGTGAGAGAGAGAGAAAATGTTCTTGGAACTAAATGAGGGATATAGTTCAAATTAAAGTCGGGTTATGGTTATGTATATAAATAAATGTTACGATATAGCAAATACGTGATTCCTGGTAATTCAATAAATACATAAATAGTCTACAGTTTATGACATAAGCACATGGTAACACCTATTTTTGTATACTCATACAGTATGTGAATTAAATACTTGAGTGCGCTCTCAATTAATTAATTAAGAGCTTTAGTGTAAAATGTTAATAAGTTGAATTATAGAGAGAGAATAAATGCAAATAAATATTTTTATCCAGCTACAGTATAAACGGACTGTATCCCCTCTAAATGTTTCACATCACGATAAATGATCATGTTGAATTATCACCCAGCCCTATTTCAAATTACATTTTCTAATCACTGCAAATGTAATTACTCTGTTTGATTTGGTATCAATGTTGTAATTGCTGTTAAAGTAGCAATACAGCGCACACACGCACACACACACGCGCACACACACACACACACACACACACACACACACACACTAACTTAAATTTTATTGTGGCCTTTTTAAAATTCTATTTCTGACACTGTTTAGTTAAATATATATTTGTATTTCATTTTTACTGTCTTTGTGACCAGGGAGATGTGCAAAGTAAGAATTTCATTGTGCAGCGTGACGTCTGTCTTAACTGAACATATGACAATAAACATCTTGAATCTTGAATTTAATATTACATTTACAAAGTGCAAAATTCTTAGCATCAAAATATACTTAAAGTACTCATTACGCAGAATGGCCCATTTCAGAATAACATATTGTTGCGTTATGATTTTTTACGACTTATACACTGCTGGGAGGGCTGTTACTGCCACTGCAACTACCGACAGTGCGCCTTATAATCCGGTGCTCCTTATATATGGACCAATATTGAGCCACAGCAGGTCTCGCAACTACGGTGAGCAGCCGCCGACTCTATTTTCCCCCGTAGAAGAAGTAACGCGCGGTGCATGTTGAGATATACGACTGCGCGAAGCGTGCCGTTTCATTTCCATGTGTGTGTTTGTGTAAAGAGCCCAAAATGGCTCCTGTTAAGAGACACGCTTACGACGCAGAGTTTAAACTCAAGGCCATTAGTCACGCAGTAGAACACGGGACTAGAGCAGCAGCCAGAGAGTTTAACATGAACCAATCAATGGTGCCGAAGTGGAGGAAGCAACAAGACGACCTCCCCTGACTGTTTTGTTGACATTCCCTTTAGCGCAGCTCCATCTAATGCAGGGGTGTCCAACCCTGCTCCTGGAGAGCTACTGTCCTGCATGTTTTAGGTATCTCCCTGCTCTGACAGACCTGGGTCTAATGATGTGCGTGTTATCAAGCAGCTGAAGCTTGTCACAGGTTTGAAAAACATTCGAGTCAGGTGTGTTGGAGCAGGGAGAAACCTAAAACATGCAGGGCAGTAGCTCTCAGGGAGCAGGATTGGACACCCCTGATCTAATGGATGCAGAACGTAACCCCAGCCTCGACTGTAGCGTCTGTTCTATGCGCCTTATAATGCGGTGCGCCTTATATATGAAGAAAGTTTCAAAATAAGACATTCATTGAAGGTGCGCCTTATAATGTGGTGCGCCTTAGAGTGCGGAAAATACGGTATTCAAGTATCTACACTCGTCTGTTTGGTTTCAGCTTGTGGCTCTTTAATGTTCCGCGTAAATCCCTTTGAATCGCTTAAATGTGCTTTAAAAACAAACCTTGCTTGGTGACTTTCCACCACAGTGACACTATAAAGCCTCACGTATATAGACAGTATCAGTGCTGCTAATAATATGCGATCCTGTGGCATTATTGTATAACCTGCCAGTGTCGTCTACTGTGCTTCCACACAAAGGCAGAAGGTGTCCTGTTGTAGAGGTGACATTAAAAAACTGGGTCATAATGCAACATGCGCTGAGCGACATGCTCTGTGCTCTTTGTGTTCGGGGTAAACCCTTCAGCCTTCTCCACTTTCAACTAGAGTTTCATATGTGTATCACTGAATTATGACCCAAATCTGAAGCACTCATAATGTATGCATACTGTATGTATGTATACCTTTGACATCTTTCACTATTGTTGTTTTATGTCACACTGAATATACAATCCATATGCTAACTGGCTGAATATGTGTAATGTGGTGATATTATACCCACAAAATGACCACAATGGGAATAAGATGACATCTTTAGGGTACAGTTTTGCCTAAGTATCTGTAGTATAGGGCTGCAACTAATGGTTATTTGTATTGTCTATTAACGTACGGATCATTTTCTCGATTAAACGATTAATTGTTTGGTCCGTAAAATGGCCAAAAATGGTGGCCGATGTTTCTCAGAGCCCAAGATGACGTCCTCAAATGCTTTGTTTGTTTTTTTACCACACTCAAACGTATTCGGTTTACTGCCACAGAGGAAAGAAAGGAGAAAATATTTATATTTAAAGGCTTTTCTTCATAAAAAATGACTCAAACCAATTCATCAATAATCAAAACAGTTGGTACTTCATTTAGTGGTAGACAAGAATCAATTAATTGCTTAATTTTGCAGCGTAACTGTAGCCTCATGTATATATTTGTGTATTTATTTTTAACTTGACTGTTTCATTGGGAAACCTTGACTGTGGTTGTGTTTCGCTACCTTCATTAAATTCAACAGCTCAACGTAAAATCTTTAAATGCTCAGTACAGGTTCTACCATAATGACCTGATGTTTAAACCAATGTAAAGTGTTGGCTTCAGGTCCGTCTGTGTACAGTTTGATTTAGCCTGCTTTCTTTGTTTATGTAAGTTTCATTTATGTGACATTGTTTATATTCCCCTGCAGCGTTACTGAAGCCCTGCCTGGTCTCTGTCATGAGCCGGTGAGAAGTGCCTTTCTTTGTTTCCACTGACGCTGCCGAGATTCAGTTACCTTCACAATACAACGCAGGATCAGCTCATCCTTTCATCACCAGCCCCTGAATACATGCTAGCAACAATAGCTGACCAATATATGCTAAATATATATATATATATATACACATTTATATAACACAACAGGCTGACACGCCTTCCTTATGTGACACCAAAATTAAGCCCCTCCAACACACAGTGGAAATTACTCTTACTGTATATGACAACTTAATGGTTTGTGAACTTTCCACACTATTATACCAGGATTTAGTTATTTGTAACTACAAAACACCCGTGAATACCAAAATTAATGGCTTAAGGTCACTTCTTGGATGGCGCAGAACTTAGCCAAGGCCAGGCCGTGTCTCGCAATGTTAAAGAAGGTGGAAAATAATTTGTGTATTCGCCCCGTGTTTCGGATCTGCTCCCAAATATAATGGGTGCTTCCTTGGCTCATCCGACACCCTTCCACCAAGCTTCATGAAAATCTGGACCGCATGTTTTTCCGTTATCCTGCTAACAAACAGACAAACAAACACAAAAAACAAAGTCAACATGCAACTAAAGCAACTGAATGGTTTTAATGATTTGCTGCATTTGTATGTCTACGAATTGTGAACAGATTAGAAAAGTCTGTATTATTATTGTACATATACGACAAAATTTAATCGCAATTGAAGTGCAAACAAAGGCTGTTCAGACACAGGTTATTGGAAATGCCTCAGATACGGCCTGAAATTCACAGATGCTCCAAAAATCTACTTTAAAGTCGTTTATCTTTCCCAGTTATGACTGACTGTCACACTAGATAATAATGGTGTTCATTGTCTGTACGTATTTGTTCACGTTGTACAAAGGGTTTAACCTGAGCCAGGCCATCCACAATGATATCCCAGGCCATCCACAATGATATCCCATCCATATAGGGTAAGAATGCAGCTATTAAAAGATAATAGTATACTTGATAGGCAAGTTCAGGTATCAGACTCTGTATTGAGGAGGGAAAAAATGGCATTGAAACATTTCTAATTGACACTGAAACTAAAGTAACATTGGGAGTTTTGCTTGATGAGGAAAGAAAAAAGTTTATTTCCTGTCACTTTATTATCTCACAACTCAACTTTAAGTCTCACTAACCACTCAAGTATAATTAGATTTCACACAGAGGGTGTTTGGTTTAACTGCGAAATGTGTTGTTATGACAACTATTTGTTGTAAGTGCTATTATTAATCAGTTAACTGTCAGGACGAATAAGGAGCCCAGTGGCTGAACTATCCACTGGTTCCCCGTCTGCTCCCTTGGATCTAAACTAGGTCATGACTGAAGCTGCTTTGGCTCAAACCGGATAGAAGAACCTTTGCCGCATTGTATGTTACTAAGGAAATCATCCCGTGGAGTGTTAAGTTCACTTACTTCATGAAGGCTTAGTTACTGAAGGTATGGAAATGTATATTTTGAGCATACACAACAACAAAGGAACAAGGCCATTGTCTATGTATTAGAAGACAGCAAGATGCTTCAGGTTTCAGTTGTTGCCCTAAGGATATGGTCCAGGATGGAGCTCTCCTACTCAAAACAATGCTGTTTTTCACTTATAGCAAGATACTTGACCTTCTTTTGGACCAATCCCAGAGGACACATTTACCTATAAAGACCCCTGAAAACACCCCGAAGACTTCAAAACACACCTCTACCTACCTACCTACCTGAACTACTGCAAGCCTTCAGCACCAGAGCCAAGATTTCAGCAAAAACACTCACGACTCCACGGCAAAGCTGAAGAATAATAAGAAGAACCATGAAGATTATTTTACTTTTACTCTCCTTTATAGGCAGAAGTAGTCAGCTTCTGTTGAGCGACTGTGGGACAGAAGCAAGACGGCCACAAGTCACTGATATCGGAGTGAAGTGTGGCACTTCATCCATTGATCTGGCTATTGAAATCTGTCCCGTCATCTACACTGGCTACAATGAGACTCTACTGATCCTGAACCACATGTTGGACCCTGCCTGTAGAGGGACCCTTGATTCTTCTGTGACTCCACCTGTTGCTCGCTTTAATTTCCCTCTAAATATGACCCACTCCTGTGGAAGCATATTCAGAACCACCAGTGCTGCCGGCACCGGTATATTCTCTGACTTCTCCAACATCCAGACAGTCAACATCAGCGGTGTTGTTCGCTCCATCGATCCTACAACGGGCACCATCACTTACAACGCTGAGCTCAAGTACTACTACTCCTGCGCCTACCCGCTAGAATATCTGATCAACAACACCCAGATCGATGTGACGTCGTCCTCCATTGCAATCAAGGACAACAATGGTAGTTTCATCAGCACCTTGAGCATGGAGTTGTTCAGCGACGCCAACTACACCAGACCAATGACGGTTCCACAGCTGGGGATTGAACTGAGGACCAAAGTGTATGTTGAGGTCAAGGCCACCAACTTGACAGGGCAGTACCATGTCCTGCTTGACCGGTGCTATGCCTCCATCTCCCGAATGCCTACCAACTCTAGCTTCTTTAACCTGTTTGTCCCCTGTTCGAAGGATCAGTTCACCACCATGATCGAGAACGGAGACAGCCAGAGCTCCCGCTTCGTCTTCCCGGCCTTCCGCTTCATAGAGCAGAAGAACGAGACAGTGTCCACCTACTACCTCCACTGCATCACCCGGCTGTGCGAAAAAAGCACTTGTAGTACCTTCAAGCAGTGTAACAACAGAAGGAAGAGGAACACCCTGGACACATCTGTAGAAGGTATAACCAAGACGTACACCATCACTTCTAGAGAGATCGTCACCCAAGCTGACACCAACGAGTCCAAAGAGAAGCCTTATGTCAACGAAGGAGACGACAACTCTGCCGTCGGGCTCGGTGTGGCCGTTGGTGTCCTCGCCTTTGTTTGCCTGATTGCCATTTGTGTTGCAGCTGTGTTTTACAAAAGGCTGAGGAACTAAGGAGGCATCCATGCAGAGTACTGGCCTCAAGCCAATGGGCCAAATACTTTTTGAGGTGTATTGTAGTAGCTCTAACTGTGTATCAGTCCTGGAAAGATAGTTGGGAGAGAGGCACATCTTTAGAGGATACAGTAGATTTTGTTAGCGTTAAAAATTACGTTTTACCCAAATGTAAAGAAGAGCTATAAGTGTTAATGCATGTCCGTACTTTATAAACTGTGGGAGGGAAATGATAGAGGAAAAAAATGGTAACTGGAGGGAAGAAATATCAAAAATCATGTCAGAAAGTCTTCATTTGTGCAATGATAGGTGTGTGGGTTGTTTTGAAAGTGAAGTCAAAGTACCTTTCAAAGTATTATGTCTCTAATTTATTGAATTCCTCTCCTGTGCTTTTGAGCAACTACAACTGAAACTGTCACATTGCCTGAATCCAGAATCTGTTTGTGTTTCCCATTCATTTACACCAGTTAACAGCTTATTAACAAATCCACTCATCAAGTCCACAAATCACCTTAGGCCCCACCACCTTTGTGTTAATACCCTGCTGCAAGCACACACTCAGGTCATTTATTCACACATAAATACTGACGTGTGGGAACAGTGCCTTGTCTCATAACGTACCATTTTAAGAAAGTGACTGTAGAACAAACTATTTCCCTTGTTTGTGAACCATCATTGATTTGTCCTAATTTCTCTGTGTTCATCGACTGCTGTATGAAATAAGCTAGTAAGAAATGAAATAAATAAAATAAATGAATGAAATTTAAGAGTCTGTGTTCTTTATTAATGTATTGAATGTCATATAACATATAACTGTCCATACAGGAGAGAGGTGTTACAGCTCCTGTTTCAAAAAATTCAAATTCAAATACAATTGGTTTTTTGGTGGAGAGGTGGAGAGATTAGATCTCCACACTGGCCTGGGAACGCCTCAGGATCCCCCAGTTAGAGCTGGTTAATGTGGCCCGGGAAAGGGAAGTTTGGGGTCCCCTGCTAAAGCTGCTGCCCCCATGACCCGACCACAGATAAGAGGCTGAAGATGAGATGAGATGAGATGAGATGAGAAATGGCCAAATGTGCATTTACATTGAGAAGTGTATGAATAATCTATTAATAATCCTGAACGCAGAGGACGTTTTGAGTATCTTGCCAGGTGTTTAGATGTCTGTCTGCTGACTAATTTTGCAAGCCATGCAAGATGCACTCACAAAACACTATAGGTAGTTGCAGTTGAGTTCAAAGAAGGGGGCTGAAAGTAGGAGGGTAGAAAGTAGGGAAAGGGGCCATTTCCCCACCACTTTGGATGGATCCAAACATTCACACCCACTTTCACAACCCAGAGACGGCACTAAACGTGCAAATTATTAACCTACGGGAAGAAACCGCAGCACCTGAAAGAATCCCACAGACACAGAAAGACCATGAACCACATATTTATTTATATGTTCATAAAAATTATAAGTAGCTGTGTCTATGACGACATAATAGCTTCCCTCCTCATCTTCTAGAGTTCTCCCGGCTGACCTCAGGCCGCCAAAAGGCTCGTGTTTATGTCAGAGGAGGAAGCTACCTGCCTATCCGGGAGCGCAGGGCAGTATATCTCTGACCCCACAGGGCCACAACTGCCCCGTCTGTCTGTGATGTGCTCCAGATGATGCTGAGCCTCCCTTGTGAGGGTTATTTCACCAGAAAAGTTTTCTTCTTTGAGCTTGTTTTACACTTTATGTAGTGCAACGTAGACGGGTCGTTTACTGCTTCAGGTCACTGTCAAACGCAGGGAAGTGGTTTAACATCTTTTAACTAACTAACATAAGTTACTATAACATTTCTGTGTAACTGCTAATAGAAATACAATTGAGACGCACGTTTTTAAGTCAAATGTTACATGACAGCATAATTACAAGAAGGGAATATTTAAAAATGTCTTCTTTGGCTGTGCTCGCCGTCCCAATACTCAATTTCCTCCTTCTCCTCGTCATCATTGTCCGCATGAATAAAACCTGATCTGCTGAAAGTAGGCTTTAATCTGAGTTACAAGATGATAGCCTAGTCTGAGTTATACGTTCTGCATCTCTGTATTATGTTCTTTGTTTGTCATAAAAGTGCTTTTTGCTGCCAGATAAGTGAATTATTGAGTTTGGATGATGACGTTTGCACGTTTAGTGCTTCTGAGTGGTTAAAAGCAGAATCCAAAAACTTTACTCACGGACAAAAGCTTTGGAGTCGGTGTGTAAATGTGACCGACGCGACCTGAGGTATTTGTTTTTAAACTTAACTGAGATTTGGTACGCAAAGGCCTTAACCCAGGTGTGTAGAGAATAAGTCATCCCACACTTTAAAAGAGTCGTAAATGATTGGTCACAACTGCTGCAGGAAGAGATAAACGAGATAAAGTGAGGGGGAAAATCCAGAGTCTCAGAAGAAACATTTGGCGTCGTTGCACAGCCCTTACTGTAAGTCTGCCCACACATACAGGCCACTCTCACACAAACCACATGGAGCAAGTTATGCACGGGTTTCATGCTAGACCCAAAAAAACCTGATCAGATCATTATTTGCTGTAGAGACGGGTGAATCTGGAATTGAACCGTTTCCCGGTGTCATGCAGGATTTGATCTACGGCCGTTTAGCATCCAGCGAGGTTTGGCGAGGAAACGATAAGAACTGAGGAAGACAGAGGGAGATGAAGAGGGAGGCAGTAGGAAGGAGGCCCAGTTTTTGATTGCTCTCCTGTGTGCAAGCATTATATATTCTATGAGATTTATCCTCCAAGGCTTTCATCGGAGGGGGGGTGCGTTTAACTGGGAAGTCAATTCGTCCGCCTGACTGTCCCTGACTCCAGCTGGCATGTGCATGTATGTGTGCAGCAGATTGAATTTCATTTATGCACAGATTGGAAGTTAAGTCGGATCTCGCAGAGCAGAGCTGATCTGGGGGTAGAAAATCTCACAGGCTGAGTCAAACCTCAGAGAACCAGAGATTTTCTGCCGAAGTTAGAATGAAGTGCGTTGACCGAGAAGAGAGAAAGAAGCAATTACACACATTACAAGAGTGTAGTCATCCTGAGGTGTCTAGGTTTGCTAGCTAACTTGGCTAACTTCGCTGTTCATCATGCAAGAACCCGAACGCCTCAATGAACAGCGATGGACGCTAAAGTTGTACTCCAAAAGACTTGAGATATGTTGTTTCTAGCGGCCTCTGTGGCGGTAAGATGTAACTGCAGGCGAATCTACAGCCTTCAGAGCCTCCATCTTGTCACGTTCATGGTCACTGTGTGTGTTGACTGTTTATTTTTATTTGCTCTTTTGTAAACTCGTCCCCCACATGTTCCCCTCTTAAATCCATCAACACACACATGTTCCTATTATAGTGCTACACCTTTTAAGAGTGTGGAGAGCAAAAGAGGCTGAACGCATTTGTCGTCACGCAAATGCAAGCACTGAACCGTATTGTTATTAGTTAACGGCATTCATATGCAGATATCTGCTTAAAGAGATGTCGTCTCTCAACTCCAACTCCATTGTGGCATTTCAAGTTGCTTATCAGACTATCAAATACATTACAGGTATTATTGCTGTATTACTCCATCGTTCTGGAGGCTTGTTTTCTGTCGTTAGGAGTTGAATCGGAGGACATGACTTTCCTCCTCCAAAAGAAGAAGGAAAGGCCGGTTTCACAGCAGACATTTTGACTTGGTGATCCTAATAACATTAACATTGGATCTGTGCGATTCCCAGGAAGCCACAACAGCATGAACGATACGAGGACCCTGAAACTGCAGCTAAATGTTAAGAACGTTTACTACTGTGACACGTCAAAAGGCCTTCATAAAAAGTCCCTTATGTTGTAGAGTTGCTCTGAAGGGGTCTTATTTTTATGGAGCAGCCCCCTGTACACTTTAATCAGCATTCACTGGTCTTTGGGGCTACCTGGTGAGTGAGCACACCTCTAATGTGTTGGCAGGTTGCTTTTAAAACAACATATGTTTGGTTTTTCTATTTCTAAATGTGTAGCAGTGTGTTCTTTCAGTGATTTATGACTTTTGTTTCACATATGAATGTCAAAAAAATCGGGACTGATTGTGAAGTGATTTTAAATCGTATGTAGGATTGAGGTTAATATGTATATGCGTCCTTCTAAAGTTTAAGTCAGCCGATGCGGTTCATTCTGCCTCTTGTCCATGTATGTTCAAATGAATGCCTGTGCAGTAGATAGTTCAAGTCACAGGAAATTTGAGAGGGAATAAACAACATGAGATATAAAATAAAACGCTACAATAAAAGCCCGTAATGAAATCAGAAACCACCTGGCTTTCCTGACATTTCAGTGCAGATGCTCTATATCAGCGATACTTATCCCGCGATGGCCTTGCGGCCTCGCCGTGCTGATATGATAACAGCGAGCGGCCTTGAGCAGCGGTAGTGAGATGATCGCGGAGCATGCTAAACATATTACGCGGGTTTATGACTAAGCAGCAGGAGGCAGGCAGGCTGGAAGACAAGAGGAAACATGAGGAGGAAGACTTGCCGTCCATAAACAGGAGTGTGTGCATGTGCCTGTGTGGGAAAACCCCAAACGAACCTGTCTGGTCGGATTAATCTAACAGTTAAACTTTCACATTTCAATCAGGCCTTTAAAGCATTTGTTGGTTGATTCACACATTGAGATCTGATTCTCATAACCGATAATAAGAGGAATGGCGAGCAGATTTAACCCCCCTCCGTTTTTTGATCATTAATATTCCTCATTGGGTGCAGATTGGTGGGAGTTGGAGAAGTATGTAGACAGGCGTACGGTTTCACTTCCATAAATCTGGTGTTCCCTGCAGAGAGAGATGAAACTGCCTCCTATAGAGCTGGCATGGGCAGACAGGGGAAGCCTCATATATCATATCAGCAGCACGCGGACTCCTGCAGTTCAAGTTCAAGAGATGGACAACCTTACGACTCCATCTCTGTTTGTGTCTCCGCGGTTCGCTTCCAAATGTACTGCCTGTCCCTCTGGCTTCTGGTACGACGAAGTGCAGTGTAGTGATACGAATGTTAGGTAACGTCAGGGTCGAATGCGTGATTGAGCTGAACTGTTTTTTTAAAATACACGGAACAAAAATATAAACGTTGTCCTGACTCTGGGGACACAGAGCAGACCTGTTCCATGTTTAGTCCTGACTCTGGGGACACAGAGCAGACCTGTTCCATGTTTAGTCCTGACTCTGGGGACACGGAGCAGACCTGTCCCATGTTTAGTCCTGACTCTGGGGACACAGAGCAGACCTGTTCCATGTTTAGTCCTGACTCTGGGGACACGGAGCAGACCTGTCCCATGTTTAGTCCTGACTCTGGGGACACAGAGCAGACCTGTCCCATGTTTAGTCCTGACTCTGGGGACACAGAGCAAACCTGTCCCATGTTTAGTCCTGACTCTGGGGACGCAGAGCAGACCTGTCCCATGTTTAGTCCTGACTCTGGGGACACAGAGCAGACCTGTCCCATGTTTAGTCCTGACTCTGGGGACACAGAACAGACCTGTCCCATGTTTAGTCCTGACTCTGGGGACACAGAGCAGACCTGTCCCATGTTTAGTCCTGATTCTGGGGACACGGAGCAGACCTGTCCCATGTTTAGTCCTGACTCTGGGGACACAGAGCAGACCTGTCCCATGTTTAGTCCTGACTCTGGGGACACGGAGCAGACCTGTCCCATGTTTAGTCCTGACTCTGGGGACACGGAGCAGACCTGTCCCGTGTTTAGTCCTGACTCTGGGGACACAGAGCAGACCTGTCCCATGTTAGGGTCCTGACTCTGGGGACACAGAGCAGACCTGTCCAATGTTTAGTCCTGACTCTGGGGACACAGAGCAGACCTGTCTCATGTTTAGTCCTGACTCTGGGAACACAGAGCAGACCGGTCCCATGTTTAGTCCTGAATCTGGACACAGAGCAGACCGGTCTCATGTTTAGTCCTGACTCTGGGGACACAGAGCAGACCTGTCCCATGTTTAGTCCTGACTCTGGGGACACAGAGCAGACCTGTCCCATGTTTAGTCCTGACTCTGGGGACACAGAGCAGACCTGTCCCATGTTTAGTCCTGATTTTGGGGACACAGAGCAGACCTGTCCCATGTTTAGTCCTGACTCTGAGGACACAGAGCAGACCTGTCCCATGTTTAGTCCTGACTCTGGGGACACGCAGCAGACCTGTCCCATGTTTAGTCCTGACTCTGGGGACACAGAGCAGACCTGTCCCATGTTTAGTCCTGACTCTGGGGACACAGAGCAGACCTGTCCCAAGTTTAGTTCTGACTCTGGGGACACGGAGCAGACCTGTCCCATGTTTAGTCCTGACTCTGGGGACACAGAGCAGACCTGTCCCATGTTTAGTCCTGACTCTGGGGACACAGAGCAGACCTGTCCCATGTTTAGTCCTGACTCTGGGGACACAGAGCAGACCTGTCCCATGTTTTGTCCTGACTCTGGGGACACAGAGTAGACCTGTCCCATGTTTAGTCCTGATTCTGGGGACACGGAGCAGACTTGTCACATGTTTAGTCCTGACTCTGGGGACACAGAGCAGACCTGTCCCATGTTTAGTTCTGACTCTGGGGACACAGAGCAGACCTGTCCCATGTTTAGTCCTGACTCTGGTTACACAGAGCAGACCTGTCCCATGTTTAGTCCTGACTCTGGGGACACAGAGCAGACCTGTCCCATGTTTAGTCCTGACTCTGGGGACACAGAGCAGACCTGTCCCATGTTTAGTCCTGACTCTGGGGACACGGAGCAGACCTGTCCCATGTTTAGTCCTGACTCTGGGGACACAGAGCAGACCTGTCCCATGTTTAGTCCTGACTCTGGGGACACAGAGCAGACCTGTCCCATGTTTAGTCCTGACTCTGGGGACACAGAGCAGACCTGTCCCATGTTTAGTCCTGACTCTGGGGACACGGAGCAGACCTGTCCCATGTTTAGTCCTGACTCTGGGGACACAGAGCAGACCTGTCCCATGTTTAGTCCTGACTCTGGGGACACAGAGCAGACCTGTCCCATGTTTAGTCCTGACTCTGGGGACACGGAGCAGACCTGT
This sequence comes from Echiichthys vipera, assembly GCF_963691815.1. Lineage (NCBI taxonomy): Eukaryota > Metazoa > Chordata > Actinopteri > Perciformes > Trachinidae > Echiichthys > Echiichthys vipera. The sequence continues at coordinate 27,463,955 of NC_139835.1, read as the reverse complement.
CCCATGTTTAGTTCTGACTCTCGGGACACAGAGCAGACCTTTCCCATGTTTAGTCCTGACTCTGGGGACACGCAGCAGACCTGTCCCATGTTTAGTCCTGACTCTGGGGACACAGAGCAGACCTGTCCCATGTTTAGTCGTGACTCTGGGGTCACAGAGCAGACCTGTCCCATGTTTAGTCCTGACTCTGGGGACACAGAGCAGACCTGTCCCATGTTTAGTCCTGACTCTGCGGACACGGAGCAACCTGTCCCATGTTTAGTCCTGACTCTAGGGACACAGAGCAGACCTGTCCGATGTTTAGTCCTGATTTTGGGGACACAGAGCAGACCTGTCCCATGTTTAGTCCTGACTCTGGGGACACAGAGCAGACCTGTCCCATGTTTAGTCCTGACTCTGGGGACACAGAGCAGACCTGTCCCATGTTTAGTCCTGACTCTGGGGACACGGAGCAGACCTGTCCCATGTTTAGTCCTGACTCTGGGGACACAGAGCAGACCTGTCCCATATTTAGTCCTGACTCTGGGGACACAGAGCAGACCTGTCCCATGTTTAGTCCTGACTCTGGGGACACAGAGCAGACCTGTCCCATGTTTAGTCCTGACTCTGGGGACACAGAGCAGACCTGTCCCATGTTTAGTCCTGACTCTGGGGACACGGAGCAGACCTGTCCCATGTTTAGTCCTGACTCTGGGGACACAGAGCAGACCTGTCCCATGTTTAGTCCTGACTCTGGGGACACAGAGCAGACCTGTCCCATGTTTAGTCCTGACTCTGGGGACACTCTGGGATTCATCAAGACCCTGTGGATCTTATATTGTATGCTTTCCAGAATTTAACATTTTTTACAGTAGAAAACATTTTGAATTTCAAATCACAATAACAGCCTGGCGTCCTGTCCAGGGTGGACCCCGCCTTACGCCCAACGTCAGCTGGGATCGGCTCCAGCCCCCCGCGACCCCCACATGGACAAGCGGTTGAAGATGAATGATGAATGATGATCATGATATAGGCCGTATTTTCGGACATTGTTGAAATACCTGTGGACTGTAAAACAGAATGTCTTTCAATGCGTAAGATGCTTCAAGCCTGACTTCTAATTACCCAACTTAAATTTAAAGCTACGCAATCCAAAACATATGTGAACCTCAGTGGGGACTTCCTCATTTGGATCCAGACAACATAAGTCTGGGACAATTCTTGGCAAAATTATGGTTCTAAGATTTTTATCAACTATTTTGTTTTACTCTGCAGCAGTGAGTCCCACGGCCACAAGGATCTTACCACAACAACATTTTTGTAGGACTGTTTATAAAATGCAGATGTCCTTGAAATCCAGGATTAGTTTAAAGTGCTTTAAGAGTCACCACTCTGTTCTTCGGAGCGCATAACAAAAACAACACGGCGAGCATGTGTCGGCTGGGTTTTTCTTAGGAACGGCTATGGATGTCAGGAAAGCCCCGGGATCTTCCGCGTCACTATCACACCAACATGGACTACAGAATAACAGTTGTCTCACATATCTATTAACCCAGGCTGGCAGCACAGCGGTCCACTTGAGAATTAAAGTGACAAAAAGACCAGAAAAACAGTGATACCCTGAAACACGAACATCATTTCATTATTAATGTTCATAATTCCAACTATTTTCCTGTGAATACCAGCCTAAACTAGACTGGCTTTTATTAGGATAGTAATGGAAGCTGTTGTCCAAAGTAGAAAGGTGTTAACAATGACATTTATAACTCTGTTAACAGAAACTATGGTTAGCTTGTAATGAAGTAATGTTCTCCAAACACATCGATCAATGATGAAAAGATCTGGTCCAATTATCAGTATGCTTACGCGTCACTCATTTCAATGATCCCAGTCATGATTACGTTTGTTAGAATTATAGAAGGGAATCAACTGTCAATCCAACTTGTAGGTATGTGAAGACGTTTGCGGTGGAATAGTATGATTCAGGACTCTAATGTAGCAACATAAACCTGATCTTGTATTAGCAGCAGGAGGCTAAGTTTGCCGTCACGGGGTAGATTCTTTGCAGGCTGAAAAAAGAGCCAAGGACAGACGCAGAGGCCGGATCCTCTCTCACATCACTTCATTTACATTATCCCCAAGGTAATTATGGAAGTTTTTTCCTATTACTGCCTACTGAGCCTTTAATTGCTTATTCTTTAATTATCCTGGCGGGTTTCAGTCTCTACGTGTCATTTAAGTCTGGTACTTATAGTCCTTGGTTGTCCTGCTGATGGGAAAACCGTAAACCTTCTGAAAGCCACTGCAACTCTGCATCTCTTCTGTAATTTCAGTAGTTTCCCACAGTATTTAGTGAGATTGTGGTGGGTGTGCCCCCGGGCCACTCGAGAGACAAAATGTAGTAAATTTTAAAAGTTAAATGCATCAACCTGCTGCCCTTTGACAGCAAAATAAAGGGGCCAGATCTATGAGGAACTTTAAAAACAATCGTGTGCTCTAGTGAACAAATTGAGTCATGACCACATTGGTCGTAACGATAGAAATGGTTACATTTGGGAATCTGCTGGGAAAGACATCTTCATGTTTCCTACTGCTCAACACTCCAGTCCAACAGGTGGCGATATATATAAGCTGTGCCCGGCTGCCACTATATATGTAATCAGGCTAATGCGAAACACTGAATTTTACTATGTGGTTTATCCTGTACACATCTATTACACTGTCCATACAGGGAGATGATTCCTCCTCAGTTGCTCTTCCTGAGGTTTCTTCCTTTTTTCCCACTTTGAGAGTTTTTGGGAGATTTTATCTGGGTCTAAGATGGAGGGTGTTTTATGCTATACAGATTGTTAAGCCACTTGAAACGAATTTGCAATGTGTAATAAATAAAATGACTTCCCTTCTTGTATGCTGTGAAATCGGCTGTTAGTAGCCCCCATTGTCCAATAACTGGGGGCCTCCGTCACGACGGTCAGAGGCCATTTTGCATTGCTCCGTGGACTCCTCAGACTGCGTACAAATCCTTCCTCCCCTGCTAAGATGTGTTTTTTTTCAAGTTTAAAGCTTTCTTATGATACACAAGCTAAGATTGTGAGTATCTTCACATGACTAAAGACTTGAGACATCCCTCGTATTCTACTTTGATGATGCAAAGCAGCTTTCTTCCTCACTCCACGGCAGGAAACAGCTTGAAGAAATATGAGATGAAACGGTTGGTGAATCCAAAACCATGTGGAAAAGGAGAATAACAATCCTAATACGCATTTGTATACGGTAAGTATTGATGCGTCTGTTTTTTAACTTCATGGTTTTCCAGACAGAAAGGCGGTAGGACTCTGCTAAGCCGCTCGCTGTGCCAGTGTCTGTAAGGAGCTAGCTTTCTCCCTAGCATCATCAGCGTAACACGTAGAGCTACACCTATTAAAACAAGAGCAGTGTACAGTCCCCAACAAATCCTCATATGTGTCTTGAAAATGTATTAAACAGGTGACACGAGCCAACAGAGGTGATTTGAGTCTGTTCAGGGATTTTCATGGGTTTGTTTTTGATGATAGATTTATAGGGATCTAAAAAAATTTCCCAGCTCCAGTAGGAAAATACGAAGGAAATCTAAATCTGTGAGAAATCTCAAGCCGACCAAAATCAAAACATCCAGCACAGAGCGAAAGCGCAGACAATACAGTTGGACCCGAATTCTACTTTAACTCCCTGCACTGTATTTACCCCAAACACACCTACTCCTGTCAGCGCACACCTTGAGCAGCACTGATATCTGTATGTTGAAGAGGGCGGATGTTTCCGAGCCGAGGGTGAGGAAGTGTGAGCGGAGAGAGACGTGGTGAGTGAGGACTCCATGTTTATTCCTCCATGGGGAGAGGGCTGTCATTGCTGAATTCCTGTGAATGAAGTATGGCGGCCAATTCCTGCGAGCCGGATAATTCACCGTTATTGGTCCGATGTATCCAACGTGGACGTGACACTTCCACAATAGTGTCGAGAATTCACACAAGGCCCCGGCCACGCAGACGCCTGTGGAGCCACTAACACTGGCAGTTTTAAGAGGGACAATCAGCAGCAGACATGACGGACAGGCTGAGAAGGTGTCGAGTTATTTAGATGCCTAATGTGAGCTGTAACAATAGCAGAGGAGGGTGAGGATGAATCGTCTCACTGGGGAGCTTTCAGCAACAAATGAAACCGGATGAACGTAAAATACTTTATACCAGTGTGCATAAAACAAATGGAGAATTTGAAGATACATAAGACCGTGAGGGTCAGTTTATGTTAATTAGATTCAATTCTGAAGCAAAATCACATTTATGGTTCAACCAAGCAGTTGGAGTGAATGAAAATTATAAAAGTAAGGGGGGGAAAATGTTTTTATAGTCTAAAATGAGAAGAATCTTTAAACAAGTCAAAATGGGCTCTTTCACTGTTTCATAGATCATCAGACTGATCTATTTTCTTCATGCATGAGAGATGAAGACTGATATAATAGCTGTATTACTGTCGTTAGGCAGTATCATGTTTAACTTTGATGATCTGACAGCATTCAGTTGAGACAATAAAAGTGACACAGAAATGGTACCAGGTCGACTGGCGTCTTGACTTTTATGTAAAACTTTTGCAGTTGTGCAACCAACATGTTAAATCAGATTAAGGTAAAGTGTGCAGGCCTGAAAGGGGTTTCAGAAGACGTATATGGCATTTAATTAGGAAACAACTGTCAAGTACGTGAGAGGCACAAACTGGGGCTTTCTCACCCCTACCAACATTCAGAACCAGCACGTTTGGCACCAGTTTCTATCCCATTCTTCTGCAGTAGGAATTGCTTTTTTATAAAGTTGTGAATGCAGCAGCCAACCCACCCAAGTTCTCCCACAATACCCCGCATTGGCTCCCGGTGGTAAGTCCACTACGCTCTGCTCCTGCCAATCAGCGTGCGACTCTCTGGCTACTACTCTACAAAGGCAGGACTGTTTTCTGTCCTGGCTCCATGTTGGTTAATGAGCCCCTCACTCACATCAGGGCAGCAAAAACTCGACACATCTTCTGTCACGGACTGAAACCTCACCTGTTCAGACGGCACCCTGCATCCATATCATAATAATTTGATAAGGATGAACCCTGGGCGCCTCCCTAGGGAGGTGTTCCAGGCACGTCCAGCTGGGAGGAGGCCTCGGGGAAGACCCAGGACTAGGTGGAGAGATTAGATCTCCACACTGGCCTGGGAACGCCTCGGGATCCCCCAGTTAGAGCTGGTTAATGTGGCCCGGGAAAGGGAAGTTTGGGGTCCCCTGCTGGAGCTGCTGCCCCCGCGACCCGACCCCGGATAAGCGGATGAAGATGAGATGAGAGACAAAAAAACTATCTCCTATTTTCTCCATAAAGACAACGAAGATCATGTGCTTGAATGATTCTTGAATGATTTTGGGGTAGTACCCACATGGCTGAATGCACTCAGATGAATAACTTCACATTAATGTAAAGTGAAAGCTGAAAATGAAGGAGGCGAGTGAGTCCGTTTACAGCTTTTCTTGTGGTCTGAACGGTCCCAAAAACACGTCCAAAGACATTCAAATGTTTAACTGGTGGGGAGTCAAATGACTGGTGATTGCGTGATGACTCCATCAACTGAACCAGATCATCGTTGAGTGCTTGTTCGGGAAAATGAACTGTGAGTAAATTAAAAGTGATTAAAATCCAAATTCTGACACAAATCACCAGTGAAGGTTGGATTTATGTGTGAACCAGTTAGCATAAAGAACAACCATTACAGAGGAGGAGCGTGAGAGAGACAAACCAACTTCCTGACGAGATGACAACCTGCTCGACACGTGCAGCTTCCTCCTTATTTACAGTCTGCTGACAGCCAAGGTCGTCTCAAAGTCACTCGGCAGCCTTTGTGAGCGCAAAACAAACACCTTTTCCCATTAAGGACGTGTTATTGTTGTTACACAGGGTCATGCTCACAGTCTTTGGTTCTGATGTATGTGGAAAATGTTATCTTTGACTAAAAACGTACGTCTTGAGTTTTCCATAGAGTGTCAAGAGTTAAGTCCTTTAAGTTTAGGAAACTAAACCTAAAAAAAGACTTTTAAAGCATGTGCTTTGGGAAATGTCTTGCTGGAGCCTCTGTGGGGAATCCCCTCTGTGTCTCATTGAAATTATCTATCCATTACCGTATCTGTAACCGCTTATCCAAGTCGGGGTCACGGGGGGTTGGAGTGGGGGGCTCAAATTGATCCCAGCTGACATTGGAGTGAGAGGCGGGGGACACCCTGGACACGACAGACTATCATAATATCCCATTCACACCTAGGGGCAATTTAGAGTCCTGCAACTGCATTTCTTTGGACTGTGGAGGAAGCTGGAGAAAAACCCACGAAACGACACAGGAAGAATGTGCAAACTGAACACACGAGAGCGGGTTCGAACCTGAAACCCTCTTGCTGTGAGACTGCTACCAATAAAATGTCATTCATGTACAGTAGTAACCTCAAGGAACCACCTGAGGCTCGGGTGAGTATCCCGCCTGCTCGAGGTTGTTTTACATCCATAAAGACGGCTTCTCTCATCAAACTAAGGTATTCAGTATCAGATAACACACACGGTTATCTCTGCTGGGTTTCCCTGGCCCAGAGGCAGAGCACCTGAAGGCCAACCATGGGAGTCTCAGCAGCCCTGCTCCTCTACTCTCAGTTCTCCTGAGTGAGTGATTGCAAACCTGCTCGGGTTTTCACCTGCTGTGGCCATGAAACCTAAACTGGCTGTAAAAGTAAAAAAAGAAAAATGATTTTTCCCTCTCTGCTTGGAGAGCAGATTAGAGGCTGGTCCTGAGTGATATACACACTCCAGAAACCCTTCCTCTGCACTGTGCTCATGTGTGGGATGCCGTTTGGACCGGAAGTGGAGGCGGAGGAGTGCTGGACTTCACTGCCTGTAAGGAAAAATGAGCATGATTCCTGTAATATTCCTCTGCCTCACTGTACCCCTGGATATTTATCAGTGTTATTCTGTTTTACGAGGAGGGAGCAGGATAGAGCTGTACTCTATGAAAGTTATTTTAAAAGGTCCCAGCTCCCACACACACACACACACACCATCACCCCTTCATCCCTGGCATGTCGGACCTGCAGTGGAGCGTGTAATCGTAACACCATGTCCAAGGCGGGAGAGAACTCACAGGCCAAATTGTCCATGTCATCGCCCGCTTCTGGCTGTGAAATACTGGATCTGACATCATCGCCCGTCATGGAGGGGCACGGAGGGACAGGAAGAGGGATGGGCGCTGGTAGTAGAGTTGGGGGAGATGCAACAAGATGGGGGGGTGAGGCTGCGTGGAATGTTGTATCTGTGGAAGTCGTTACGTCGAATTCCCCAGGTCGACATCTAAAATTATTACTCGGTTCCCTTTTAAATGTTGCTTCCGCTCTCTTTTTCTCTTTCTGACTTCCCACTACTCTGCTCCCCTCCGTCGCCCTTTTCTCTCTTTCATTCGTCACTACCTGACGCTTCGGGTTTTATTAACACAGCAGAAGGACGCATCTGGACTATCTTGTCAAGCATCGGGACAAGGAGTGAACGAAAACGTTTGCACTTCACCAGATAGCTTTAACTTCCTGCTCTCACGCACTTTTCTACAAAACATACATCAGGAGCAATTTAAGGTTTTGTTTTTTTGACATGGACTGGAGAAGCGAGGGATTGAACTTGTTTTAGTTTCACTAAACCTAGATCTTTTAGATAATATGGTCTAGACCAGGGGTGGGCAATTCGGGTCCTGGAGAGCCACTGTCCTGCATGTTTTAGGTTTCTCTCTGCTCCAACACACCTGGGTCTAATGATTTACTCGTTATGAAGCAGCTGATGCTTGTCACAGTTTGATTATTGTCAGACTCAGGTGTGTTAGGGTAGGGAGAAACCTAAGACATGCAGGACAGTCGCTCTCCAGGACCAGAATTGCCCCCCCCTGGTCCAGACAATTTCTTCAAATTTAGTGAGTTTTATTCAGTCAATAGCCAGTTCTCCTCTCTCCTCTTTGTTCAATAAGGGTCAATCAAGAAAGATGAAGAAACAATAAGATCGTCTTTCTCTGTGCGAGTTTATTTCCAAATCATTTCCTTTCAAGGAAGGCCGTCTTCAAACGCCTCCCGTCAGGAAGAGAGCCCTGAAGGTCAGGTTCTGTAGAGTTTAAATACAGATAGCACAAACAACTCAGCTGGCATGACGTTTACAGCAACATATCAGAGCACAAGGGCGACTTGTCCTGTGTTTTGGGTTACAAAGAGTCATAATTATAGTCATAATTATAAATTTCAGTCAGACTTGTATCACAGGATAAAGGGAAGTATCTTCACAAAATATACAGGGTTCTACATTTTATTCAAAGATAAAGAAAACTTCTGCATCGTGAGGAGATAAAGAATGTGTTTTGATCCGTGTTTTAAAACCCCAAAACACGTTAATTCCAGTCACAACCTTCAACCTCCAAGTATTTCTTGTGCATGGGACGAGTTTTCAATGATCTACTACAACACGAGCCCTCGGTGAACCACATTCCCCTCTAGGGAGAACAGTTGAGGTTGATCAGTTGATCACCTTTCAGTATTGTTTTCGCTTTGTTGTCTGTTCATTAAAGTTCTACGGTAATTTATGTATTAGCATAAAACCCCTTGAGATGTACCACATTGTTTTCAATGCCCAACATGCATCACAACCTCTAAATAACAACAGGAAATAAAAAACACTACTACTAACGTTGATTTCAGTCAATCAGGTCGGAGTTGTCTTTCTTGAGCTGTTGAACCCGAGCACATTGTCCTCGTTAAAGCCAACGCGCTGCAAAAGCTAACAAATCAACTTGTTCTCCCAATGTCGTAAAACAGTTCTGAATGTTGCTCAGACTACTTCACGTGGTGTCTTGATTTGTTGAATGGTGTCCCACAAAGTTTGGACTGGGATAATCAAGACGATACCCTATGGATCAGGATGAAGCAGAACGTACAGAGCTACTGTAAGAGTGAGAATGAGACTCAGGCTTAAAAGGCATTCACTGGGACGCAGACTGCAAAGAGTTCCCGGCAGAAGAAAACACGCAGAACACATGACTTATTTGTGTGGAAAGGATCTGACTCACGGACAGTCTGCTGGACTGGAATCAAATATGTCACACTCTGAAATTTCCCAAATGTTGAAAGTATTGCTAAAACCGGTGGCGTAACCAGACGTTGATGACATCCAATGGGATGCTGAGGAGCTACTGATTCCCCTGATGTAACTTGTCTTTGGTGAGGTCATACCTTTACCTCACCTTTTTTTAAACTATAATTTACGGATTTATTAACAAACATCAGAAAATAGATAAATGACGTTGACTGTTCCCATCACTTAGGTGCAAAAGGTGTTTGTATGGCAGGTAAAACTATGAACAGTCATCTTTGTCTCTCTTCAATCAGAGTTGAAATTATACCATACTATTGGGGAAGATATACCAATAATGTGTGTGTTGGGAGACAAGAAGAACTCCAGTTGAATGTTTCAAGGCTGTTTCACTTCGGGATTTATTTGTTGTTTCATTTGTTTCCATTATTAAAAAACTGAAATCTAAAAACCAAAGTGTCTCAAAGTTCTAGGTTTAGAGAAACTTTGGAGATATCTTTGGAAACTTTGCTGTTGTTGAAGCAATATCTCACTCTGCACACACTCGAAAGCAACTTTTTCAGCTCGAGACCCAAAAGAGAAATATTGTACCTCCCGAGGACTCAAACTTATAAATTAGGGCTTCCCCCGACCAAGGATTTTCTTGGTCGACATTCGTGGTCGTCATTAAGAGCGATTAGTCGTCTAATCCCCCAGTATAACCTGAGTGACTGAACAACACAATTCAACATTATTAGTAACCATTATTTAACAATAATATAAGTCTGCCGCCGGTTAATGACACCGGCAAATTATTTCAGATTCTAATTCTGAATGTGTCCGAAAAAAAATCAGGTAGCTAGGCTAGGCTAACGTTACTTACATGTTAAGGTGGGAGGTCATGTCCTTAGGGGTCATCCTTGTTCTTTTCAAAGTGAGTCAATATGTTAGACGTTTTCCCGACATGATTGGCTATTAATTATTAACTCTCTAATCGCGAAGTACAGCCAAGGCCCCTGCCATGTTAAAAATAAAAAAAACAACACTGACGGTGAGTGAGTGTCACGACTTCCTGTATCTGGCCCTTCAAATTAAAAGCCCTCCAGCCTTTTAGGCCTAATACTAGCGGCCAGTCAGATAGATTTTGTGTTTTTGATGTTTTTTGTTTCTTTCCCTGCATCCAATCGACCAATGACATTTTGGTCTGCTAATGATGTTTTGGTTCACCAGTGCTTGGTCGACTATTTTGGGGGCAGCCCTATTATAAAGAAATCATGTATCAACACAATTGATTGAGAGAAGTAAGTCTCTCACAGAGTCCCAGTCAGGGTTACCTCAACTAGAGAGCGTGAACACATTTCTCAGATTCACGAGAAGAGAGAGAAATCGTAAAAAACCCACTCTGATCCCTGACCCATTTTGGTCCTGACCCTTTCTTTCTGAAAGAAGTGTGGAGGCTGTAGCTCAGGAGGTCCGTGTGCTCTCTTGCACGTGTAACCACACCCAACAGTGACGTCACCAGGTCCAGGAGTGCACCAGCTCATCACTGGAGGAAGATGTAGATCAGCATAAACAAAATATCCCGTAGTTACTCCTTAAGCTTAGGAGAATGGACGGTAAATTGTCGCAGCGATCAATAAACATTTGAGTTTTGAGTGAAATCAACTGTTGACATGCACCGACAACACATGGGGAAAAGTCCCTCACATTGCAAACACCGGGGGTTCAATTCCAGGTATCTGACCGAGGCTGAGTTTGCAGGTGTTAACGAGCGGGAATGTCCATGTCCTTGATGCTGCACGACTCTTACTGGTTGGTCAAATAAAAGTATTAAATATCATTGCAGGCTTTCTCTAAAGGTCAGTCTGCATCATATCTGCAAATATCATGTTTTAAAAGGACGGTGTCACGGTGTACTTCTACCTAGCCGGTCCTACCGTGCCCTTCCTTTCGTGTTTCTGTGACAGTAGTTGTGGATGGGCAGCTGCGACCTCGGGAGACCCACAGGCATCTCAGAACGGCACTCACTGGTCCTTTTTAAGTGTTTGACAGGTGAAATACGACAAGCTAATCTCTCTGCCCCCCTCAGGGACACGACCAGAGAGAAAAACATTAGTCCTGACCTTGGAGTTTCAGATGCAAATACATTCTAGAGGAGACAAGCAGTCGACCCCCCGGTGACCCCCATAGTTTACTACAGACATGCACATATATACACGTACATACATGCTACATGTTCACACAGCAGCAATTCCTCACAAGCAAGCGATCATTCATTTCTGCGTGGAAAAAAAACACCCAGGTATCAGCACACATGTTGATACTCATTCATGGCTGTCCTGCTCCTCATTAATCCCACAAAAGATAAAACAAATGACACATGCTACATGTAGAAATGCCATCTAAGTTTAGTTTATGTGGTATATTTCGAAGTGAAGCCTTGTCTTCGCATAAACACCTGAAACACGACACCAGCCCCATTATACGCAGCCAAGAACATGCTGGGGAATAAATACTCACATCTCGTTTCTATTTATAAGGTTTGCTTAATTTTAATGTGATGGATGTATGACTCACGAAAAGCAGCGTCTCAGCTTGCAGGTTTATATTCAGCCACTGTGAGAGCGCTCACACCGGGGGGGGGGGGGGGAGTGAATCGCACTACATGGCCGTGAAGACGAGGCTCGGTTACATTTTGGCCGGTTCACGTGGAAACCCTGTCCCATATTTCTGCCCCGAAGTTCTCATGAAATTATATCTGCTCTCCGTTCGAGTGAGCAGAAAACACAAATCATCAGAAAAAGCGTACGGCAGAAGTGGAAGAAGAGTTCTTTAAAGCATTAAAATATATTATCTAATTATTTCATTATCATCCTGATACATTAAACATGCAAGGGACATTTTAATGTTGCAGCTGATAAAAGCGGAGATGACTTTATACTTTATGTACACGAGAAAAAAATTTAATTTAATCATGCACAACATTAGCATCAGGATGGCTATGAGGGTGAGCATGGCTGAGGTCAATAACAATATTTAAATGAAAAATATGGAAAGCAACATGCCAAAATTGTCTTTCCTTTAATATGTATGTATATATATACACCGTATTTTTCGGATTAAAATTCGCTCCCGAGTATAAGTCTCACCAGCCGAAAATGCAGAATACAGAAGGAAAAAAACATTTATAAGTCGCATTTTTGGGGAAATGTATTTGATAAAATCCAACACCAAGAAACGACATTTCATCTTAAAGGCAATTTAAACTAAAACTAGAACAGAGAACAACAGGCTGAATAAGTGTTTACGTTATATGACGCATAAACAACGAGCTGAGAACGTGCCTGGTGTGTTAACGTAACATGTTACGGTAAGAGTCATTCACAGAACTATAACATATAGAACATGCTCTACGTTTACCAAACACTCTGTCACTAATCACACAGAACTATAACATATAGAACACGCTCTACGTTTACCAAACACTCTGTCACTGATCACACAGAACTATAACATATAGAACATGCTCTACGTTTACCAAACACTCTGTCACTAATCACACAGAACTATAACATATAGAACACGCTCTACGTTTACCAAACACTCTGTCACTAATCGAACAGAACTATAACATATAGAACATGCTCTACGTTTACCAAACACTCTGTCACTAATCACACAGAACTATAACATATAGAACATGCTCTACGTTTACCAAACACTCTGTCACTAATCACACAGAACTATAACATATAGAACATGCTCTACGTTTACCGAACACTCTGTCACTAATCACACAGAACTATAACATATAGAACATGCTCTACGTTTACCAAACACTCTGTCACTAATCACACAGAACTATAACATATAGAACATGCTCTACATTTACCAAACACTCTGTCACTGATCACGCAGAACTATAACATATAGAACATGCTCTACGTTTACCAAACACTCTGTCACTAATCACACAGAACTATAACATATAGAACATGCTCTACGTTTACCAAACACTCTGTCACTAATCACACAGAACTATAACATATAGAACATGCTCTACATTTACCAAACACTCTGTCACTGATCACGCAGAACTATAACATATAGAACATGCTCTACGTTTACCAAACACTCTGTCACTAATCACACAGAACTATAACATATAGAACATGCTCTACGTTTACCAAACACTCTGTCACTAATCACACAGAACTATAACATATAGAACATGCTCTACATTTACCAAACACTCTGTCACTAATCACGCAGAACTATAACATATAGAACATGCTCTACGTTTACCAAACACTCTGTCACTAATCACACAGAACTATAACATATAGAGCATGCTCTACGTTTACCAAACACTCTGTCACTGATCACACAGAACTATAACATATAGAACATGCTCTACGTTTACCAAACACTCTGTCACTAATCAAACAGAACTATAACATATAGAACATGCTCTACGTTTACCAAACACTCTGTCACTAATCACACAGAACTATAACATGTAGAACATGCTCTACGTTACCAAACACTCTGTCACTAATCACACAGAACTATAACATATAGAACATGCTCTACGTTTACCAAACACTCTGTCACTAATCGCACAGAACTATATCATATAGAACATGCTCTACGTTTCCCTAACACTCTGTCACTAATCACACAGAACTATAACATATAGAACATGCTCTACGTTTACCAAACACTCTGTCACTAATCACACAGAACTATAACATATAGAACATGCTCTACGTTTACCAAACACTCTGTCACTGATCACACAGAACTATAACATATAGAACACGCTCTACGTTTACCAAACACTCTGTCGCTAATCACACAGAACTATAACATACAGAACACGCTCTACGTTTACCAAACACTCTGTCACTAATCACACAGAACTATAACATATAGAACACGCTCTACGTTTACCAAACACTCTGTCACTAATCACACAGAACTATAACATATAGAACACGCTCTACGTTTACCAAACACTCTGTCACTAATCACACAGAACTATAACATATAGAACACGCTCTACGTTTACCAAACACTCTGTCACTAATCACACAGAACTATAACATATAGAACATGCTCTACGTTTACCAAACACTCTGTCACTGATCACACAGAACTATAACATATAGAACATGCTCTATGTTTACCAAACACTCTGTCACTGCTAATCACACAGAACTATAACATATAGAACATGCTCTACGTTTACCAAACACTCTGTCACTAATCACACAGAACTATAACATATAGAACATGCTCTACGTTTAACAAACACTCTGTCACTAATCACACAGAACTATAACATATAGAACATGCTCTACGTTTACCAAACACTCTGTCACTGATCACACAGAACTATAACATATAGAACATGCTCTACGTTTACCAAACACTCTGTCACTAATCACACAGAACTATAACATATAGAACATGCTCTACGTTTACCAAACACTCTGTCACTGATCACACAGAACTATAACATATAGAACACGCTCTACGTTTACCAAACACTCTGTCACTAATCACACAGAACTATAACATATAGAACACGCTCTACGTTTACCAAACACTCTGTCACTAATCACACAGAACTATAACATATAGAACATGCTCTACGTTTACCAAACACTCTGTCACTAATCACACAGAACTATAACATATAGAACATGCTCTACGTTTACCAAACACTCTGTCACTAATGACACAGAACTATAACATATAGAACATGCTCTACGTTTACCAAACACTCTGTCACTAATCACACAGAACTATAACATATAGAACATGCTCTACGTTTACCAAACACTCTGTCACTGCTAATCACTAAATCCACTGAACTCTTCTTCCTCGGTGTCACTTCTGAACAACTCCGCCAACTCAGGTACGGAGGTAGCAGCTAGCATCTTTTTTTTCACAATGCACTTCTGCCATGACCCGCCCCCGCCGAATTTTGATTGGTTGACGTGTGTGTGTGTGATGATTGCTGATATCCGCCTAGTCTTTTTACGGTAATGTGTTAATAATTTCACACATAAGTCGCTCCAGAGTATAAGTCGCACCCCCGGCCGAACTATGAAAAAAACTGCGACTTATAATCCGAAAAATACGGTATATATATATATATATATATATATATATATATATATATATATATATATAAATCCTACACAAGTTCTCCTTTGTCCAAGACTTATTGTGAACAAAAAGCAAACTACAGAAATGCATAAAGTAAATGAAGCTGTGGAAGAACTGATAAAAAAAAATGCATTTGCACTATTAGAACTATTAAAGAGATATTTTGCAGTCTGTTTCATTGCGATGTGGGCATTGGGGGAATATTAGGGCTGCTTCCACCTATTAAAGCCCCTACCATTACATCTGCGCCGCCGCACTCCCACACAAATACGTTTTTGTGGGTCTGTAAAGTCCATTGACAAGAGCTGAGGGATAGAGGAGCGGCTGGCTGAGTCAGCTCGGGGCTTGTTAACACAATTTTACTTTAACCATCAACATGAAATCAGGCAAAAAAAAAAAAAGTCCAGAAGCATGACCTCTAATTGACTTTTAAGGAATTTCGCCGACGCTGTAAAAATAAAAAAAGCCCAAATAATAAGAAGGCTGGACTTTTCTTTGTTTTGTAGCTGTGATTCGTTAATGAAATATACAGAAAAACTATGGCAACCACAGAAAACAACAAATACGGCCGGCTCCTGGTGGCATTATAACCAGCCTTGTTAAAAAAAGGTGACGTGTGCAGCCGTTATGTTGGCTATGTTCAGGACGGAGACACGCGGTGAAAGACTGGCAGGAACGTACGGTCCTGAGGGAGGTATACAGAAGTGTTTTTGTAGAACTAAGTGCAACAATTAAAAGACATGTTTTACGTTCACACTAGCACCGGGGGTTAAGGCTTCAATGCTGCTTGTACAAAATGTGACCATGCCGTGATGTGTTGTACGTGTTAGTTCAGTTTGATCAACTCGTGACTTGGATCCATACTGTCTTTTTAAAAGTTAGTATTCCTTATCAACTTGCGTCTTTCATCTAGCCTCGTGAGCCCATCCTGATCTCTGAGCTCTGTTGTATTTGACTTGCAGATCATTCTGGTAACGTGGGGCTGAGAAAATTTGGAGCGACTGAACCAATCACGTTGGCTTTGAGGCGGATTTAAGTGACGGAACGAGAAGCGACTGTTCAGTGAAAACAACATGGAGGCTTCCGCGGATGAGATGAGCGCAGTTATGGAGCAAACCGCTCGCTAACGCTTCTTTCTCTGGATCCTTCTGTTGAATATGGACCGGGCTCCTGAAATTGGGCCTTTGATCCGTAAATTCACGTTAAACACAAACAGAAAATATCCTTTACCCACATGTTGTTTACTTTCTGAGCTTTGCCTCGGCGCTGTTAGCACGCCTTACGCTTCGTTGATCTGATTGGTTGATTTGGCCCGGATGTTGGTGATAGACAGATGGTTTATCCAATCAGCAATCAGTATTTCGGCCCCTTCCCAAAAGATCTCCAAACAGGAGTTCCCAGATTTCCAAACGAGAGTTTTCCAGATGGAAATGCTGAGAAAATTTGAATCAATCCATCTGGAGGTCAGGTTAGCTTTCATCAGCGACTAGCAGGAAAATGGGAAGCATTCAATTAATTTTCTCTGATCAGAGGCAGAGAGCTTTTTAACTCGCCTCGCCAACGGCTCATGAAGTGTTTTGTTTTGACAAGAACAGAAGAAAAACTCGGCATAAGCGCCGCCAGAGAAGCTACAGAAAACTCAGTGACGGGTGACGGAGGTGTTACAGTGACAGTGTTTGCGTGAAAGCCATTAGCAAAAAAGACAATCTTTGTATCGTGTTGCACTTTCCCCCTTTGGTGCAAACAGTCGGCATCAATTAGAGATGTTATACATCATAGACTGAAAGAATACAGATATAGTGTGTGTGTGTGTGACAGTGCAGGGTGTGATTGTGTTACACTGGCTCTGCAGCTCTGACACAGAGGGGCCTTTTAGAAAAGACTATGTGACCTCAGGTTGGGTCTGTTACAGGGAACAGGTGGTGGACACGTGCTGCAGCGAGCCTCCGATGCTCACATTCCTTATTATGAGTACATCTCTGTCATCAAAGGACTTTTTATAAATCAGGGAGTTTCCTTCTTTTTCGTGAAGAAGGAGCCAAAGGAAGTTCTGCTATCAAATTTCTACTTCTCGTCCTCTCTGAAAAAAGCGATCTGTCAAGACGAATATTGCAAACACGTCTGTTTTGTCTGGATAAAAAATGGAAGAGCGAAGGACGTACAAAGAGAGAAAGGGGATCATAGTAAAAGTAAGAACATGAGGAAATGGGGAGAGAGATAAAGAAATGGAGCGAAAGAAAAGCCGGTGAGACATGAGATGAATAAATCCCCACTCTCCTCTTATTCTAACAAGAGAGAAAAGACTGATATCTGAGAGGAGAGAAGGAGAGAAACGATGGGAAAAGGTTAGGACCACACAAAACCTGCACACAACTCATGCTTGCTCTGAATCTCGAGGGAACCCTAAGCCATAAAGTGAGGTAATTCAGACCATCTGCAGGGAGACTCGGCTGAAGAGGGGCCCTCCATTTTAGCAGGGCTCTATAAACCAGGTTTGGTGGTTGGATTCAGTCCACAAGGTGACATTCGGCCGTGATATTTACGCACCAGCTTCATAAAAATTGGAATATCTGTGTCCCTTCCTAAAGTAGAAACAAACAAATCACAAACTGGAGAGACTGAAACCCTTCTTTCTGCTCAGATTGGGATTCTTGAGTTTGGTTATCATCATTTGGTCAAATACGGCCGTGGACAAGCATTCAGAAACCGTTCCCACTGATGTTTCACAAAGATTTTCCTTTCCCCCATCGTCGGTCTCATCGGGACACTGGTTTACTATGTTGTCCTGCTTATTTGTGTCGTGATGGAGGGCAGCTACACACCACGTATTTTGTTGGCCTGTGAATGTTCTCATTCGTCCAGGTCGTCGTTTTCCTCAAAGCAGTTTCAGTCAAAAGCAACTGGACTTGGTTATTTGTCTAGGAAGACGTTTCACCTCTCATCCAAGAGGCTTCATCAGTTCATGTACGCATCTGACCATGGCCACACATGGCCTCCTGTGACTCCAACGACGGTTGTTAAGACTCAATAGAGCACTAACGAAGTGAAACCAACTTCCCACCAACGACTGCCACTCTAACGACGGTCGTTGGCACTTGGAGCACAAAGGGTTGCAGTGACATCATCGGCCTTGTGAGAGGTTAAATACCTGGATCTCACACCAGTTAGTTGGACCAGTCCCAGCCTGGTCCTGGTCCTGGTCCAGTCCCAGCCTGGTCCTGGTCCTAGTCCAGTCCCAGCGCTGGTCAGATGCGTACATGAACTGATGAAGCCTCTTGGATGAGAGGTGAAACGTCTTCCTACACAAATAACCAAGTCCAGTTGCTTTTGACTGAAACTGCTTTGAGGACACATATTTTGTTGTTTGGAGTAATGACTAAAAAGAGAGAGATTAGATCTCCACACTGGCCTGGGAACGCCTCAGGATCCCGCAGTTAGAGGTGGTTAACGTTTCCCTGGAAAGAGAAGTTTGGGGTCCCCTGCTGGAGCTGACCCCGGATAAGCGGTTGGAGATGAGTGATGATGAGTGATTCTATTTCTCACATAAAATCTTTTCAGAAATGCATTTCGTCGCACTGTTTAGCTGTGATTTTAGAAAGTTTGTGACCATTGTTTTCCATGGACCTAGCCAAGCTGTTTAGTTGTTGTGATTGGTTGTGGGTCATGTTTCATGGCTCTAACTGGTTGAAGGTCTATCCAATTGCATCCAGAAGCATTTTGCTCTGAAACACCCCTTGGAAATCTAAAATGAACTGAGGGCGTAGACTAATTAGTGATTGCGATTAGTCCGGTGATGCAAGGCTAATTAAAAAAAAACACTGCTCGTTGTGCTTTAAATGTAACTATTGCATGAACTCCGACTTTACCCAACTCAAGTTTCAAGGACATCACACAGTTATATCTCAGGCTCTCTTCCCAATTGTGCAAGTACTTGCCCACAGCATGAACACACGCGCAGCTGTACAGGAGAGCACAGAGACACATAAAGTCACGCTCACTTGATCGGTGCACCTCATATAGAGTGTCCCTCGCCACAGCCAGAAGTCACATTCAATTTGGTAATGATCTGCCGGTGGATATTCTTGGAAAAGAACATATAGTGAATATGTGCATACCTAGTGAAATGCTAGGAGACGCCTTAATCTCATTTTCAGGGGGGGCTTAGCGGTAAGGTTAGCCATGTTACACTATCAGTCAGTCAGTCTTTTAGGACAGAGTAATGATGTCTGTGTGGATGTTGTCTGAGGACAGCGGAGGGACAGAGTGTACTGTAATGTGAAATCTGCCTCATACTACTCATACTTCTTTATTGGCATGTTAAGAAAACAAGCAATGTTTGATGAAGTGCAGGAGAGAAACAAAAAAACTCTTTCAAAACCTGTAAAAAAAAATTGAATAAACAATACTGTAGTTAGGTCTGGTATCTTAAAGAGTGTCTGATATGAGAAAGCATATCTAATCCTAATTGAATTAGTCCATGGAGCATCTGTGGATGATGACAGACGTCGTCGCAGCTGTCATTTTCTTCTATTTTCAGTGTTGGATGAACATTGACTTTCAGATTCTTGTGACACATTTCATGCACCTGTGTGACCCATCTGATACTCCAGTAATGTTTACACAAACATTACTGGAAGTTAACTGCGGGCGGCTGGTGGCACATTGGTTAGGGCATTCGCCCCGTGTAAAGAGGCTGAAGGTCCTCGAGGCAGCGCCCACGGGTTTGACTGTATGTCTCGTCCTCTCTCTCTAACCTTATTTCCTTTCTGTCCTATCTAATAAAAAGGCTTGAAAACTGCTCAAAAAAGTAATCTTTAAAAAAACCCAAAGTTAACCCAAACCTGTCTGTCACACTAATGAGTGTATTTCCAAATTGGTTAAAAGTTATTTTGTATGAAAAGGATAAAAACCACAGACTGTATAAAAAATAGGCGTATCCTCTCCGTCGAGGTCCGTTCTCAAAACTTGATCCAATCGAGACTTTGACTCCGCCTCATTTCCTCTTACCAAAAAAAGGGCATGTATGTGACGTTGGGGGGAGGGACATACGTCCATCTGGCTGATGTTTACCTCCCAGGAGAAGTGAGGGCCAGAGGCTAGCTGTCACTCAAGAGGCCACGCCCCTAATTATTCATAAACTTTAACCTACAATAAAATAAAAACTAGCCTGGTACAAAAATAAAAAACCACCCCCCTCAGTGTTGTCATGGAGATATGACCTAAACATACATGAAGTTTTTTTGTCCCAGGCTTTAATTGACAGGGCAATTGAATTGAATTTAAACAGGTTTAATGATGCTGTGTAAACGGCCTGTTTAACATGGGGTTCATTGAGAAACTGCTCTATTATGAAACCTGCCCCTAGTGGACACTCAGAGAACTGACATTTTTGGCACTTCCTGATTGAAACAACCAGAAAGTCGTTGTGGTGGGGGCTTGATAAAAACTGATCTACTGTGGGCCAGTTGGGTTTTTGATCTGTAGTAGCGCTATGGTCACATTAATACAGGATGATGTACAGGTGCATAACAATCACACTCTTAACGTTTACAGTAGAGATGAAGCATGTTGCAAAAAAAGTGGCACAAATAAAAACATGCAGAACGACAACATCAGTCATTCCAGCCAGCTCTCCAAAAACAGCACACGTTTACATACAAGTGATAAAGTCCTCCAACAGGATCGAAGGAGGAAGTCAGGTGACGTTAGAGCGTCTCAAAGTCTGCGGAGAGAGGAGGTCGAGGTGGACGGTTGGGTCAACAAAACATCAGACTTTAACGTTGGTGAATGCCGGTCGTTTCTCATTTCAAACACGAGTCAAAGTTGTTTTGTCTAAAGATAAAGATCGGCCTCCAAACTTGTGCCAACAGACAAATGTTGTCGTCAAATCAGAAAACTCCTACTCTGTCGTTCTAGACTAGAGGGTAGG
Source organism: Echiichthys vipera (assembly GCF_963691815.1). Lineage (NCBI taxonomy): Eukaryota > Metazoa > Chordata > Actinopteri > Perciformes > Trachinidae > Echiichthys > Echiichthys vipera. The sequence continues at coordinate 27,442,729 of NC_139835.1, read as the reverse complement.
AACAAACTACATGTTATGGTGTTGATTTGGAAGACTTAAGACATCAAATAAATCTCAAACTAGGAAGGAACATTAAAGAGATTTCACATTGAATACAAGATTTAATTAGCAAATGTAAGGAAACCTAGATATTGCTATGTAACATAAGTCAACCCAGACCACGTTAGGCTGCAGCAGCAAAACCCTCGAGTGTATCGAGCTGAACAGGTGAGTTTTATTTCAATGTTATGTTGTTATAACAGGACGATTGTTCAATTTTGTCTCTCATAGTCGCACTTTAACTAGCCATGAGGTTTTAGGTCAGTGACGTTTTCTAACTCCTGCTTCTGATTCTTCTCCATATTTTTAATCACATCTCTGTTCCCACGCTGATTCACATAATCTCAACAATCCATCTCAGGAGGGAACGAGTTGTTCGACAACAAAAATGAATAAAGACAAAAGGATCAAGTGAGATCCGAGCGCTTTAGCACCTGAACCCAAGCGAGTACAATAAACGTCACAGGGATATTTATAGTGCAGTATATGGAGAATGTCCAATTCCCTTCTCCGCAGTAACGCACATGCATCTGCTAACGGCATCAGAGCGAAAATCCTTTTGCTCCATCTGAGGGGTCGGAGAGGGGGGGGTTTGGGAAGTGAAAATAGAAAAGTGCATCGTGTCAGCTCATCTCTGTGCCACTGTACACTTTCTATTAACTTACACTTTAAGCCCCCGTAACCAAAACCCCAGCCAACTGCAGGCAGCGCAGCGCTGTTGGGCTCCAGGACAGAGACCTATATATATATATATATATATACATATATATATATATATATATATATATATATATGTATATAAAAAAAACTCACCTTTACAGCTGCTAAGACAGCCCACCACACAGCAAGCTGTGACTCCATCACACCATACATGAGCCGTCTGAACAGAGATCGTCGCTCTGAGCAAAACAACTGCACATGTTACACAAACACTGACTATTATATCTGTAAAGATCTCTTCAAAAGTTCAAAATGACATTATTATCTGAGATTTAACATAATTAACATAATTATGCCATGACAACAGGACCAGCATTCACAGAGGGAAGAATAGCAACACGAGGAACGACATTAAAACGTCATTTCACCGTCCCTGACTTTGTGTTTGAAATCAAAGGACTGATTACTTTAAAAGGACAGAAAATAAGAGTGAGATCGCATTAACTGACAACACTTAGGATTCAACATCAAGTGGATAAATTACAAACTACACAGAATTTAGTTTGGTAGCAAGAAGGTTGCAGGTTCGCATCCCGGCCTGGGCCTTTCTGTGTGGAGTTTGCTTGTTCTCCCCGTGTCTGCGTGGGTTTTCTCCGGGTTCTCCGGTTTCCTCCCACAGTCCAAAGACGTGCAGGTGTTCGGTTCATTGATGACTCTAAATCACCCGTAGGTGTGAATGGTTGTCTGTCTCTGTTCGTCTCTATGTGTCCTGTGATAGACTGGCGTCCTGTCCAGGGTGGACCCCGCCTCACGCCCGATGTCAGCTGGCATCGGCTCCAGCACCCCCCGCGACCCCGACCCTGGGATAAGCGGTTGAAGTTGAATGAATGAATGAATACTATAATAAAGCTTATTAAGGTGTCTAAAATGGCATATCCTCAAAGCAATTTCAGCCACTCTAACGACGGTCGTTGGCACTTGGAGCACAAAGGGTTCCAGTGACATCATCGGCCTTGTGAGAGGTTAAATACCTGGATCTCACACCAGTTAGTTGGACCAGTCCCAGCCTGGTCCTGGTCCAGTCCCAGCCTGGTCCTGGTCCTGGTCCTGGTCCAGTCCCAGCCTGGTCAGATGCGTACATGAGCTCCAGTTGATTTTGACTGAAATTGCTTTGAGGATAACGACGACCTGGACACATGAGAACATTCACAGGCCTAAAATGGCATAAATATTTTCAGTTTTAGGGATAATAAAGACATCCCTGATCCCCGAAAATAAGCCTCAAATTGACTTTATGATCTCTACCTGACAATATATATAGTATATATATATATATACACACAGTATCAGACTCTGAAATGATCTCCTATGAAACGCATGAGAAATTGAAAATTGAAAAGAGAGCAGAAAACTCAGGGGACGCAGGTTAAGCAGGAAGGATTTGATGGCACAGAGACTTTGGAAGGCACATCCTGATTGAGGCCAGGTAATCACCAAACATGAGACAGCTGCTTGTAGTTTGATGCCTGAATTATGAGCAGGGTTAAAAAAGCCTTTATACAAGTCTAACCTCTCATTAGTTTGGAGTTGATGGCGTTCTGGAAGAAATAGTATCATATATCAGTGACTGTTGCAGATGATGATGAAGTTGAAATGTCCAATTATATTCACCGTGGGTTGATCTAGTCCCCCATTTTGCTTTTGGGTTTGACTCTGAGCAGGCGAACCTTTAATATGTTTGTTTACCAGCTTTAATTTTTTATATAAAAAGCCAAAAACAGAGAACCTGGGCAATGGATGCTGCTTCCTTTCTCTAACACATCACTTCCAAAAAAGAAAAGAAAAAGCCAACCCTGAAACACTAATACGTCAGGTGACTAGTCTTAACTTTTAGTACTTTCTAACAATGATTTTTGAGGCCCTGCATGTCAGTATTTGTTAACCAGGTGTCCAATACTAATAATTAATTCATTTATCCATTAGTCTTCAACCTTTTGTCCCTGTCGGGGTCCCAGCTGACATCGGGCATGTACTGAAGCATGTACTAATCCATCATTTTGAATCGAAAATTGATTCTGAATCGAATCGTGACACCCAAAGATTCCCACCTGTATTAGTCAACAAAACCACAAGAATGCATGTTTGTAATAAATGCACTAATTGATAGTTGGCAAAACCGAAAAATGCAATATTTATTATCATAATCTCATATTGTGACATCCCTGCAGAGGAGACTTTTCTTGAGCAAACGATGATAAATGGTTTTAAAATCAACCTTGACTCTGATTCAGTTCCCCCCCAAATCAATCCAGTACATCTGATGCTGCAATGTGAGTTTCTGCCACTTTGTATTGTCTACCACTTTAATGCTCGGGGACTGCAGGGAAGAGACACAACGTCCCACGGCGTTCAAATGTTCATGCATAGAGACTTTTTAAGAGCTCTCCGACTAATGGTTACTACTTCTATTGCTCTCTGTTCCTGGTTGGTGCCAACACAAAGGACTTCAAAAGATTTAACCTAAAGGATTTCCAGAGATTTGATTATAAAGGCAGTGACGACTGTAGAGTTGGTTCTTTTAGTCATCTTGTATGGTGAAGCAGCAGACTTTTGCGAGTCTCTGCGTTAGCGAGCGAGCGAGCTGGTGAAAGGCCTCTCACAAAATGACATCTGGGTATCTGAGAAAGTGTGGATGTGGTGTGAAAGTGTTGTGAACGTGACAGATCTCAGTGCGCTGACAGCGTCACCGCAGAGATGCATCTGTGGCCTCGGTGGCTTCTGCCAGGAGGACATTAGACCATGTGTCCTGTATTCAGACACTGCGTCCAGATTGTGTCAAAATCCAGTTAACGTGGATTACAGTTCGCACCTGGCAACTCAACAACATCTCAGGTGATCACATTTACTTTTCTCATGTAATTACAGAGTCTGTGGTGAAGAACGTCACCTCCGTAAACAGGGACTAATAACACAGACTGATGCAAATACAGAACGATTAGCAAGCAATGTTGGCACCAAGTGTTTTTGGTGGAGTCCGAAGGGTTAAAATGTTGTTAGCCATGTTTTTGGTGAAAACTGCCAAGAGAGATGCTGCTTGTATTGTCTGTAAAATGATCATTTCAAGTAAACACCAGATCAATGCTGAAACATCTTTCTATGCAACATCGGCTCCAATGCCAGGAATGCCATGTATTTGACTCTACGCACGAGTACCACTGCTTCCCAACCAAGCAACACGTCTGTTACGGAGGTGTTCAGATGCTTAAAACCTGCGTAGGCCAAAAAAAGGAAAATGAATCGATAAAGAATCGGACTAACACACAGACTAACATCTTATCAATTCCAATTCCACTTCAATTCAATTTTATTTATAGTGCCAAATCCTAACAAAAGTGATCTCAGGACACTTTACAGAGTAGGTAAAGACCACACTCTGTGACTTATTTATGATTTACAGAGACTCAACAATTCCCCCGTAGAGTACGATGGCGTTGAAAACCTTCACTATAACAGACAGGAACGTCAGACAGACCCAGCTCTGTGGAGGACGCACATCTGTCTGCACCGGAGAGAGGAAGAGAAGGAGAGAGAAAGAGAGAAAAGACGGACAGATGGACAGAGAAAGACAAAGACAGACACAAAGACACAAAGACAGAGACACTTCCAGAGTTGCAAGCAACCAAAGCGTAACGGTAACTATAATAATATCTATAGTAATGTGAATATGACTCATATGTTATGGCAGTTAATACAGCAGAATAGTAGAAACAAGCACAGCTAAGGTGATAGAATATGAAAATGATAATAATTATGGTGGCAAACATGATCAATGACATGAGTAGCGGCAACAGCAGCTACCGTACAGCGAGACATACCACTGATGGTGTTTTTATGGCTACAAATTGTATAGTTTATTAGACTCGTGATAGTATATATAATGAAATTCCCACTCCTACTCAAAGATCTTAGCAACTACATTTGAGCATCCAGGCTGAAATCAGATACAGATGTCTGTTTGCTAAGACCTCATTTACACTTAGTCACACTTCAAGTGTAAATGCATCCAAGAAGCATTCGTGACGGATTGAAATCTGTCGGCTTAAACCACCTCTGTGGGTTTCTCCTGTGAAGCTCTCCGTACACATTGCACCGCACACCTCTAGGCTGCAAAGTTCTTTACCTCTGCAAGATCTTTCATTGCCCTTAGTGTAACTAATAGTTACTGGAAGTGTGTCTGTCTCTGTCTTTGTGTCTGTCTTTGTCTCTCTCTGTCCATCTGTCCGTCTTTTCTCTCTTTTCTCTCTCCTTCTCTTCCTCTCTCCGGTGCAGACAGATGTGCGTCCTCCACAGAGCTGGGTCTGTCTGACGTTCCTGTCTGTTATAGTGAAGGTTTTCAACGCCACCGTACTCTACGGGGGAATTGTTGGGTCTCTGTAAATCATAAATAAGTCATAGAGTGTGGTCTTTACCTACTCTGTAAAGTGTCCTGAGATAACTTTTGTTATGATTTGGCACTGTAAATTAAATTTAATTGAATTGAATTAACTGATATGTTGTCTCGTCAATGCTCTCTCTTGGTGTTTGTGTGTGCTTTGACCCGGTAATAGTCTCTTTACCTTTGTACCAGAGAAAAAGTGTACAAATATTACACCTGCTTTTCTCTAATGTGGACAACGATTAATCAGGTTTGGCAGCTATTTGATTGCATTTACAATGAGGCCCCTATATTTGTCATAACTGAATAGAAAAGCCCCAAACAGTACAAACACAGAGTAGTGGTGTAAATCACAGGTTCAATAAGGATATGATGTTTGATGACGATACAATTTTGATTTGACTGAATTCAGTTAAGGGGCCTGAATGACATCATATCATACAGTAGGCCCATTTACACATCAGTTATATTTATATTAGGGATCGACCAGTAGAATTTTTAGGGACGATGGCGATACCGATTTTTTCCCTCAGCTTTAGCCGATGACTGATACGGACTGACGATTTTCTTGAGACGATATTTGGAGCCGATACGACTTTTGCGCCTTTAATTTACATCATAAAAATGACACAATGATGATAACAAATGTTGCGAGTCTCAATTTTTAAAAAAGGAACATTTATTGAACTTAAAAAAGGCGTCTCCAGGCACACGGAGCTGCCTGAGGACGCCTGAAAATACGGCGACCACAGCAGCCTGCATCGCAAATATTGGCCGTTCGATGTATCGGTCTATCACTAATTTATATCAAGTCACCAAAAGCAACTTAAATATGATTTGATAACATTGGTTTTACCGAGATCTTTCCAGACATTTAAATGAAAAACAATCTAATCTTTTCAATTAATAAAAATACGTTTTTGAAGATCATGATATGATTCGATATTTTCAATTTGTATTGATTATATTAGAACTTTCCTTTTTGATTCTAACCCACGACCAGGTGGAGAGATTATATGCTATATACTGTGTTAAACACACACACACACACACACGTTTTGGTTTTAGCACACAGTCAATGGAGATCTACTTCCACATGCGTGCTGCCAGTCATGTACAGCATGTTCGACCTTGGGTTAAGAACATATATGATGTTGATCAATGATCATGTTTTGATCCTGAGTGTGTTCAGAGAGCAGCAGCTATTCACAGACTGGTCTGTTGAGTGTTAATGTGGGAGAGAACAAAAGTAGAGTACAGAGGGATCCATCGCTGCACGCAGCTGTACAGGAGGGGCGATGATCCAGACAGATAAAAACATTAAAACACACTTTGGTCGCCATGAATATATCTCGAGGCAACCTTCATCTGCACACAGTTCACTTAACCGACATTATGTGACAGGCGTCTCCTCCCAAAACACGTGTAAGCCTATACCTCATTTTTATATTTGGAGCCAATAAACACAACCATTTTGTTTTTGTTATAGAAATAATATTTCCTTTCTCCGGGTTCTCTGGTTTCCTCCCACAGTCCAAAGACGTGCAGGTGTTCGGTTCATTGATGACTCTAAATCACCCGTAGGTGTGAATGGTTGTCTCTCTCTGTTTGTCTCTATGTGTCCTGTGATAGACTGGCGTCCTGTCCAGAGTGGACCCCGCCTCACGCCCGATGTCAGCTGGGATCGGCTCCAGCCCCCCCACGACCCCGACAGGGACAAGTGGTTGAAGATGAATGAATGAATGAATGTTCCCTTACATTGCCAATAAAGTGAAAAGAGTTAGAGTCATGTTTTGAGTGGAGTATTTTTGCCCTTTTGTTTTTAGTCACAGGGCATCACAAGACATTTCATCAGAGGAAAACTCTGCGTAGCCCAGTAGCACATTTTTAAACACAACATGCCCAAATAAGGGCCGTTGAGCCGTAGTTGTTGACATCTTGAGCGGTGAACATCTGCAGAGTGCGGTGAAAGCTTGTGTCCATACTGTGACTAAACAAAAGTAATAATCTACTTACATCATTTAGATTCTGCCACAGACAAATGTGTAAATTGATTTTACAGCTAAGTGTTCGTGTCATGTGCAATAACATGAACTTGTGTTTCACACACATGCACACGCCTGTGGGTACGTGTGTGTGTGTGTGTGTGTGTGTGTGCGTGTGTTTCTGCTGATATAAATCATTTCAGCACAGCTGCAGTCTGCCGCTCTATCTAGCCTCAGATAAGCCTTCTCAAATCTCCCTCCAACCATCATGTGGCCTCGCAGCGCTCACAGCCTGGCCGCCTCTCAAACCTCTCACATTTGTGCGTGTGTGTGTGTGTGTGTGTGTGTGTGTGTGAGACAGCATGTGTTTGCCCCTGTGTTTAAGAGAATGTGCAAGTGAACAGAATGCTTGAGAGCAAATGTGGGTTCGAGAGAACGTGTTAGTGTGAGTGAGTGTGTGATTATGGGCGTAACTAGTACCTACTAATCCCCGCAAGCTGATGAAGAATCATCTGCTCTTTCGCTCTTCAGCAGCTGATGTGAAGACGCTTTTTTTTCTGACCCATGCAGCATTTTTAATCTCTGCTAAGATGTTTATGTAGAAATTACATTAAATCACATTATGACTTGATTCTGTATAGTTTTACTACAAAGTTCAACAGAGCGAGAAAGACCAGCAGCCAGATAATCAGGAAGGGTCGTAAACATGTCAACAGTTTAGTCACATTACTGTGTCTAATCTTTATTTAGATGTGCAAACAAAGAAGAAACAAGCAACATGAGCAACTAAAACTACACTACCAGACTGAAGAATGTACGAAAAAGTGAGGAGGAGGAGGAGAGAGAGAGAAATGAAGGATGTTGGTGGATGGTAGAGAACTGGGGAGTGTTTGTGTGTGTGTGTGTGTGTGTGTGTGTGTGTGTGTGTGTGTGTGTGTGTGTGTGTGTGTGTGTGTGTGTGTGTGTGTGTGTGTGTCAGGGGTGCACAGAGGCCACAAAGACAGATGGAGTTTGGATTTAGGCTCCTGTGGATGGAGCCGTCACATTTCATCCTTCAGTACTGCTGAGTGGCTCTTTGGTGCAGTTTAGTGCACACTGTGCTCACACACACACGCACACACGCACACACACACACAAACATGCAAAATCATGCATTCAGATACAATCTACCACTATTTGCACGTCTAATACGTGGCAAAATCTGAGGCAGTGAGATGAGAAATGAGGTCTTTGATTCGGAAAAGTAAGAAACCAACATGCATGTCTTTAACACAGGGGCTTGTGTAAACATACATGCATTACATTAACAGGAGAAAGCAAACATTTCTGTTCCATATGTTAGGAATCGTGACTCATAGTTGTTAAACTAATAATATGTCTTAATTAGATGAGCGTATCTCCGGATTGTGAGATATAGATTGCATAATTATATGATAGATTTTGTAATTAGAAGAGTTTTATAATGATAAGAGACAGTGATCTCATAGTTACAAGATGTTAAGTCAAACTGAGAAGAAAAAATAACAACGTGTCTGTTCTCTGGTTCTGATGCTTCTATAAATACACAGAACAAAATGATCTAAAGGTCATCATCGTGGTCATTTTCCGGTTTGAAGACGCAGCTTGTGGATCATCACATTTAAAAACCAGTTTCTCCCGACGAATGTTTTCTTTCTGCGTTTTCCCTCCAGCTCAAACCAAAGCTCCCTGAGAGCAACACTGCAGAATGAATCAGTCAACACACACACACACACACACACACGTACAAACACATATACAGTGCGCTGCCATATGCTTTTAGTTGAGGCGGCCTGGGTGAGAGCGAGTGGTTTTTGGATGAAGGCCTTTTTGCACGCGCAATATAGCTCAATGAGGATACATTAGCCGTTACCTTCCCAGCAGAGAGTCCCTAATGAGCTGGGGGAGAGCGCAGCACCTCTCTCACTCTCTCACACACACACACACACACACGTTTTCACAATCACAATGTGCATGCCTAGTGCTGTAACACACGTTTAGGAATGCAATACAAACACACACTCACACACCGCTTTACTCCCGTGGGATTTTGCGAGGCAGAAAGTGGAAACATGCTCGCAGGGAAACAGATTCCACCCTCTTTCTTTGGGTAAAATATATCGATGTAATTCTCTTTAATCTAATAATCTAATCGACAGCAAGGGGTCCAGGATATTCAGGCTCTGAGAACAGCAGTAACTCAGCGAAGGAGAAAAACACACACAGGATAAAATATGGGATGCAGTGTCACAAAAAGCCTCGTGGGGAAATGTGTCGGTTTAAAAAGGACAAAGTTCAGGCATTTCTTAGTTTGATCCTAGAGTTTATACGAATTTCTACCCAAACAGTTTAGTATAGTATAGCACTTCCAAAAAGCGAGTTAATTCTCAATATAGATGAAACAAAGAACCGTCAGCATCCACCCAGCGGAGGGCAAGATGTTCTGATTTGTCCACTGACGGTCCTTATTAAAGCTTAAGGCGCACTCACACTGTCCTTCCGCACTGGCTGTCCACGGCCCGTCTGAGAGAGGTGGGCTTTTGTAGAGCGCGTTTGCACATGTACGCGCACGAGGCCTACGGCGGTTCAGAAGTAATTTATGTGCGCCTAGAAGGAGGGACCATGCACGGACATTTAAAACAATGGCGGTGAAAGGTTCACGTCGGTGTGATGCGGAGGTGGAGTGTTTACTGCAGATTTGGTCGATGAAAAGATTCAAAAACAGTCGACAAGACGCACAAAAACTCAGAGGTCTATGGAAAGATTTTTAAACAAAGCGACGAATCGCGATGACGTCAATCAATGCGTGTGACGTGTTACGGCGTGATGACGTATGGACAGCAAGAAGCATTTGCGCGAGGCCCAGGTAGGGTGAGTACAAACGGGCCTGGGGCGCGGGGGGAGAGGAAGGGGGGGACAAGTACTCTAAAGCCCGGGGCGCGGTGCGGAAGGACAGTGCGAGTGCGCCCTTGAAGACCGGCTCCTACATTTCCCATAATGCAACTTTAACAGCATGTGTCATTAGACCTCCCCTGCCTGGTTCAACATCTTTTAAACATCACACATCACTGTTATCTTTTCACAGTCCACAGAAGAAATCGCACAAAGGGTTCCGCAGAGTAACTGTAGTTCACAGACACTTCTTTAGCTCTAAGAGGAAGATATTGTCCCTGCTTTTGCTACAAACTTTATCAGGTCATTGTTGAAAGTGCATACTCGTTTGGAAAGTCTACCGTCGTCCTACGGTGCATTAAATGTGCAGAGAGAGGCTCTGCAGACAGTTGACAACCTTGGCATTCATAAGATACGACACACGATAAGCAAACCTGAGCACTATAAAGAAGATGCTGTGAATTTCTCTCCAACTTTAATACAAAAGGAAGTTCTTTCTTTTGAAAGAGTCCATCAATATCAATCGATATGACTGGATATCATAGGTACAACTGAGGAAATGGGGTTTTATTGTAATTTGAGCGAACAAACCCTTCGACTCGTCTACGGGTACATTCCCTACAGAGCTCGGCTATTAACACGTTAGAGACTGAACGCCCTGTTGCTCTTTCACATTTCCCTGCAGCTCTGAGTTTCTGCTGCGACTCGGCAAAGACACGTCAGACTACATGACCCATTATAGTTAGTGTTCCTTTACTACCTGGCTGCAGGGTCACACGTCTCCAACCGACATGGGACTGAACACAAACAGATCCTGCTCAATTTGGGATAAACAGCAAAACACGTTCAACTGGGCGGGACATAATTATATTTATGGACCCGTTATCTACATTATTTCCTTTACCTGCACTGAGCTCGACTCAAAAACAACTTTGAACCTTAAGGACTCACTAGGCGTTGATCTGCTTTTGGGTTTTCATAATACGACAATACAAAACACATGTAAGAGGCAGGGAATGCCACTGATCAGCACAAAGTCACAAGACTTATCGCCCCTCGTATTTAACCGCGGCGAGCAGCAAGGGCTATTTTGTTCCTTCCCACAGGTGTTAGGAGTTAATGTCGCCCGGGCTAGGGTCCCTCAGGATGCCGCGGAGGCTTCGTGGCTGTGAACAACCAGCCCTGTGGCCTTCATCTGGGTTAGGAATAACGGTGTTAACAACTTTTCACACAGCACAGCCACACAGCAGCGATGGCTGCACACAAACAAGGGAGACGGTGAAGCTGGAGTTATTTAAAAAGCAGAAACTTGAAACACGCCGCGGTGTAAGAATAAGACTGGAGGAGAGTCTTGCGGTGTGTCATTTAACAGCTAAGCAAAATGTAAGGACTGCATCCATCCATCTGTTTTTGACAGTAGAAGGTGAATTATAAACAATAAATAAACAAAACTATGAGTAAAGCACATACAGGGAAGTGCGATGTGTTGCTTTAAATGCTGTCAACAACGTCACAGCTGGAGCTGCAGAGCAAAGTTTGGTGGGAGTCAGTGATGACGACGTTGCAAGGCAAGTACAGTGAGGTGAAATGCAGCGTGGGACATTATCGCTCTCCTGAATCCTGTTAGTGTTAAAGGGCCAGTTCACCTAATCATTAACTTTACCATTGCTTTGCTCAAAGTGACCAGCAGGTGGATTTGGAGACTACAGCAGCAGGTCCTGAGTGGATTTACTCCAATGGGAGAAGTGACCGTGAATACAGATTATGACGGATCTCTTCACCCCATGGTAACAGAAGTAAATACTGAACCTGTTTTTTATAAGCATACATATCCCCGGAGCGTTCTGACTAACTCCCATTAGATCTGGGACAAGCTAAACTAACGTCAACTAACGCTCACAAACGCCTCAAACAACTTACTGTTGTAATGCTAAATATGGCTGTTAGCTGTGTAAGAATCAAATTTTAGCAGAATACAGTTTAAATGTTTTATGTGCATGTAACGTTCACTACATTTTCAAATGACGGCGCACCCATTTAGGAGACCGGGAGTGTGATTTTACACTATTTAACACACGGACTAAATAGATTTCAGTCCAAAGGATACATGCAGTATCAGTTGGGCGTTCTCAAAGGCAGCATTAAAGCCTAAAAATGCATTTTAATATAGGGTTAAATATATATAATTATATGCATCTGGATCAAAATACAAAATGAGGGAAATGGATTGGTTACAAGTGCCAGATTTTTTTCGTTCAGGTAGTAGATGCTGTAGTAAGATATCACAATGTTAAATGTTAAATGAGACATAGCATAAGTAATGCATGCATACACATGCAGAGATATATACAACTGCATGCAGAGTTTGACCTTCTGCCAGAGGTTTCCAGTTCATCTCTGTCGGGGGTTTTAATGGTGTTTCCAGGCTTAATCAAATTCTCAGCAGAGCGACAGAAAAGGTGGATGAAGACAAAAGGAGAGAAAACGTGAAAACAAAACAGTGTGAGTCAAATAAGAAGAGAGAGAAAAACAGTATTAGGTAAAAAACAAAAACAAGATAAGGGACGAGACAAAAAAGCAGGAGAGCGACCTGGAAAGACAAAGGTGTTGAACAAATCCCAAGTTTCCAGGAGGATGATGGATTTGAGGTGAAACAGCTGGAAGACATGGAGGTGTCTCCGCAGACAGACCCGGGCCTGTAAAGGAGCTCTGAGGCTGGGCAGGATCCACAGAAACACACACACACACACACGCACACACACACATCTGGACACACACACACTTCACAGCAGTGATCATCATTATAAATTGACATCCTGAGCCAGCAGCACATACAGGAATAAATAATTTAGACCACCAACATGGACTGATGACATAGATACAAAAACAATGTGACTTTCTGTGCAACTTCCACACACACTGATTTGAGTGGACATCATTTTTAAGCAGTTCAAGTTCCCAGTGCAGCCCTGGTGCCCGGAGAAGAGGCCCTTAAAGAAATACTGTACACCATAAAGCATGTGTAGAGATTGTAACCAAGGAACTTCTACAGTATCACAACAGTCAAAGACGACAAACAAGAAAAAAATCCCCCATTTTAACACAAACGACACCAAAGTTTTTACTTACACTCACACTTTATTAGGTACACCTGTCCAACTACTCGTTAACGCAAATTTCTAATCGGCCAATCACATGGAAGCAGCTCAATGCATTCAGGCGTGTAGACATGATGAAGAGGACGTGCTGCAGTTCAAAGCGAGCATCAGAACGGGGAAGAAAGGGGATTTAAGACACTTTAGCAGCTGATGACTCAATTATATATATGTGTAGATATAAATATACAGTATATATTTTTTTCTATCTTGATACCTATAAGACAAAGTCTACGCTATGAGACCTGCAACAGTCGCTGAATTGAGAGCAGCCACTGATTGTGTTGTGTGTTCGTGACGTGTGCGATTCCCATTGCTCCGCGTCGTCAGCCGTGTCGGGACCAGAACGGACGTCAGTGTGACAACAGGCCGTGACGAAACAATACAATGATGTTTGTAAATTCTATTACATTTGGAAAATTACATTTATTTAACAATTATTTAAAGTGTGTTTACATTTTTTGGGACACCCCGTAGATAATTTAATATCTTTATAACAATATATAATAAATAGTATGCTCTGTTGTTAATACAATAAATATAATAAATTAATAGTCTACAAGTAGTAATCACATGTTAAAGCCTATTTTTGAATAGTCATGTGTGAATGTTATGTGTAATAAATTAGTATTATTCACTTTATTGAGAACTTAAGTGCAAAATCAGATGTTCTTGTAATTCTAGATGATTTAATTGTGTATCACAATGTCCCAATAATGATCTCATAATGATGGTTCCAATGAAATATGATTAACAATCATATTCATTTCCAATATATTCATATTATTTACCAAAACAAAACAAAAGAATATGAAATAATAGTTCTCATATGCCTGGACCTTAGAGAAACCTGCTGTTATATTGCTTTCTTTCTCATTTTACATACTTTTACAACCAAAACTAAACTTCAATTGTGAAATATAATACATGAACATATACAAACATATATATATAAGTGGAAAACTGACAGCTTGATACCTCTTTATGCCCTCTTTGGCGAGACAAACACACAAGTTGTGTTGAAGGGGGTGCATGGACCGGAGCAGCCACTAGGGGGGAGATGTGAGTCTTCTTGAGCACTTGTGCAGCCTGCAGGAGAAGCAGGAAAGCCTGATGCATTCGACTCAGGGTGAAGGAGGAAGTGTGTCCTGTTGAGGGTTTGGAGCCAGAACATAAATTACAATTTCTGTCTTGTTTCAGACGGGGAGGCCACACAGCTCCCAGTGTTCCCAGAGCGCACTGGTAAGGGTTTCCACCTCTTCTGGTAATAGCAACCTCAGCTAATTAACCACAGGCATTTCATTTGAGCCAGAGGAGACCTAAGCCCTGCTCCTAAATGTCCCTGGAGGAAACAGGGATGAGGGGAAAGGCAAAAGGACCAATAAAAACGGGCAGGATTTAGGTTCGGGGGCCAGGGCAGAGGTTTGGGCTCGCGCACCTGTCACCCACAGCCTGGGAGCAATGAATGCTATTGATGAGCCGGGCAAGGTCAGCCCCGACCGCATCAGGGCCTCCACGCGGCCTCTGAGGATCTCCGGCGCAAATCCAGGGGGATTGTTGGACACCTGTCAATCACGCAGGGGAGGGAAACAAGCTGGACTCGGCTACTGTGATCCAGCTGTAAGACGGTTAAACCCGCCCGAGGCGAGCTCATGACATTCTCACGGAAACCCCGGTAACAAGATAATGACGCTACGATATTACGCCGACATTGAGAAACATTTGCACACTGGCGCATTATGAAAGGCGAGATGAGTAACATCCTACGCAGCACTAAACAGACTCTTGATTGTTTGTGCGGCCTGTGTGGGGAAGCTGGGTCATCCTAACTGTGTGTGTGTGTGTGTGTGTGTGTGTGTGATGATGTCATTTCTTTCATTTTACTTATTTATGGATCGTAAAAACACATTAAATCCAATGAGTAGCATTAAGAGTAAGTGAACTAATGTCCAACAAGGTCCCAGCAGATAAAAACCATCATGTACATTAAATCTCAAACCCATCGACATCTCTCTGACCTTGCTTTTTTGTTGCAGCTGTTAGGTCAGGACGACTTATACCTTTATCCTCTTATTGCATCATTAAGTTTGGTGACTTTATTTAGATTCAGCATATCTTCACCCAACTACCTGAGCTGAAGTCTAACCGGAGTGGGTGTGCAGCATCTTTAACAGCAACATGTTGTCGACGCTGAGTTCAGAAGACACGTTACATTTTGATCGTGTTCCTTCACACCTTTAACCACCTGATCCGTGCACATTACAGTTGAAGTTGTTAGTCATTAGCACAAAGACGCAGATGCGCTTCGGATGACATCACTCATTAAATCGCTGTAATCAGTGATCATCAGCATCATGGATATAGGTTAGAAGGTGCCTGCTACACTTACCAGTAGGTTCAGAAGGCTGTTATCGTTTATTCACATGTAACAGTCGGCGTGAGGACTCCTTGGTGTCACTTTTTAACAGTCTGGAATAAGGATCGACAGATTTTTTTGGGATGATGCCGATATCGTTTTTTTCCCCTCCACCTAAGCCGATGATCGATATGGACAGCCGATTTTCTTGAGCCCCTATTTGGAGCCGACACTTCTTTACTCCCTCGATTTCCATCAGAAAAATGACACAATGATGATAACAAATGTTACCAGTCTCAGTTTTAATAAAGGAGCATTTATTGAACTTAATAAAGGCGTCTCCAGTAACACGACGCTACCTGTGGACGCCTGTCTGTAAATAATGCTGGGAACAGAACAGCCTGCAAACTGATATTTTAAAATGTAATATTAAACCCTAACCGGTGTTGCAAACATAGAATTGAAGTGACTAGATCGCTGTATTGGTCTGTATGATATTAATAAAAAAGAAATGATTGAGTCGGGATGCTGGATCGGCCTCATTTATCAGGTATCTGGTATCGGATCCGGGTATCGGCTTGGTGCATCTCTAATCACTAGTCTTGAAGACGCGTTGGGAATTCAGACAAAACGGACGTTACTTGGTTAGGTTTAGGCAAAAAAGGATTAGGGTTAAAGGTATAGCAGTAGGGTCGCTGTGAAGGAATTTCCCCTGCAGTTGGCTTGATTATTACATGGTGCTGCAATATTGTGTCTGTCGCGACCACCCTAACTAGTAGTTTCCTGCGGACTGCACAGGGTACTCAGTCATGTTACGTAAGATTCAAACCGTACAGAGCAAACCAGTTTTAGTGTGGCCTGTGTAGGGAAGATGTAGTTCATCACTTCACCAGAACTTGCTAGTAAGGAGTTTTGGTCCGCAGCTACAGTGAATGCGGGACCTCTGGGGCCCCTGAGGGTCTGGAGCCACAGTGCGGTCTCACACTTTGAGTTGAGACGTAAAAAGAAGTCTCTCTTAGTGATGATTTAACTGTGTATTTGATTTGAAACAAACACACTGACATCGACTGGAGTAAATACTAAGTGTGTTAAAGAAAATATGCGGATGCTTTTTTATTTGAGATGTTCAGACCTGTTAAAACCATCAGATACTTTTGGTGTGGTTATCAGCTTAAAGAGCCATGATGAGGACAATGATGCTATTCTCTGTGTGTGAGTTTGTGTGTGAGTGTGTGTGTGTGTATGTGTGTGTGTGATAGCGGTTGGTGATGTGACCGCATTCACACATGGGGAGGTCTCAGAGTTCTTCTCTAGCTGCTGGCTAAGCTCCCCGTAGGAAATGGCATTAGTTCAGGGAAAAGATGGGACGTCCTGTGAAACCCGGGTCGATCCCACCGGGACTGACCCCTGACCTCGCGTCTGAGAGGACGAGGGAGGCCGCGGGGTTGTGTTGAGAGGGGATAAGAGAGCGAGAAGGACACCAAGATGATTGAATTTTGTTTTTAGGTTCAAGGAGGGGGTTTGAGGATTTAGTGAGAAATCAAAAACCCCTCCTCTCCCTTCTCCTCTTCCCTCCGTCGTCCACAGGGCCTTGCAGCTGTCCCTTTTCCCTCTAATTTTTCTCTGTCAGATTTCAGCCTATAATTAGCAGAAAGACCTCAGTGACTCTCCGCACACATGTGAGTGTGTGCCTGGGCCGCCCAGAACTAATGGTCTAAATCCACCCCCGTACACACACACCCCCCCTCCACCCCGCCAGATTGCCAGAGTGACAGGTTCACATGTAGAGACTTCAAGCCGAACTCGGTTCTCACTGGCCGTGCAGCCTTAAAGGGCAACCCTGCAGAGGTCTCCTCCGCCATGCCAAGGGGCATCTTTAAGCCCCCACGGAGTCCTTCCCCTTGCCCGGCATTCCTGGCGTGGCATGGAGCCCCCACCTGCTGCCCCGTCGCGTTTAAAGACCGGTTTATTAGAACCGGGTAAGATTCCGGGTCTGTGTGAAGTTACAAAGGGAAAGCAAAGGGCGCGGAGCACACACCGGCCGTGCCCTCGGCGGGTAACAGGGTGGCAGGAAACTGAGAACTTTTCCATTACATCCAGCCTGAGCCCCATCTGCGTCGAGCCGCGGTTGTATAATCAAAGAGCAAGGTCAGCGGTTTGTCCATGATGAGTGGAGGTACTCATCGTGCTGGTGGGACTGGGCAGTGCAGTCGGTGCCTGGGCCTTCTCAGAAATACATCCACGTCACCGTGATTTAGCCACCTGTTGCTATTCTGCCCCCTTAAGCCAGAGAACACCAAGACTAAAAAAAACAAAAAACACACTGGACATCATCTCTGCGGCAGCTCACCAGGCTTAATTGATTAGGATCATTAGTCACTGTGAGCGACCACACTCGTCTAAGTCTTCCAAGTTTTCTTTTCTTCACTTCCTAACGCAAAACAAATTCTACGTGAGTCAAAGTGAACAAGTATTAACAGGAAAATGTACTAAAAGTGCATTTGTACCCAAAAAGTCCTGAAAGATTATTTTATTTTTACTTTTATTTTACTATTTAACATGAATTGACTTCTCCCCATCACATCAATTACACAAGGTTTATTCGAATTAAGTATTTAAGTATCAACAAAGTTAAAAGAAATGTCTTTTTTTAGAAT
The DNA here is from genome assembly GCF_963691815.1 of Echiichthys vipera. Taxonomy (NCBI): domain Eukaryota; kingdom Metazoa; phylum Chordata; class Actinopteri; order Perciformes; family Trachinidae; genus Echiichthys; species Echiichthys vipera. The sequence goes on along the minus strand of NC_139835.1, from coordinate 27,424,532 downwards.
ATTGTAATATTAAACATGTTTAACGACATCATATAATAGGTGATTTAATCTAAAACGATGCATTTTATAATAATAATAAACATACAATACTAAGATGATCATGTTTGTGTGATAATCTGAACTGTAGCAAAGGAGAGGTAAGTATAAATACTACTACATAATTAACTTCTAAGTTTTACTCAGGTTTAAAACCTTGAGCATTTTTTTCTGCTGCAAAAGAAACAACAAAAAAGACAAAATGTCCGTGTTGTGCATTTAATACTTTGTGAAAAACAAGTGACCCGGGACAGGTCTCACATAAAAACTGGTCCCTGCTCCTCAGAAATCCTTCCTTGCCAATAAACACGAACATTGGGAGTGCAGTGTATTTTTAATAGAAGTGGAGGAAGGCCAGTGCAACAGTGCAACAGTGCAACAGCTTGAAATCTAAGCATAACTATTTCCAGTGTAATAGCGAAGCATAAGTCAGCGTGCAAAATGAGACAAATGCCGGCCCGCATTTCGGACGTGGCAATATTTCCGAGGGAACACGACACTCATCCCAGAGTAAACCGTGTCGTTAAAGGTATTACAAAGTCATTCTTTTCCCCCTTTTTCTCACACTTCATTTGGGTATTACTCTAGTTTACAGAGGCTTTCTGCGGTTATGGTGGATTTGTGTGGTTTATCAAGTTTTCCTGGCTTTTCTCCCTTAAACCCACAACACTAAATCACACATTTGTCTAAACAGATGTGGCTTTTATACCCACCATGACGTACGACTTGTACGGGGCACCTTTTTCCGTTTTTGTTACACGCGATCGAACCCCAGCGCTGGGACGCTGTTCACCAGCACTCATGGGAAGCGCGCAGCTGTAATCTATCCTAATACTTTTAGACCAAAGCTATTATTCATTCAGAAAGTCTGAAATGCTGCCGGTGTTGGTGGGACGCGAGGACATCAAGGGTTCTCCTCTCAGCTCTGATTCGCTCGGCTCTGACTCGCAGCCATGTTTTAATGAGAGCAGAGGCATCTCAAGCTAGCGGAGGAAAGCCGTAAACAGATAAACACCGCCGACCCGATGAGGCAGGGGAACCACAAAGTGGGAATTAACAAAAAATTCAAATGAGGTTCGTGAGACAAAGTGAGAAGGGGTAAAAAACAAAACAATAAAAGCATTAAGTCGCTGCGGCGTGATTGACAAGTTCATGTGGGGAGATCTTTACCATGGCAACATAACTTTGGTTGCTAGGAATAACACAAGCAGATGGATGGAGTGTCTGATTTTCCGCACTGACCGACAGTAAGAGATGGCATCTGCGAGCGTGCGTGTCCGCGCGCGCTCGCCTCTGACTGTGTGTATGTGAGTGTCTGTCTGCGTGAGCGTGTGAGGGTCTTGATTCTCCATGCCCGCAGTTTTGGCACAGGGGAAAAGTATTAGATTCAGGGGGGCAAATAATTAACTGACATCAGCTGGTGAGGTCTGGCAAAAGGTTGCTACTACAAATATAGCTGCTTTTTTTCCCAATAAATCGTCGCCGGTGGAGGCGGAGGCCCCGGAGATTGACAGAAAACACTGCCTGGTATTCGCCGCAGCCCTGATTAATGTGACAGAGAGGTCTTACAAGTGTGCGCGGAAATAGAACATCAAACGAGCTCGGACGACAGCAAAACAACAGCAGAATCTGTCAGACGTGTCCCGCACCGGAGACCCACAACCTCTCGCTTTTTACCTCGACACTTTGCTTCATAAATCTAAAGTAATTTATGAAGTTATTGACTAACGTTTCACATTCCTGTCTGATCCTCGCAAGCTTAAAAACATTTATGAAATACCTTTTTTCTTGGGGCGTTTTAATGAATTGCTCGTTAATATTTGGGCGTGAGGCCGCACCATTAATCGCAATTTTATCTAAATCGCAATATGCACTAGTACACTATCCAAATTCACTCCCTAAAAACATCACAATATGATCATTTTACTAGATTTTTCCATGAAAATGTGAATAATGATGCAAAAATTAGCACCAATATCGTGTAATTGCAATATTTGACAATATGACTGCAAGCCCTATTTTGGGGAAATTCAATTTTGGGGAATTTTGGGAAGAAGATATTAATGGTTATGTATGCAACTAAAGCCTCCTGGCTAATTCAAGCATATTTAATGCTGTATTTATAATGCATATATGTTATTTGTATATATATATTTATAATGTAATGCTTATTAATATGCACTATCCCTGAGAACATAAAGTGAATAATGCATCCCAGAATTACTGCACAGCTCTTGCAAGAGCAGAATTACATTAGTTGTTAGTTCATTAGTAGTTATTTGCCCTTTTATTATTTTTGGCGTGTAAATAAATGCTTAATATGGGCTCAAAAATGTGGCACAGTATCTGAAGCGTAAGCTGAGAGTTAGCTGAGGTTTCTCTCGCGCTACACGGTGAAAATGCAGCGACAGTCATTATTCCAGTGAGAATTCCTACGCTTAATAAAAACCTCAAGTGAGATTTCTTTAACACCAGCGGAGCGCGTCGCATTGGTGCACACGTGCAGATTATCAGTAATAAAAGTTAAGGTTGAGCGCTCATAGTAAGAGTGCTGCTAGAGTGGGCTGCTGCAGCAGTGTGACCTACTGTAATACGCGTGTGAAGACTGTCAGTAAACACCTCAATGTATTAGGGTGTTGAGAGACAGTACTGAGGTGGGCGGTCAGTAACAGGGTGATATGTGGGAAGCTGCTCGGGCACCCGTGTCAGCATCCCCGACACCGGAATCGGTACGAGCTAAGAAAAGACGAGCGACGCGGTTTTCGCATCAGGTGTATTGGCGCTGAACTGTCCAGAGCATCTGCAGGTTGAAGCGCTCCGCTGTCGTAAAATTAGCACCTTTCCTTAAAAGACGGGCGGTGATGTTTGAAGAGGAGCCGGCCAACGCGACGTGGGGGATATTTTGGCAGCTGCCGGAGCCACGGTTAATGACGAAGCTGATGATATTTCTTGCTTTTATTGACCTGTCAGTTCTTATCAGAGGCTTTCTCCGTAAACAAGGCCGGGGTCGTGTCCCTGGGATGAGGAGCGGTGGTGACAGTATCGAACTGAAAGTGCGGAAAGAGCCATTTCACCTCTGAAAAGAAAACAAATAACCGTTGTGGTGAGCGGCTTTTCAATGCCAGAGTAAATTGAGATCACAGTTGAATGTTTTAGTCGAGTATCGGCTGCTTCTGCTGGCTGAAACGACTGCGATCACTACTGAATTACTCTCAGTAAGCATTTTGTAATCGTATCAACGCAAGGCCTTTTCTGTTCTGCTTCACAAATACATCCATCATCCAGGCAGTGTCCCGCCAGACTCTTTCTTTCTTTACATTCTTACTCATGGAAAAACAAATTCCTTTACAATTTATAAAAATACAATTTCTTCTCACATTTCTGAATGCTATCACAAACACACGAGCTAGCTCCACGCCACACACACACACACACACACATAGACAAACGCTCACGGACGAGTTCACAAACGGGTTATGCTCTGTAAACAAGGTACAAATCCTGACAACTTTGCACACAACGTTGAGCTCAATTTCAGCCTCCAAAGTAAACTATGGTTCCTGGGCCAGCGCTTGGACTTCACAAAGGCCCACTGTAGTTATCACCTAAAGTGTGAACGGACTGCTCTCTCTGCTTTTTCATAAACAATGTGCGCAGCCAAGGAAAACATCATAATTCCATTTATTGACTTTGAAAAAGATGTAATCTCTGGCGCTGGATATCTCCGAGTGTATCTTTGGCCAAAACCGAGTGAACTTTGGTGCTGCACATTTTTAACACGCCCCCCTTCCACAACGCAGACCTCTCTGATTCCTCCGCACTTTTATTTGACTTTCACATTCCTCTGCTGTGGCTCGCTGAGATTGAAGAGTTGTGGTTTGGGGGGGGGGGGGGGGGCAGTGGCGGTAGCCTAAAGGTTAGAGAGGCGGGCTTGTGACCGAAGGGCCAGCAACTAAAACCCCCCCAGAAATGCCAACGGATAACAGCGGGATGGGAAAAGTGAATGAACATGTGGCTCAGAGGCGAACAGAAGGAGACTTTGGCCTCACTGGTCTCAGGTGTGAATGTGTGTGGTTGTGCGAGTGTGAAGGTGTGTACTGTAGGTGCTCAGTGAGAAATAAACCTGAAATTAAATACCCCAAAATACTATAACAACACTTTTTGATATCCCCTATAATCATGTTTACCCAGCCGATGTTGTGGGGGTCGATATCAATGCAAAGAGACACCAGATGATCTAAAGTTACTGATACTGAGGTTATTTATTCTCTCTTTTGTGCCAGTGAAACCTCGCTTATAAAAAAATAACTGAACTGTCTTAATGTCGTTCAGCTCTTCATTGCACTTTATTTAAAGCAGCACAAAGTGAATCATATAATCAAGCTTTAATATAACCTTCTACTCACATGAAGGAGTCTTTGAAACCTTTGAATGCATATTTAGCCGGCGTAAAACCGTTGCAACACAGCAGATAAACATCGACCGCTGCGATTGATGAATATCATCTTATTTATCGACTGCAGTCAACAAGGAAAATATCGTCCGATAACAATGTTCAGCTGATAAATCGGTGCATCACTAAAAGATCAGTCAATGCTCTTCAAAAGGATAAGTGGAGAAGTGACCCCAAAGACTTATCAATCTGTATCTACAGTATATGGTAGAGTGTGCACTATAGTAAAAGCTGAAGAGATGTGTATTAAGAGTCTTTCTAAAGTCTCTTCCGCACCATATTTCCATAAAGCTGCATACTGTTGACGAGTGTTTGTTCATTCTCAAACTCTACTGGAGGGATGAACACCTTTCATCTGAAGGATAGAAGAAGAAGAAGAAGAGGAAGAAGAAGAGTTAAGCCTGTGAATGTTCTCATTTGTCCAGGTCATCGTTATCCTCAAAGGAAATCAGTCAAAAGCAATTGGACTTATAACAAATAACGATAAGAAGAAGAGTTTCTTTATTAATCCTGCATGGGGAAATTCATTTTCTTTACTCTGTTATTATTCAGGTTACACACACACACAGGCCTGAAATACACACATGCACAGACAGTGGAGAGATGTTAGAGCGAGGGGGCTGCCAATGGATCGTCGCCCCGAGAAGTTGGAAGTTCGGTGCCTTTCTCAACAGCACCTCGGCAGTGCCCAGGAGATGAACTGGCATCTCTCCAGCCACCGGTCCACACTCCATCCAGTGTCCACACAGAGGCCTCGATAAACCCTCATTTGGTGCATTGATGATGACGATTTTGTTACATACGTGTTGAATTAAGGGACGGCATTTGTTTGGTTTCTCTACCAATTTCTCGCCAATTTACTGAACTGCAGCAGGATTGTTGGGCTTGACCCGGACCAGGATCACATGGGGGGCTAGCACTAATGGACTCTAGAGGTGGTTCACATCAGTTGAACACTTATTAAAAACGGCAACCCAAGAGAGCTGTTTCAAATCGGGAGCAGGATAATTGGTTAATAGACGCTGAGGTGAAACCAGATATGGGGCACAAGTGGATAGGGGATCTGCCTCCAGAGTTGATTAAGACTGGAGCAAGAAAGAAAGTGCTGATGCCAAGTTTCTCCTACTTGCAGAGCTAATTTGTAATTTAAGATGAGGGAACAGGTGTATTTCTATTTAGAATATTTTTCTAGTGCAGCTTTAAGGTTAGTGGGATGAAAAGTCACCGTCCTGAGGTGGGCTCGTACCGCAACAGATCTGTATGTCGCACCTCAAAAAAACACCGTCTGAAGGGTAAAATAATGCTCAATTAATGCTCAAAATACACAATTTTGAACATGATGAAACACAATGCTGTATCTGCTTGTTGTCTATCCCCAATATCGGCCTATCACAGACATGTCGTTACTGGTATCGGTGTATATGTTTTCCAATACGCACCGATATGAAAACGTTTTTAACAGAATGCAGAAAACAACGCTGTTTATGTTCATTTGTTTATTCTTAATTAAATGGCTGATTGACTGATAATGCACTTAGAGTACTATTTAGCTATGTCATTTTTTATATCTACGCAAAACATGTTTAATTACATTTTTATTTTCTTTATTTACTCCTTCTGAGTGTCATTGTAATGTATAATGTTAAATATTCTTTTAAAAAGTTTAGTTTTTAAGGAAAGTAGCCATCTGAGTACATTTGCGGAGTACTATCAGTGAAAAATCCACATGGCAAAAGTTTATTTTCATCCCAAAAATGTACTCTATCGTCGAATTTCCCCTTCCACGTCGGCCCGGCTCTGTGGTGATCCACTGTACCAAGGGAGCACACACCGGTAGACTCTGCGTTACAGTGCGTTGTCCTGGTGAGAGATGTGTGCCGTGAGGAATCTTCATGTGATGTGACGATATCTGGAACATGAAGCGGCTGTCCGCCCGCATGCCGGCCCTCCTGGTCCTGCTTTTAGATTTCCACTGGCCTTTAATGTGAAAAGCCCACCCTGCTGTAATTTGCGCTCCGCTAAAACTGAGAAGTGACTCAATGACGGGAAAGGTTGCAGTGACCCTGTGAAGCGTCCGCGGCCAAGCAGAATTCAAATGCAACTGACCGCAAATGTAGCAACATAGACTTTATTGTGCTCCCGTTCCTGGATAAGTCAGGACAGTTAATCTGTCATCAGCTTACATTGAACATTTTAATAGAAATATACAAAAATTGTTTGATTATTGATATTAAAAAGTAAGAAAATGGCTCAGATGATTGAAATTCGATGGACTGCCCACATCTGAAAAGGCAGAGTCTATTAAAAATCCATTTTTGTGTGTGTATTGTTTATCGTATTGTACATTTTGAAGGTATTTACAGACAAATTAGAGTTCCAGTGAGTAAGAGTATCATGCTACCTGATGGTGTTGCATGTATTTAGTGTTGAATGCACAGGAAAAAAGCAGACATTCAAATAAAAATACATTCAATTCCAACTGCAACCTGTATTACTATGCAGGCTTTCTATTTATACATACTGTGTGTATTGTACATATGCCCTGTACCTTGTGGTCTATCTATATCTCCATCTGGCTGAACAGGTGCAACCTTGCACGCAGCCGAAGCGCTCTGGAAATGTATCCCCATAAATCAATTTAGATATAATTACAGACATCACTATTCATCAGTCAGCATGGGTTCATATCATGTCATCTGAAATGATTAGCATAGCGAGCTATTTTCACTGATGGAGTGATCAAATCATGAACTACTTTGCTCTTCCTCTCTCTTTTCTCGGTTCAAACAGCTCTCAACACCAACTTTCCATTCACATTTAGGATTATTATTAGGTGCATCAGTATGTGGTATTACATAAGGCTGTTGTGTACAGCGAAGTAATGACTGACAGATTCTGATACTAGCAGGATTAAAGAACTGGATCCACCGAATGCTTTCATTGGCTGGTAATTTGTGCAACTTTCTTGAATCTTTAAACGGTCCGACAATCAACCCCTGCGCACTCACACTGTCCTTCCGCACCGCGCCCCGGGCTTTAGGGTCCTTGACCCCCCCTCCAGGCCCATTTGTACTCACACTACCTGGGCCTCGCGCAAATGCTTCTTGCCTGTCCATACGTCATCACCGTAACACGTCACACGCATTGATTGTAGTCATGGCGATGCGTCGCTTTGTTTACAAATCTTTCCATAGGCCTCGGAGTTTTTGTGCGTCTTGTCGACTGTTTTTGAATCTTTTCATCGACCAAATCTGCAGTAAACACTCCACCTCCGCATCACACCAACGTGAACCTTTCGCCGCCATTGTTGTTGTTGTTAAATGTCCGCGCATGGTCCGTCCTTCTATTTTCTATGTCCGAACAGGCGCACATAAATTATGTCAGAACCGTCATAGGCCTCATGCTCGTGCATACATGTCATACATCTGCAAACGCGCTCTACAAAAGCCCACCTCTTTTCCCACCTCTTTCGACGGCCAGCTGGCTGCAGTTATGCGCAGAGTGGGTGCACTCACACTGGTCAAACACACTAGGCTTTAGCCGAAAAAACGGTTTTGGCCCGGTGCGGAAGGACTGTGTGAGTGTGCCCTTAATGTAACTATTGGGTTCATGTAAACAATCATTTGAAAGGATTAAAGACCATCTTGACGTCGTATCGGACGAGTGGCGTACACGGAGCTTCCATTTTGATCTCAACTACACACCTGTAAAGTTTCGTGCTTCTATCTCGCACTGTTGCAACAAAATCTGGCCCAGACAGACCTACAGAAACAAACAAAATACTCAAAACCACCTCTGCTACTGTACGTGTCTCCAGGACCACAATTTGGTCATAATGACTCTCACAAAGACGCACTAGGTGAGAACAATACCAGGACTGCTGTTGAAAGCTGGTAAAAGTGTGAGATACTGCTAAAAAGCTGCACCAGCTATTAAAAGAAGATACATCACATCATATGTTGCCAGGTACTTGATAATTAATATATTCGTACAATGGTTTTGCTTTTAGTACAATGTAAAATGAGCAACTAAACTCATTTTGCTACAGCTTTAATTTCTCCATAATAGTGAAATGGCGTGCAGCGGATTCATAATCAGACTGATGCTATTTGCTCGTATGCAAAGTGTTTTCTGTTGCTTTCATGATAAACTTTGGACCGTGATCGAAGCTCACTGCGGTTGTATTGTAAACAGCAGCATGTAGGTTGCATGTGCTACAGTTTTCCCTCAAACTATTTAATTTGTGGCCTGGCAATGTTGCATCAAACAGCAACATTTCACCAAATAGGCTTATAAAGCTAGCTAAAATGTGTTATTTCCGGTTCGAGTCCCTTTTTTGGACCATGAATGGAGCGTGGACTGGTGGCTGGAGAGGTGCCAGTTCATCTCTGCTGTTGAGCAAGGCACCGAACCCCCAACTGCTGGGGGCACTGGTCACTGGTCACTGGCAGCCCTTCGCTCTAACATCTCTCCATTAATTGCATGTATATAGGTCCTGTCTGTGCATGTGTGTGTATTTCGGGCCATGTGTGTGTAACATGATTAATAATAATAGAGTGAAGAAATCAAATTTCCCCGTTGCAGGACTAATAAAGGAATTCTTCTTCTTCTTCTTCTTCTTCTTCTATATTCAGGGTAGTACCAAACACGAGAGTAACACATCATTTACAAAATAAAAATTATAAAGTTAATTCTGAAATATGTTCCTGGAGTAAGCCAGTCATAAACATTATATTTAATTTTTTTATGCCAGGCAGAAAAGTACATTAAAAACAGAATAGTCTAGTTTGTTAAAGACTACTACAAACGATGGCATGAGACAGAAATGTACTACTGTATATACGATACACAAGTGGTGAAAACAAGTGTTGTGTAATATGAAAAGTAACCTAAAGTGACATGACATGGATCAAAAATAGATTTGCACAGCAGGAACAGAAAGACTAGCGCTGACACACAGCCAAGCCCTTTAGGAAGCCGTCCAAATGAACAAAGACGGATCACACGCTGTTTAGGAGACAATCGTAAAACTATTGGTGCAGCTCCACCGTGCTGATGGACTGAACTCCAGTGACATGTGAAATCAGGGAAAGTGCTGATTAATTAGAAGCCAGCTAATTGGTAGTCGTCTGAAATAAACGTAACGACCTGGTGACACAGAGTATGAGCGGTGTAAACGATCAGGCACATGGCAACCTGACAGAGTGGTGAGGGAGGGGCTGGGGGAGAGAGAGTGTATAATATTACATTATCTGCACAGATGACTGGTTTAACAGCACCAACAGGCACACGATCCAGTGGAGATGGAGGAAATCTGTCCTCACATTCAATTCAATTCAATTCAATTTTATTTAAAGTGCCAAATCATAACAAAACTTATCTCAGGACACTTTACAGAGTAGGTAGAGACCACACTCTATGACTTATTTATGATTTACATAGACCCAACAATTCCCCCGTAGAGTACGGTGGCAACGAAAACCTTCCCTATAACAGACAGGAACGTCAGACAGACCCAGCTCTGTGGAGGACGGACATCTGTCTGCACCGGAGAGAGGAAGAGAAGGAGAGAGAGAGAGAGAAAAGACACACAGATGGACAGAGAGAGACAAAGACAGACACAAAAACAGAGACAGACACACTTCCAGTAACCATAATATATAATGTCTGTGTGTGTGTGTGTGTGTGTGTGTCTCGTTATAGTTTGATTTGGGTTTTCGTAAAAGCTAACCACATAGTTGCGTTGCTCAGACCTAACCAAGTAACGTTTGTTAGGTTGAATTCGCAGCGGGACTCCCAGACTGTTAAAACGTGACGCCAAGGGTTCCTAACGGCGACCGTCACCATGTGAATCGATGCCTTCTGAAACCTCCTCGTACCTTTTAATCCATACTTACGATGCTGATGACCTCTGATTTCTGCCATTGAATGGAGTTTAAAAAAAAAAAAACCTCTTAAGTTAACTAGCTTAACTTTGCAGTAATCCCACACAAACTGGTATCTTTCTTTACGTCCTGCAAAATCTACTGTAACTCTTACTGCGCTAATCATTTCTACTGCTTTAAACTAAAGAGCCTGGATACACCCACTGCATCAATCAATCAATCAATCAATCAATCAATATCCTTTATTTAACCAGGTAAGAAAAAGTAATTGAGATTAAAACCATTTTTCTAAGAGTGGCAGCACAAAAGCCGAATGGTTACACACAAGAAACAAATAAAATATGATCACACACTACAAAACAAAAGGGGGGGGGGGGGGGGGGATTACAGATTACGTAGTGCAATAAAAAAGATCCACTTGAGCTCAATTCTCTGTCTTATATAATTGCCCAGAGTTGCGAGACGTGTCAATTTCACGTCCTTCTGCACATCGTTCCAGGCAGACAGGGCAAAACATTTAAAAGGATTTTTGCCCGGTTTGGTTCTGACTCTTGGGACCTGGATCTGTGTGTTGTCCTGTGAATGCAGGCCACGTCGGCTGGGGTTTCTACACATGTGTAAACACAAATGTGTAGGCGGAAGTCCAAGAATAGAGCTACCTGCCCAGCACCACAGAGCTGGCAGGCAAAGTTAGCAACTACCTGGTTCACACAGACGAGCATTTAGCAGACAAAGAGCCACGTATCCCCTCAGGAGTTGGTGGAGACTAAAAACAGCTACAAGTGTGGATAGAGCCTAGACTTAAGATTTGTAAGGTGGTTACAATATGACTGAATGTTTTTATGCCTGCTGGATGAGTAAAGGAAACATTTCATCAAATTTAGAGGGTGGTAAAATGTCTGCATTGTGTTTATAGCTTGTTTCAAAGCCCTGAAGCAGCCGAACATTTAAAAAAAATCAGTTAATATTGATTTAACCAGGCCTCGGGGAAGACCCAGGACCAGGTGGAGAGATTAGATCTCCACACTGGCCTGGGAACGCCTCAGGATCCCCCAGTTAGAGCTGGTTAATGTGGCCCGGGAAAGGGAAGTTTGGGGTCCCCTGCTAAAGCTGCTGCCCCCACGACCCGACCCCGGATAAGAGGCTGAAGATCAGATGAGATGAGTTGAGATGGTGGCGGAGACGAAAACGGTCATATGAATAATTTCTGTTATGGTTTTGCAAGGAACTGACAAACGATGACGTCCTGATGCAAAAAGCTCAAGTGTCAATGCAATTGCAATCAACTTATTTTGTGCAGCTTGGAGGAGTTGTCGTATTGCAGATATTGTTTCAAAACTCTGCTGGAAACTCCTTAGAACAGGGAGACCTAAAAAATGTAAAGAAATATTTTAAAGGTGTAGTTAAACATGCTCTGACCCTGTGAAACCTTGCTTGACCCAATGATGGAAAAGTAATTCTGGTGTCCACTCTCTCTCTCTCTCTCTCTCTCTCTCTCTCTCTCTCTCTCTCTCTCTCTCTCTCTCTCTGGTGCTGTAACTTTATATCTGCAGCTCAGCCATCGCTGAGGTGATTAAAGCAGATCTGAGCCAACCGAGTGAAATGCAGTCTGCAGGAATGTTCCACTTGACCATCCAGGGCATACCAAGTGAGAACGAGAGGTGGCGTTTCGGAGGAGGTTTAGGTTTCACTAGACCTTCTAATGTTGAAGCAGTCAACGACACATTTAAGCGAATAAAAAGTAAGATGGGCAACGCGTCGGCCAAGAAAGTCGGTGGATGTGTGTCATTGTAATATTAATGGAACTCCACTGGCATTAAAGCGTGAACATACAAAACCCTAAAATGATTTGTTTTTAATATAAAACTGGTTGTTGGTGTATTGATTAGGGTTGTCACAATACTAGAGTTTGTAAGTTGATACCGATACCCAGGAAAATACTCGATACAATGAGGGGAAAATTACAAACTAATTAATTGAAAATAAAGATGGAAGGAACAAACATCAATAACAACACTTTTAAAAAGTTGTCTGACGAAGTGAAAATAAGAAAGAAAACATACAACTGTAGGGTGTATATAAATATTTGTTTCATTGTGTTGTAAAGCTCAGGGATTTCTGCAGACAGTAAATGATTCCATGGGGCGAGAGTGGGTCGTCCTCCATTCGAAAATTGGTGGTTCGATCCCCACCTCCCCCGGTCCACATGTTGAAGTGTCCTTGGGCAAGACACTGAACTCTGGATTGCTCCCTGTGCTGTGCATGGGTGTGTCAATGTGGTGTGAATGGTTACATTAGATTAGATGGTCTGTAGATGTCCACTGCCATCGGTGTGAATGTCTGTGTGAACGGGTGAATGTGACAAACACATAACAAACACAAGCACCTTGAGTGGTCAGAAGACTAGAAACGCGCTTTATAAGTACAAGTCCACCCATTTACCATGAATGAGGTTAAACCTTGGATTCAGGCCTAGTCCACCCAAACACGGGAATTTTTTTTAACCAGGGGGCCAAATACCCGTGTTTGGGTGGACTAGCCCTGAATCCAAGGTTTAACCTCATTCATGGTTAATGGATGGACTTGTACTTATATAGCGCCTTCCTAGTCTTCCACATGAAACCGAGAAAATCCGTCAGCTGTTCACGTCTAGAGCGCTCCACGCATCTCCGTGGATAAAACTTACTGTTTATCGTCGCACAGTGTGACGTCAAACAATGTCGACAAGATATTGCCGTTTTCTTCGGTTTTCCTGTCCACACATGACGGCTGAAACCGGACTTTTCAAAAAAGTTCACCCTGGACTCCAGTTACAAAAACTCCGGTTTCAGGGGCCCACAACTGAGGTTACGTGTGGATGAAAGGCCGAACCGTGCAGACACACACACACGGTTTCAGAAATACCCGCGTTCGTGTGGACGGCCCATCAGTTGGTGAATAAGTTATTGTTAGTCAGGTTTCTCCACAGTGTAAACAGGGATCTGGTTTCTGCTAACTTGGCTCCATATTATCGTTGCTGGTTAAATAAATGGTATAGCAGCGGCCGCTGTTTCTGTCTCATTGCTGGTTGACTTTTCAGACACGTTATGATGACGTTAGCCTCTTAGCTCCGCCATTAACGTAACTGTTTAATATTAAACGCCTTAGCCTTTCCCTGGTCCTTAGCCTAGTATGCTAAATACTTTTCAACGACACTTTTGCTTTGTTAATTTCCTACTTAATAGCGAAGGTCCTCCAGCCTCCATAGCGTTCATGTGCTCAGAGAGACGAGCTGTGGCTTCCTTCCATAGCAGAGCTGCAGGAAGGAACTACCAGGCACCATGTTTTAAAACACTTCTTTAAATTTAATTGTACAACTGTTAATATTTTAGCATCTAACAGGTGCATGCTGTTGAGTCCGTCCAAATTTAGCCTCAACATTAACTGTCACTTAACCCAGAGAGTTTCACATGATGTCAAGTTTACAACAATAAATCATCTTCATGTTCTTGAATACTGAACTAGACGTGTATTTGACAGCTGATCATAAAATATATCCTTTAAAACTCTTCTTTTTTTGGTGACTTCCTTATTCTCAAAGCCTGTCGATTTGTTACGACTGTCGTCTACCCCGTCTTTGTGTTTCCCATCCCTGCAACGTGCAATGAGCTTCCGATCCGCAGACAGTAATGACAAAAGCAATATAATGTAGTGTCACCAGGCCTCTTGTCATTGCTCTTCTCACCTGATGTGGTTTTAGTCTCAACACATTAAAAAAACTTCCTCTAAACAGATATGACTTACTGTCTGTCGTCATTGTGAACAATGAGTGAGCACCTGCTTCTGTACGAACTGACGCACACACAAACTCGCTCTCCTTCATCCCGGGGTCACTGTCACATTCTTTAGACAGAGACAGATTGCCTGTCACACAGGTGTTCTCCCCCCCAAAACCCCCTGCACACACACACAAACACACACACACACACACACACACACACACACACACGCACGCACACACACACACACACACATACATACACATGCCATCACATACGTAACTGTCCTTTTGCCCTCCTAACTACAGATGAGCATTTATCAAGGCAGCACAGGAGAAACAACAGTAGGTGGTAGTAATATTCATTAAAAGGTGACTGACTCATTCATTCATTCATTCATTCATTCATTCATTCATTCATTCATCTTCAACCGCTTGTCCCTGTCAGGGTTGTGGGGGGCTGGAGCTGTTCCCAGCTGACATTGGGCGTGAGGCGGGGTCCACCCTGGACAGGACGCCAGTCTATCACAGGACACATAGAGACGAACAGAGACAGACAACCATTCACACCTACGGGTGATTTAGAGTCATCAATGAACCGAACACCTGCACGTCTTTGGACTGTGGGAGGAAACCGGAGAACCCGGAGAAAACCCACGCAGTCACGGGGACAACATGCAAACTCCACACAGAAGGGCCCAGGCCGGGATTCAAACCAGGAACCCTCTCGCTGTGAGGCAACAGTGCTAACCACATAAATGCTTATAAATGATCTTATAAAACAGCTTTGCATCATTTTTCATGTTTGTTTTGTCACAGAACAGCTAAGTTTAGATTAATGTCAGTTACTGTAGAATAAAAACAAAAGTATCAGCATCTCTTTTACTAAAGTACATGTAAATACACAGCTTTCATGTCATGGCAGATGGACTGTATTTGCACAGTACTTCTCTATCTAACTGGACAAAGCCTCTTACAAACTGCCTCTCATTAACACACACACATATACACACACTCACATACTGATGGTATCGGTGGAGCTGCCATGCAAAGCGCTGGGTTGCCCATTGGGAGTAGTTTGGGGTTCGGTGTCCTGCTCAATGACAGCGACATGCGGACAGGAGGAGCCGGGGATCGAGCTGCCAACCTTGTGATTGATCACCCTCCCGAAAAAGTTCAAGGACCGTTGATGCTTTTAATCCAGCTCTGCGTCATGGCAGTGTGTGCAGGTGAATGGCGTTTGACCTCCCTCCATGGTGGACGAAGGTGTAGTAGTTGAAGTGTAAGAAGTCTTGCAACTGTCTTGGTCTCCTGCCTTGATGACTATTGAAACTAGTCAAGTTGTACCTGACAGCTGATTCAGGATAAGTTGGGGGGGGGGGGGGGGGGGCTGACAAAAAATGTAATTTTAATTAAGTTAAATTTTTAAAGTTTTCATATGTTTCCACTGTAGAGTTGTCGCCTGAATGTTCTTTTTTTAGCATGCCAGTCGATGTTTAATCAGACAATTTAATGGTTAGGTTCGTATTAAAGGCTGTGGACTCTTGGTCTCGACTGCCTTGATTTAGTCGGACCGACTGAAGCCCTTGGGCGGATGTATCGATGCTCCGTGTCCGAGCACTGTGGCCTTGGACACTGTTCATCTGCACACATGCATACTCAAATGGTAGATTTTGAGTGTAACATCAATTTACAATTACAAAAAGAAATACAATTATTAAGGGAAGGAGATGGAATTACTCATTATTTTCAAATGAATCAACTTTTCTCAGGATTTAAATGTTATAATGCTGGTATTTTTATTAACTTTGATGCACTTAGAAAATCATAATGATAAGAAACTGTTTATATATTGATACTGTACATTTCCCCACAGCATTCAAACAATCCTAAAACTTCTCCTGAGCCAAAGTCCACCCTGCTCTTGCCCCAACCACCTGACCAGATAATTAGCAAAGAAGACATTTCCAAGCGCGACGTCACGCTCCAGGGGGCACCCCTGGGTGTGAAGAATCAAGGTGTTAAAACAGGGAACTGATTTATTAAGTTCTAATTGTTGGTGTGGATGTCTCTCCCTCAGACAGGGGCTGAGGTTACTGACAGACTCCGCTGAGTGCTAACTTTTGTCAGCTGGCAGATTCATGGTGGACTCAAAACCTCCCGCTGGGTAAAGAATATTTTTGAAAAGTCGCAAAGTTGTTGCCACCACTCGGAAAATTGCCCCTTGTGTCCTGGAGGGGGTACTGTTTGTTTTTTTTAACCTCCAGCAGGCGGATGATTAATGACAAGGAGGAGAAGGAGAGAGGAGGACAGACAGAGGAAGAGCGGGGGGTTGTGGGTCTAAAATATCCTGATGTAGGGGGGGGCGGGGGGTGAGCTCAGCAACGGGGGCTGCCGCGCTCGCCGCTCACAAACCTGCACACGTAACATGCTTTCTGTAGATAGCAGAGGCTCAAAAAAGAGAGAGAGGCTTGTCTGGCTGGGCTATTTGTGGAGCAGAAATTCAACTATGGACACATACTGTCATCCGATGATGGATCAGTGGGAGAGGAGCACATCAGATGGGGAGGAGGGGCGGACAGGGCATCCTGTTGCAACACACAGGTTTTGAGGAAAACAAACCTCAGCCGCCGAGCCATGTGCCGCACACACATCGAGCCTCGGACAATCCCAAACTTCTGCTGGTGTCCGATCACAGCAACAGTTTGTTTTCTTTGGTCCGGATCAAAGATGGAAGGCTTACTTTGTGTATTCGCTTCCACATGGACTCACAAGCAGCTTGTTATAGTTAACAGACATCATGTAGGGTTAGAGACTGAAAACAAATCTGACTCCAGACCTGTGTAACTTTAGCTACGTGCGATGGCCTTGCCTGCACACTTTTCCACAGTTTAGGCTCTCTGGTGTTTGTACCATATTAGCGCTTAAAGCCCAAGATTCGCAACTCAACCAGTTTAAACTCGCAACTACTTGCAACGTGCAGATCTGCAACGTTCTGAAACCTGGAGACAAGACAATGTGTCATCTCCATAGCAACGCCTCTTTGTTCTTTCCGTTTTGACTTTTCAGGCTTTTTTTTGTAGCTGGATTTAATTTGTAGCATTATAAAATATAAATGAGGACAGAGACAGTGAGATACTTGCTACAGCTGCATTTCTATAAAGATGAAGCAGAGAAAATACTTTTTATTTCCCTGATTCACTGCTTTGTTCTGGATTACTGCGCTCGCTCTCCTTATTCATTGTAATGCTCGCTCGACCCTCTATCTCTCTCACACGCTTGTTGAGCCTCCGTTTTCCACCGGCTGACAGTTTGTCAGTGACTTGACCAGCGGACTTTGCTAACACTTAATTGGCTGTTGCTAGGTGACGTGTGTTGCGTTCTAAAACCAGCCGCTCGCGAATTTGACAAGTCGAATTGCCGGCGACGACATCAGCCGGCTAGATTCGCAACGAGACGGGTCAGTTCAAACCGCGTTCCAACTTTCACCTGCGAGGTTCGAAAACAGTTGCATTGCGAATCTTTGGTCTGAACCGGGCTTAACACTGCATTGTGTCAGACTGTATTAAATAAATAAAACTGTATTAAACAAAATCAGAGTTTCTGAACCGCCCATGTGAATCCAGCCGTCGCCATCTTAGCAGTGACATACACAATGACAGCACTCATATCACATCCATTATAACTAAATAATACACAGATTTCTGTGGCGGTACTGGGAAGAAAAACATGGTATCAGAACATCTCTACTGTGCCGGTGATACAGCACATTTATACTGTACGGCATTACTTACTTAATCTGAAATACTTGCAGCTTTTATCAACCTCATCACCAGACGCAGCAGTTGCGGTACTTCTGGTAAAGCAACTGTTTACTATCTACCTAGCATTAAACAAATTTGCAACAAGTAGGTTAAGAAAAGTTCTCAGATCGTAAGCAGAGGAAAAACACAACTCCAGATGATTTTAGCTCTGTCTGCTTGATTTAGCAAACAACATAATGTGTGTTTATATACAGGGGTTTAAGTATTCATCACTCTCAAGTCTCTTGAATTGAGAGAGGATAAGAACGTGCTTGAATAAAGAGAATTACACATGATTGTAGAGTAAAAACATTCTTTAACCACCCGACATAAACGACTTAAGATGCCTCAGTGAACATGACAGAAATGACCTCTAATACACTTGTTTTAACAGTGTACTTCATCAAATTACTTTTTCTATTGTGTTGGACCGGTCTGACCCCCCCTCCTCCCCCTGTATTCCCATCCCAGTAGTGGAACAGCTCGACTGGGTTTGGAATAGCACCAGTGACCCCTGGGGCAAAAGTCTGCAGGTCGTGCCCCCCCCCCCCCCCCCCGAGCTGTGCCCTCTGTGATTTATATATCTGCTCTGAATTTACAGCTTGTGAAATAGTCTCCGTTAACAGCGGGACGAGAGAGAACGGAGAACAGAGGTGGTGGGAGCTGGAGGAACAATGGGCCTGTCCACTAGGACGCAGACTAGTGCACTTGTGTGTGAATACTTATTTATATATTTGCACTGAGAAGGTTTATTTCAGTTGATTCTGTGATACCACGAAAGCAAAATGTGCGTGAGCTCGTGGAGGACTATGTTTAAGTGTGCATATGTGTGTTAAGCATATAGATATGTCGGAGGCTTTACATATGCGTTTTAATGTGTGGATTCATGTGAATAACATATGTCTGCACTGTAAGTGTATATCTGAGTGTGCGCGTGTGTGTGTGTTTGCGTGCGTGCGTGTGTGTGTGTGTGTGTGCATGTGTGTGTGTGTGCGTGCATTCCCCGGTCAGCACAGCACCTGGCGCAGAGGGGAGCTTATAAATTCCCACGATAAGGAGAGGGGAAGTGTCACATAGCTGGGTGTCATTTTTTTAAGATGTGAGGAAATGCCGCCCAGCTTGATCTCCCTTTTGAAATACAGAAACACTGAAAATAGTGATACGTTTCCCATGCAGCGTAAACTTTTATCGATGTAGCAGAGAAGTTGGATATGGTGGCAACAGCAAGTCCGACGCTTACTTTCCTGTTTCACTACCAATGTGTTTCATTCATCAAAGTTCAAGATTCAAGATTCAAGAAGCTTTATTTATCCCGTGGGAAATTATCGTGCAACAGTTTCAATACAAAGATGAAAGGATCAGAGTAACAATAAGCATAAAAACATAATCAAATCAAATAAAACTAACGTAAAATAAATCAAACAATTAACTAAGAGTGACAGAGTGGAACAGACATTGTGGTTAAATGCAGGTTTATACAATATACAACAATACGCAGCGTGCAGTTTAGCAGCAGATGAAATAAAATAAGTACAAACTAAATAAGTGAGAAGGAGCGATAAGTGATAACAGTGTTAAAAGTGTAGCGGCATTTCCTACAGGACTAAGTGACAGTATGGCACAGTGAAGTGTAGCAGCCTTTCTTACTGAAGTAAGTTAGTTACAGTAAAGTACAGTGTAGCAGCATACTGAGATACGTTACAGTAAACCACAGTGAAATGTAGCAGCATTTCCTACAGAGCTAGGTTACAGTAGGGCACAGTAAAGTGTAGCAGCAGTAAGTTACAGTACCACAAAATAAAGTAACGTAGTGGTGATATAAAGTGACAGTGGAGTGTAGCAGCCTTTCTTACTGAAGTAAGTGACAGTACAACTGAATAAAGTGAATAAAGAAGGTAAACCATCTGGCTGTCCAAACAGAAATGGCTGATATACGCTACAGTAAGGCACAGTGAAATGTAGCTGCACTTCCTACAGAACTAGGTTACAGTAAAGTACAGTGGAGTGTAGCAGCCTTTCTTACTGAAGTAAGTTACAGTCAGTTACAGTAAAGTACAGTGCAGCAGCATTTTACTGAGATACGTTACAGTAAACCAGTGAAATGTAGCAGCACTTCCTACAGAACTAGGTTACAGTAAGGCACAATAAAGTGTAGCAGCAGTAAGTTACAGTACCACAAAATAATAAAGTGATGTAGTGGTGCTATAAAGTGACAGTGTAAGTGTAGTTCCAAGTTGATTTCAGCCACAGGCGATTAAAGCTTTCTATTGTTTTGTTTTTTTGGTACGGTGGGAGAAACATGGAGGCAGTGCACATTTAAGTACTATTACCATATTGAGTTGTTCCAGTAATGTGTTGGCAAACAACCACACTTTGCAGATACAGAGCAACGCATTTATTTGGAGTTGCATCTGTGTAAATAATACCTAAGCCTATGATTGGCAATAGCAAAACTCCAAAAATAGAATCACGGTTCATTTAAAAGGTTTAAATAATACTATGATAGTGTGATAAATTGAATTAAATCATCTTAAAGTGTGTTTAAAGTCCAGATGACCATAGAAAATGTAAGCGTGAGTATTTGAGGCATTGACAAAGAGTTCAACTAAATAAATATTTGCTTATTTTGCGCAGATCAAATAGAAAATGAAGATTGGTACACGTTAGACAGGGAGACACTGTATAGTCTCTGATCCCAGCCTTGACTTTGGATTGTGAAAGCAAAAATGTCACAGTTATTTCCCAAATGTTACTTCCTAAAATAACCCCCCACCCTCCCCCTGGAGATCTGACGGAGGGGGGGGGGGCCTCCTGTGAAACTGCCTCCCTACATAACTGCGCTGCCACACAGCCCTCCTGGTATTGATGACACTCTCCTATTAAAGAGAGATGTGCCACACATAATCTCCTCATTAATTGGTTGTCAGGCAAGATATTTTGCCATTTCATTCCCTGGTCAACTGAGACTTTACTCCATTTGTAATCCCTGTATCAGCATGTTCATCGGAGGTGGTTTGGATGTAAATAATAGGTTTAGATAATCTCTGTTAATCGGGCGACCCGGGGTGGATGAAAGAGATGAGGGGCCGATGAAAGGGCGACCTTGCTCATCACAGAGTAAATCAACACACTCATAATGGACTGACACGGGCAAAGTTATGTGGTGCACATTGGCATGGATGTATAATACACAAAGCTGCATTTCGAGAGCATACAAATGCACTGTTCATTAAGTCAGGATCATAGAATTGCAGATGGCGGGGGGCGGCAGTAGCTCAGTCCATGGGTGACTTGGCTGGGAACTGTAGGGTCGCTGGTTCAAGTCCCTGTGTGGACCATGTATGGAGTGTGGACTGGTGGCTGTAGAGGTGCCAGTTCATCTCCTGGGCACTACCGAGGTGCTGTTTAGCAAGGCACCGAACCCCCAACTGCTCGGGGCGCTAGTCACTGGCAGCCCCCTCGCTCTAACATCTCTCCTTAATTGCATGTATATAGGTCCTGTCTGTGCATGTGTGTATTTTGGGCCTGTGTGTGTAACATGTATAATAATAAGAGTGAAAAAATTCAATTTCCCCATGCGGGACAAATAAAGTAATTCTTCTTCTAGATGTTATTGGTCATGTTCAAAGCTAGAAACAGACCAGAGGACAAACAAAAGTTGTTGTTTTTTACATCAGAGAATAAAAATCATAGGAGAAAGTTTGACTTTAAACATCAGTTTGCACGAACAACATCAACACAAATGTGCTCATCTGTTAAAGGTGAAAAACTGGGGAATTAAAAAGTTTAAATTTAAAAGATTGTATTTAACGAAATGTACTGAATTGTATTAACGTGATGAGTAGCTGGATGTGCGTATTGTATAAACTGTTATACAGGTTTAGTATTTAATTTGGTGAGAACTGTGCGAGGGTCTGGGAAATCAGGGGAGGTCATCACAACGCTGATTGGAGTAGCTGGATTTACGTACACTTTAAAAGTTCAAATTTTTTCAACTTAAAGCGACACACGCGTTGAGGTGAAGGACGCGATGGGCGTTTCATCGCTGCATAGCATAGCTCTTATCGCTCTTATCGATCAGAACACGTCGCCCCAAAGCGACATCGGGTGTCATCGCGTCATTTACATTGATTTTGAATTGCAGCTTGACGCTTTCATCGCCTCCATGGCGTTTGGTGTGAATGCAGGGTAATACCTTTATGTTGCATGGTAAAGCGTTAAGGGCGCAGATGTTTGGATGGGGGGTGGATGTGTAGTCTGTCTGCCTTTTATGCAGGAGACCAGAGTTTGCATCCAGTCACATCAAAATCGAAATCAATAGATAGAAAATTACTCATGGGTGTCAAAGTGATCCAGTAAAGGGCCGCTGTGGCTGCAGGTTTTCATTCCAACCAAGCAAGAACACACCTGACTCGACTTACTCAATCACCTGAACTGTCTTCACACAGTTGATTTGTTGGACCAGGTGTGTTTTTGATTGGTTGGAATGAAAACCTGCAGCCACACGGCCCTTTACTGGATCACTTTGACACCCATGCGATACAAATTCCTGTTGTGGTACAACTAAACTGATCTAAAACAACTTAATCTTTGACATCTTACAAACACACCTGTATTCTAAATATTTATTTACAATAGAAAAAGTGAGGAAACTTGGATCATTTTCATACATTTTATTTGCCAAAGTTCCACTTATTTTCAAATATCTCTGTGTTCAATGGGTTTGTGATTGGATATAAAAAAACGTATTAGTATTATCATTATTTTTGGCAGTTTTTCAAGCTTTTTTACAATATGAGACAGACAGGAAATAGGGTAATAGAGGGGAAGACATGCAGCAAAGAGCCGCAGGTTCGACTCCGACCTGCGGCCGCTTCCTCGAGAACCTCCAGCCTCTTTACTTGAGGCCATTGCTCTAACCACTGTGCCACCGGCCGCCCCTGTATTGGAAAAAATTTGATTCTTAGATGCATTGTTATTCTCTCTTGAAGATCATGTCTCGACTCAGTAAAGTCAATAATCTGAAATTTTGATTTGCATCGACAATCGTTTTTGTCAGAATCCAACTGTGAAGTTCCTAGAGATTCCCACAACTAGTTTCTGCTGAACCTCATCTCATGTCTTTACACTTCAGTGTCAGTCAAACCGATTAGGTTTAATTTATTTTATGAAACCACACAGGCTATAAAACACCTGTTTAATATACCTATTGACCGATTATCACAAGGAAGCTTGCAGCAGCTGCTGCAGGCGGACTACTGTATGCGTATTGGTTGGAAAACCAACTTGAGGTGGTGATTCTAAAAATAGGTGTGACTGATTTGTCCTTTCTTTATGCGAGTGTGCCCCAAAATTACTACACCAAAAATTCTTTCATTCAAGTATTATACATGATTTAACCATGCTTTTCCCAACAAAGCAAAATACAGCAGCAAGATGAGGTGCGAGTGTTGTGGCATGGTGTGCGTTGGTGTGAAATCGATACTTTACGGTGAAAGTAAGAGGTAAACAAACAAACAGTTTTGCCGAATGTCATCGTCTCCCTGCTGGGTGTTTGTTGGTGGGGGTCAATGGGGTAGGAGGGAAAACAGGAGTGGAAACGTCGTAAATCAGAAGGATTTTAGAATCTGATGACAAACCTAATTCCTGTCTGAAAAGAGCCGGGCCGCCCCCCCTCGACTGTCATCGAAGCTGGCCTATAAACATCGCAGCTGTCACACAAGCTCGCCTGGACCGTGAAGGACATGCCATCGTGCCTCTCACATGCTCTTTCCCTGGGCCAATTCTGGATTGGAGTGGCCGGCGAATTCCACTTTGCATTTTGTCACATTCGCCTGCAGTGGGGGCTGCACCAGGACCCCCGACTGTAAACCACCAGCCCCTCCACCCACTATCCCCTCTCATGTCTGACCATCTGTTGAAGGGCATTTACTCCCGCAGAATCACTTTATCCGTCTATCACTCCAGAAACAGGTTGTGAAGACTTAAAAAGGGAAATGTGGATAAGGGGGAGAGCCGGGTATGAAGCGGAGGGTGGTGAGTGGGTGAGAGATGGGAGTTGGGGGTCGGCACACCGTGCTAAATGTTGTCACTGCGAAAGGTGAGTAGAGGAGCTTTAGAGGCCATTTTCCACTCAACAAACGCTCCGCTCGCCCCGCCCCACCCCACACACACACTCTCACACACACATATGCACATGCACAGGCAATGGTAACTAGATAGCTTGCAGCGTGCTTGCTCTGTAACCTATACAACTAAAGCTGGCAACTCACTCGCTGGAGACTTAAAAAAAAATGAAATATAGAATTACACTGGGACATCCAGGCATCCGAGGAGCACGTCTCACTCCTCCAAAACTGTTGCACTGGTTTTAAGCTAAAGCAAGATGAGACCCTTTACTGCTTTATATCTGGTACTGCGGAGTCCTGCTGACACACTGCGTACATACGATTAAAAATGTAATATCAGTTGAATTTGTCCTGATTTTTTAGCCCCATAGTGGCGATGGTTTTAGGCCTAATGTAGCACAAAGCTCCTTCTTCAGTGGGTACGTTTATAATATATTCAGCATATAATTAACACCTAATTCTGAACTTCTATGATAGCGTATTAGCAGCGGATGCTAATGTTGCTGTTCTTGGTGAGTGTAAAGACAACAATTTACAACATGTTAGCAATAACACCAGACCAGCTCCCGTCCAGCTGACCTGCTCTGCAGAGCCGGGTTTGTTTATTTGGTACAGGAAGTCCCCACTCTCTCTTTCTCTGCTACAGTCAAACCAGCCCGCTGCCCTAAATGTTCTCCTGAAACAGAAGACGAGGAAATGCAGGTGCAGCATGTGAGGTTTTGTCCCGCAGTCAAATGTAATAATGTTGAAATGCTTGAAAACAATATCTCAGCTCTCAACATTTTCAAAATAGCTATGAACCAAAAACTACCAACACGTCAAAGTCCAAATTAAAGCATGAGTCCACGCCTATTAGAACGAGACAAACTCCTAGGTGTCTTTATAACACGACGGATCTTTTGCTATGAATGACTTGCTCATGAATACGTTGATTCTCAGAGCATTTGATTTTGTGAGGCTCTACTGTAACTATGCTGCAAGTGTCTTCCCGACACAAGTGGTGGTTTTCCCCCTCTCGGTTGGTTTAGACGTCTACGACGGCAACACATCATAAATAAAAAGAAGAATGTCACAAGGCCTACTTCCTGTGTAATTAAATCAACGTGTTACACTGGATGTGATGCTGGAGAACGCCTGCGTGTGTGCTCACCATATGTAGGATGACACACACGCTCTGTCTTGGTCAGTCCACACACACACACACACACACACACACACACACACACACACACACACACACACACACACACACACACACACACACACACACACACACACACACACACACACACACACACACACACACACACACACACACACACACACACACACACACACACACACACACACACACAGTGTTTCCTCATCTCTTAATAAAGACCATTGAAGGTTCATGTTCAGCTGCTGGATTTATTGACCCCCATCTGCAATTTTGCGAGAGCATCTGTGATCGGTTGTAGTCAGTTTTTAGATAAATAAAAAAAAATACATTTTTGAAGGGCGACACGGTGTTGTGGTGGTTATCACTGTAGCCTCACAGCGAGGCGGTTCCTGGTTCGAGTCCCGGCTGGGGCACTTCTGTGTGGAGTTCGTTCTCCCCGTGCCTGGGGAGGTTCATTGATGACTCTTAAATTGCCCGTAGGTGTGAATGGTTGTCTGTCTCTGTTTGTATCTATGTGCCCTGCGACAGACTGGCGTCGACGCCCAATGTCAGCTGGGATCGGCTCCAGACACCCCCCCCCCCCCCCCCGCGCGACCCCAACAGGGACAAGTGGTTGAAGATGAATGAATATAATAATTGAATATTGCTAATTTTAAAACAGTTGGTACTAGCTGAGCAGCTTTTAACAGAGCATGTTTTAGTGAAGTTTATGTGGATTTCGTAGTTTACATTTTCAGTTAACCTGAGCTGAGCTGACCAGTGTCAGAATCAGTGGACAGTCTTATAAAAAGTGCAGCTCAGCAGGTAAACGCTGCTGTCTTTTATATGCGGGCCAATGTCATGTCATTTTTATGGTGTCTGTACTGCAGCACACTAAAGTATCATCGGTTGCAGAGTACTGCATATGAGATATGATTGTGGCGATAAATGTCGATCTATGTTTTGTTTTATGAAGCTGTATAAATGTAGACTGAACAGTCAGGAGGGTGTTTATTCCTCTATCTACTCAGAGAAAACTAAATGTCGTGCCGTGAAAGCTGCTCATGACAAACCCAACACTTCCCTATGTTTGTTTAAAATTAATTGAAGCGTCTGCGTCAAGCGTTCCAGGGGTTGATGTGTCTGGCCATTTGCCCTTTGACCTTAAAGCACTGCCGCAAAACACCTTCTAAACCTCATTTTGCCAAAGTAGGAACTCATCTGTCGACACCGTTGGCCTCTCTGTAGCCAAAACAGTGATTATATCAGTCACCGCTGCTGCAGCTAATTGAGATAACAGCAGCGCTGGAGAGAAAGAGTAAAGTGCAGAGCTGCGAGACAGAGGCAGCGCTGAGGGGACGCCCTGCTCTCTGGCTCCCTCCACCACAGGCTTCATTGTCATTTTCGGGAAGGTGATCACAGTAACAGCCGTGTAATTGGCTCTAAGTGGATTAAGTGCCACACAGGGCAGAGCAGCTCTGGCCGGAGATGTGCGGTCCACACACAACCTGTTGGCCGAGCCGTGGCTGAGCGTGAAGTCTCAATCTAGACACACAGACATGGCTGCTCGCAGCAGCGTCCAAGTCATGTTTATATACTAAAACAACATGTTGCTCCAGTCCTTGCTTCTGATTGGCTGAGTCAAATAGTAAACTATCCAATAAGCACACATCTGTGACCTGTTAATTTACGCATACCAGTACTGAGGTGTCACATAGCAACCACTTTGTTAGCTACTGTTTACATTAATGTACCGGAAGAATAACAAAGTAAAGCTAAAATGAAAACAAAGAAATGGTACATGCAAGTTATCAGAAAAAAGACAATTGCAGTAGCTATATTTTGGGGTTTGGGCTAATCTATTAAACCTTGCCAGCAAAATACAATAAAATCAGTAATAGTAATACAGCAAGGTATCTCTATTTGGCCCGTAATGTTATCTCCAGCACATTTTTCTTTTTCTGAGTCGCAGAAAAGTGAAAACTGCAACAGCAAGTCGAGTAACCAGGATATTGCTGTTAAATCACTCTCAAAAAAATCTAATTTCTGATGGTTTGAGCTCCATAATATAAACTCTATTAACCGTCATTGTTGGTGGCAGCAGAAATCCGTATTTTAGACATTTAAACATTTAAATAAGCTTGAATTAGCCCGCTGGTTTAATAGTCATACTAACTACAGTAAACCTTCAATACTACTTTTGCAGTGTTTAACACATCCACTATACTGTGGGCTCTACACTTTTCTTTTTAACGGACTTCTTGTCAAAGAATCATGTGCGGTAATTTCAAAATATGTTGCTGAATTTCTTTAAATAGCAGAGAAAATATAAAAAGTGTTGGAGCTGCGGACCTTTTCATCTGAGTCGCTATAATGGTGCATTACTGTACTGCAATTAAGTCTTGATTTCAAAGATACCTCGACAAACTGCACACACAACTGTGTAATGCACTGAGCCATCCTCAATTAAAATCTTCTTTCCACTGGGTCTTTACTCGCGGTTGTAAATTTAACTTGGCATTCCTTTATGGAGCAGGTGTAAGGGATTAGGCTGGTGAGGAGGAGGAGGAGGAGGAGGAGGAGGGCGTTCATAAACTCTACATGTGACATCTGAACTTGAACTTTTCCACATACAGATTGATTCACACACACTGATTTGTGTGAGCAGCAGAACAGACTATATATAAATGACGTTTATGCGCGTAGAATGCAGACATTAAAAGACATCTACAGAGAAATTGACAACTGGACAGCATGGTGCTAACACCTGCCGTCATTACGGAGCAGACAAGTGCTGCTGGGGAAGACCTTTCGCCTGTTACAGCAAACTTTTATGGTTTCCTTTAAAAGTTATTTGACCGTAAAGAGAAAGGTGCAGATGGATGCTGGGTACACGCCCGTCTGAGCATCCACACTTTGAACACCTGAATATGTGTGATCTGAACCGCGTGTGTCTCCATAACGCCAGCGTTAGCGCCTCGTGTTTTTATATGTAAGACGTTAGTACGGGCTGTCAGTAGATGATTAAAGGATGACGTTTTCCTCCGTTTTACTGTCCATAACTCTTCTCTAACACTTTTTTGTTCAAGTTTTTGAATCAATGGAAATAGAGGAAGCCATCTTTTGTTCTAAATCAACGACTTTATGCAGGGTAGATGATATTTTTCGGATTATAAGTCGCAGTTTTTTTCATAGTTATACTCTGGAGCGACTTCTGTGTGAAATTATTAACACATTACCGTAAAATATCAAATAATAACCCGGGTTATTATTTATCTCAGTCACGTAAGAGACTAGGCGGATATCAGCAATCGTCACACACACACGTCAACCAATCAAAATTGGGCGGGGGCGGGTCATGGCAGAAGTGCGTTGTGAAAAAAAAGATGCTAGCTGCTACTTCCGTACCGTTGAGTTGGCGGAGTTGTTCAGAAGTGACAGCGAGGAAGAAGAGTTCAGTGGAGTTAGTGATTAGCAGTGACAGAGTGTTTGGTAAACGTAGAGCGTGTTCTATATGTTATAGCTCTTTGTGATTAGTGACAGAGTGTTTGGTAAACGTAGAGCATGTTCTATATGTTATAGTTCTGTGTGATTAGCAGTGACAGAGTGTTTGGTAAACGTAGAGCGTGTTCTATATGTTATAGTTCTGTGTGATCAGTGACAGAGTGTTTGGTAAACGTAGAGCATGTTCTATATGTTATGGTTCTGTGTGATTAGTGACAGAGTGTTTGGTAAACGTAGAGCATGTTCTATATGTTATAGTTCTGTGTGATTAGTGACAGAGTGTTTGGTAAACGTAGAGCAGGTTCTATATGTTATAGTTCTGTGTGATTAGTGACAGAGTGTTTGGTAAACGTAGAGCATGTTCTACATGTTATAGTTCTGTGTGATTAGTGACAGAGTGTTTGGTAAACGTAGAGCGTGTTCTATATGTTATAGTTCTGTGTGATCAGTGACAGAGTGTTTGGTAAACGTAGAGCGTGTTCTATATGTTATAGTTCTGTGTGATTAGTGACAGAGTGTTTGGTAAACGTAGAGCATGTTCTATATGTTATAGTTCTGTGTGATTAGTGACAGAGTGTTAGGTAAACGTAGAGCATGTTCTATATGTTATAGTTCTGTGTGATTAGTGGCAGAGTGTTTGGTAAACGTAGAGCATGTTCTATATGTTATAGTTCTGTGAATGACTCTGACCGTAACATGTTACGTTAACACACCAGGCACGTTCTCAGCTCGTTGTTTATGCGTCATATAACGTAAACACTTATTCAGCCTGTTGTTCTCTGTTCTAGTTTTAGTTTAAATTGCCTTTCAAGGTGAAATGTCGTTTCTTGGTGTTGGATTTTATCAAATAAATTTCCCCAAAAACTGCGACTTATGGGCGACACAGTGGTCTAGTGGTCAGCACTGTCGCCTCACAGCTAGAGGGGTTCCTGGTTCGAGTCCTGGCTGGTGCCCTACTGTGTGGAATTTGCATGTTGTCCCCGTGTCTGCGCGGGTTTTCTCCGGGTTCTCCGGTTTCCTCCCACAGTCCAAAGACGTACAGGTGTTCGGTTCATTGATGACTCTAAATCACCCGTAGCTGTGAATGGTTGTCTGTCTCTGTGCGTCTCTATGTGCCCTGTGATAGACTGACGTCCTGTCGAGGTAGTACCCCGCCTCACGCCCGTTGTCAGCTGGGATCGGCTCCAGCCCCCTCGCGACAGGGACAAGCGGATGAAGATGGATGAATGAATGGATGAATGCGACTTATATATGTTTTTTCCTTCTTTATTCTGCATTTTCTGCTGGTGAGACTTTTACTCCGGAGCGACTTTTAATCCGAAAAATACGGTACTTATCCAATCCGTGCAACGGCGGTGAAGTCATTTTTTGCCTCAACAGTAAGCCTATTGATAATCCGTAGGCAAAATGAGTTCAAGAAAATAAGTGTCCATAAAATAAACCCAGAACATACCCAGGAAACACCCACAAGCAATGCACTCACATTGAGTAAGTGAAGAGGCTGCCTTTGATTTATGCAATGACACACACACTCACGCAAACACACACACACAACTCAACCCTGAAGCCATTCAGACAAAGCACACGCATCCACAGTCTTTGTCCTCCCGCTGTGCATTTCGGGGACTTAAAAGAGGGTTCGGCAGAGTTTGAGCATATGGTCGGTGTGTGTTTTTGACACAAAGGTTTCAGGAGGTCGCTGACAATGTGCAGTCACTCCAGAATCCACCAGGGGAAAGAGAGAGGATCCGGGCTTCCTGTTTTTCCCTCTCAGCGCACGTCGCAATGCTACCCCAGACGAGCTTCTGGGCAGCACAATGAGCACGGATGTGATTCAGCTTTCAACAGGCCTGTTACTGGGGATTACACCAGCGTTGTTTAATAGTGTTATCCGGACCACAATAGCGCGTTGTTTTTATCGGGAGTTATAAGTCACACATTTTGCTCACTGACGGCTTCGGAAATGTCGACCGTGAAATCTCTGCGAATCTGTTTCTGGCGTCTGCCCAGCCAGTGCAGGTGAGGTCCGAGAGCGAGCACAGCTGCCACTCTCAAACTTGCATTCAAACACGCACCAGCAGGCATATATGGCCCCCGTAGATAGATTGATGGTGGTGGTGGTGGGGGGGGGACTGAGGGGCTGCATGGCTGTTCTGAAATCAGGCCA
Source organism: Echiichthys vipera (assembly GCF_963691815.1). NCBI lineage: Eukaryota > Metazoa > Chordata > Actinopteri > Perciformes > Trachinidae > Echiichthys > Echiichthys vipera. The sequence goes on along the minus strand of NC_139835.1, from coordinate 27,393,658 downwards.
GCTTTAACACAGCGGACACGCTCTCAAGCCCACAGTCATAGTAACATTTTATGTGACAAGCATTATAAAGGTGATTTATAGAATGCATGTGTGCTGGGTTGAATATTTTCCAGAAAAGTTATCCAGGGGTATTAGCTCTGCATTTTTCAATCCGCCTTGTTATTCGCATTGTCTCTATGATGACTGCATAAACAAACTTCCTGTGAAAATAAGGAGCGTGGCAAATGGAAAACTCTGGTCGCCCTCTCAGAAGGCCTGACAAGGACACGGGAGGCACGCTGTCGTAAGCTCACACTTATTAGCATTGTTGTTTTTATGGGACGGTCTTTTATGTACAGCACTGACCTCCGGCTTGTGCTCCTTTGTACTTTTTCATCCAGGTCAGACCCGGGCCACAGCGTCAATAGTGCGTGCAAATGGTTCGTAGCTTTGAAGTAAAATGCCTGCAGAAGCAGCTTGAGTTGTCAATCACACAGTTGTTTGCTCCGTCGACTTTCAGATACTGTCGGGCTTGTCTAAACTTTCTGTGTCAGCCTGTGAATAAGTTTTAATTTGAAAATTTCTGCTTTTTAGGAAGGACACCCGATGGGTTGATCTGAACCATGATTTTGGGCTAAAAGCTGCAGAGTGTCTGGGCCAAAAACTAAAACGGTCACTTTCTCCTGCATTCAAGCCATCAAACACCAGAACTATCGGTAAATCGGTTAATCCAGATGCTGTAGTGTCCAATTTGCTTGTTTCAACTTCCGCAGCTGTATCTGTTAGGGCTGTCACGAGAACCAATGCTCTGGTACTGAAAGCATGACGATAATTGTTTTTCTACAGTACGACGGGTACCGTAGGAACCAGGGATGCAATTCTTCCGGACCTGACGGGGGCAGCATATACGCCTATCTGTTCTAGTCTGACGTTGCACCCCAAGAAGATCGCCTACCTGTGCACACTCTGGGGGCAATAACAGCAGAGAGAAACAACCATAACATGCTTCCTGTTTGTAAGTTACTGTATGCTTCGTCTGGCTCACTGGACGTACAGTGCTCCGCCCCTTCTGCTATCTCCGTTATCTGGCTTAGCCCCACTGAAGATGATTGTGATTGGTTTAAAGAAATACAAACAAGCCAGAGCGCTGTTCCCTCCTATCCCAGAAATGATTAGCGGGGTAGCCAGACTATACTCCAGTGGGATAGTGAAAATGTCTTACGGGTATTAATAACACCATCTAAAGGCCCCGCATCTAAAGGCCCCGCAGGAAAAACGCCTTGCGCTGGCCGTTCCATTAATTTCCTATGGAGGAGGCAACCAATGAGATTGAAGCTTTGAGTGTGACATTTACGTTTCCTAGGCAACCAGAGAGCGACATCAAACAGAAAATGTAATAAGTTGAAGCCTTCACATCAAACGATACTAGTTATGATTTAACAGATGACATTAGGACGTCATCTGTGCATTTTAGAGAGGGGATAAATTGTGTTGTGGACTGTAAATAACAGAAAATACAGCCTAAAAAAGCCTGTATCCCCTTATAACTTCTGCTGTGAAAGAAGAAACTTCCCCGTATTTAACAATGTTACTAATTATGATCTTAAATATGTGCAAAATGAAACACTTGAAGTTAGGACTTCATCTGTGCATTTTAGAGAGGGGATACATTTTGTTGCAGACTGTAAATAACAGAAAACACAGCCGGGAAGACAAAAAACATGTTTCACTATAACTTTTGCTAGGAAAGAAGAAACATCTCCATATTTAGCAACATTACTAGTCATGATCTGACATATTTGCAAAATTAAATACTAAATAGTAGGAAATCATCTGTGCATTTTAGAGAGGGCATACATTTTGTTGCAGACTGTAAATAACAGAAAACCCAGCCGGGAAGACAAAAAACAATATGTATTTCCCTATAACTTTTGCTAGGAAAGAAGAAACCTCTCCATATTTACCAACATTACTAGTCATGATCTGAAATATGTGCACAATTAAATACTAAATAGTAGGACATCATCTGTGCATTTTAGAGAGGGGATACATTATTTTGCAGACTGTAAATAACAGAAAACCCAGCCTAAAAAAGCCTGTATCCCCCTATAACTTCTGCTGTGAAAGAAGAAACTTCCCCATATTTAACAATGTTACTCATTATGATCTTAAATATGTGCAAAATGAAATACTATATAGTAGGACAACATCTGTGCGTTTTATAAAGGGGATACATTTAATGACAGGCTAAAAATTGCAGAAAACACAGTCTGGAATCCTTCTTGTTCTCCTTTAACTTTTGCTGGTGAAGAAGAACTTGCTACAGAGTATTTCTGCAGTGAGGTGTTGCTACTTTTACTGAAGTCTGGACTCTGAGAACTTGTTACGCCACTGTAAACAGCTACTTTCAATAGACAACTGTTAAGTACAAGTATGCACATTGGGCTGAACTGAACTGTAACTGCAAGCCAGGTGTGCGGTCGCCATGTGACTACCAAAAAGAAAGCAGCTGGTGCACACACACACACACACACACATCATGGTACAATGCACAAACCGTCCAAACAATAGCACTTACAGTAAATCCTTAATTGGCAGCTAACATGTAGCCTACTCACGGTCCCAGAGGAGAAAGTAGCCCGTTCTCGTCAGGTGTCTTTAGCCGAAGTCAGCCGATGTGTCAGGAAAGGTCAAATAAATACAACAGGTTGATTAAATCCGGGAAATAATCCTGATATTGCCTCAAGAAAACAAAAAAGACCGTTTTTCCAACCGGGTTTTGCTCTTTCAATATGGCGCCTCGCCAGGTGAAATTCGATCCGAAGCTGCCTAGCAACGGCGCTACGCACACACGTCACTCTCTGGCACCTGAGCTCTGAGCAGCCAATCAGAAGACGGCTCAACTGAGTACGAGTTTGCGTGAAATTTTATATATTATAACACTTTTTTTTTTATTATTATCAATTAATCAATATATCTTTTATACCCACGTTTGATTCTTAAATATATATACATATATTTTATTTAAAATCTTTAAAAATAAGTTTAATTTTTAAAAATAAGTTTAATTTTTTACGCCGCTTTATCAAAATCTAGTCAGTTTCAAACATTTAAAAATTCAAACAACAGTTGTAACCTAGACACCTAAAAAAAACTAAATTTAGCCGCTTTTGCTTGGTCAGGTGAAATGCGATCCAAACTTGCCTAGCAACAGCAAAAAGAAATCTCCCTCTGAGCAGCCAATCAGAAGACAGGGTCAACTGAGTTCAAATTGTGTGAAATTTTTTATATTTTGGTATGATTTTTTTTTAGTTAATCAATATCTATCTACATTTGATTCAAAAAAATATCCTATGTTCTCTGTTCTATGTCCTATTGCTGCATTCCTAAGCACTGGGACATGGGACTTGTCCTTGTCCTTGTCCTTACGAGCTCCGACTTCAAAGCGTTCCACACAATTAAAGTTGAACGTAAACAGAAAACGTGGGCTACCGCCATCAAATACGTTCGAGAGATTATAACACATATTTTCACGCAAGAATATCAAAACAAGTTGTGTTAAATTTGCAGTATCTAATTCAAAACTACACGCAGGGAAGAAACGTTTACAGACAATTCTTTGAAGTTTTATCTCTCACAAATTGTGTCTCCATGGGCGCTGCCATTTTTCTCCGACTTATCTTGGTATGGTCGGGGTAGGTTGAGTTCCCCCGAGTTTGCGTGTTGGAGGTACCCCCCAAGGCACTGGAACGCAGCATTAGTTCCCAAGTCGGGGAACATCGGACCTCTACCTTCACAGATTTAATTCAGCATTTTGTTAGGGCTAGATGTTACGGTTAGGCTCAGGGTTAGGGGGTAGTGTTAGGGTCTACATAAGTCTATTTCGGCATTGATTGTGGACAAAATAACAGACATAAGGGAACATAAGACCCTTTAAGTGGAAAGCCGTGAACGTCTGACCCTTTTTTTTTAAAAAGGTCCGCATCCTGGTCACAAACAGAACGGGAAACATAGGATCTCTACCTTCGTAGACCTGGGAACATTAGACCTGGGGAACACAGCACCTGGGGAACATAGGACCCAGGGAACATAGGACCCAGGGAACATAGGACCTGAGGAACATAGGACCCGAGGAACATAGGACCAGGGGAACATAGGACTCAGGGAACATAGGACCTGAGGAACATAGGACCCGGGGAACATAGTACCCGAGGAACATAGGACCCGGGGAACATAGGATCTAGAGAGCATAGGATCCAGGGAAACATAGGAACTGGGGAACATAGGACCTGGGGAAGATAGGACCAGGAGAACATAGGACCCGGGGAACATAGGACCCAGGGAAAATAGGACCCGGTGAACATAGGACCAGGGGGCCATAGGACTCAGGGAACATAAGACCAGAGTAACATAGGACCCGGGGAACAAAGGACCTGGGGAACATAGGACCCGGGGGACATAGGATCTGGGGAACATAGGACCCAGGGAACATAGAACCTGGGGAACATATGACCTGGGGAACATAGGACCCAGGGAACACAGGAACTGGGGGAACATAGGACCCGGGGAACATAGGACCAGGGGAACATAGGACCTGGGGGAACATAGGACCTGGGGAACATAGGACCTAGTAACCTAGACACCCAAAGAAAAACTAAATTTAGTCCACTTTAGACCTGTAAATCACCAATTAATGCTTCCTGGGGTTTCCGTCAAAGTTTGCCTTTACATTCAGACGTGTGTTTCAAATTGCTTTGTGTTTTTCAGTCCCCTCAAAAAGAAAATCTGTTTTCAATTATGTAAAAAAAAAACAGTCAACCCTCATATTTGAGAAGCCAATAAGGAATATTTGGCATTGACCCTCGTTAAATCACTTGATTCTTAACTGACTGATTAACTTTATTGTCGTTTCCCTTTCTGCCAGTCCACTAATAAAGTGATCAGCTCTGTTTCAGCTCAACTCCACCACTCCAGTTCTCACACTTTAAAATCAACCCTCAACGGGGGTTTCAATATCCGGGTCACCTGCCCAGCCAGTCACACTATCCGCGGGATCTCCAAGGACCTGCCTGCAAACCTCCACACAGCACCGGACCTCTCTCATTTAGACACGGAGGCGTCCCAGTGGGGCGTCTTTGTACTCAGCAGGCACGGCACCATGGGACAGCCTGGGCCGGGGGTTTTATCAGAACCACCTGCCTGTGCGGGTCGACCATATCTCAAACATCTCTTTTCCCTCCTGAGGAAGAAGAAAAAATCATTTAGACCGTTTCCTGTTGACCTGCGTGCCATTGCTGAGGCCTTTTTTTTCTGAAGGTGTGAGAATATGTGTGTTTTTTATTTCTCCTCGCCATGTGTGCGCCTAACTGAAAATACATGTCTTAGAAATGATGAAAACTGTGTCTGGTATGGTTGGGTGTAGGTTAGACGACACAATGTTAGTTTGAGTTTGAGATTTAGATTAAGATTATATTATGGGTTGTCTTTCATAGACGATACAGACTGAGGTTTGGCTTGAACAGAGTAGAATAACGGTTATCCGGCTGTTCAGTTTGACGTAAAACCCTTTCAAAATAAGATTTTCGGGTCCAAACGCTCCTTTGAAACAAAACAGACAACAAAGGCCGAACATGTGAGCAATAACATCACCTCTTTCGTCAGTTAGACGCCTTTCTCATCGATAGGAAATGAGTAAAATGACAATTACGTTGTTTTTTAAAAACTCAGATCTGTTCAAACAACGGGGGACATTCTTGACACACGTCATAAACGATAACGAAGAAGCTACTTATGTTTGTTTTTTCCCCTGTTACCCCGTCTTTACGAGTGGCTTACACAGTTAGGAGTCTGAAGGTCGCATGAGACTTCATTCTTACAGGAAGCTCTGAATCTCTTTTCAGATCCTTTCCATTTCAAATCTGTTCTAAATTTTCTCTTCCTCAACCGTCTACTGTACATTTCTTCCACCCAGACACTTAAAAAAACAAACAAAAAAGCGACCAAGCGTATGAAGAGAGAAGAACAAAAGTTTCACAGTTGGTCGTGGTCTGATTTTCTTTTTTTTGGTATAAAATGTTTTGTCTGCAATGAGAATAAGTAACCATGAAGAGGAACATTGTCTCTTTTTATTGTTCCCATATGAAATAAGTCTGTTAGGGAGGATCGTGTGGTTCGTCGATCATGTTTGTTGGGTGACATCATGAACAGTAGCTGAACGTTTTAGTCCAAAATAAAAACAATCAACTTCAGCAGTGACAAGCTGTGACTTGAGGAAACCACAACAAGAGCTATTTTAATGCTATTACAGAATAATTTTTCTGTTATCTTGGACATAAAGAGATAGTAGAAGTGCTACGATCTCTTCAAAGCCACCAGACTCTCTCTCGCAGAACACAGGAGGTACTGATCTGCTGTTGCCTTGATTGGTTTGTTTGTGTTATTGTGTAATTAAGTTGTTTTAAAGGGTTAGGAACTAACAAAAGGTAGGTGAAACACTGACAATCACACTTTTAAAAACTCCAAACTATCCCTTTAAACACCTTTCTGTTGCTCAAGCATCATTTGACATCGTGATTTTGTCTGTAACCAGCAACACAGAAGGCAACCTGCCACAGACTACCTCTCAACATTTAACTGTTTCCTCTTCTCTAACCAACTTTCATTGTAATGATAATATTTAAGTCTCGTGCGCCACACGCCGCGCAGGTCATTCGAAGCCACGATGCTTCAGAAAGTACACAACTTTCAGAGATCTGCAACTCCGTGACCGTAAAAACATTGGCCACATCACCAGAGTCTGTATGTTTCTTTTTTTAAGCTTGACATCTGTATCATGACTTTATCAATCCTAAAATAGTTTCAAGATGTTCCCTGAAGGAGCGAAAGAGAGAGAGAGAGAGACAGAGGAGGAAAAAAACAGTGGCGTAAGACAGATGAAGGTATGTGAAAGCCCTTTGTGAAAGAGCAGTGATTTAGTGCTTCAATACACATGTCAGGCGCACTGTAACACCTCAGAAAAGTGGGTCCGCGTCTCCTGTCAGCAATAATTTACCGTGAAGATGAGTCGAGTCAAAGGATCTCAAGCATAAGAGAGGAATAAACACAAGAGGGCAATAGTTTACCAAGAATTTATAAACTCACACTGCGTCGTATCAAAACCAGACCTTCGAATCCAAGAAATGTAACCAAGTAATTCCCCTCTTTTTGCACACTGACCCCCCCTCAGTTGGACTTGCATCCAGTAGAGTTCCCCAGAGAGTGATTGTGAGTCAGTTAAAATGTCTGAAAAGTGTTCGAAGGGAAAGATCAATGGCTGAGACAGGGGGGGGGGGGGATTATGGGATACCCTCCAGTCAGCGTGCTGTCACTCAAAATGGGCTCAAAGCGGCAGATTAGGCACCAGATCTCTCTCATCTCTGTCGAGGATCTCGTTAAAATACCCGGTCCTGTATCTCCCAATTGTTCCAGTTTCGTGTTTTATGGTGAGCCGGCTGTTCTCTGCCATTAATCAATCAATGTGATTGTTTGCATATTTTGTTTCTAATGAAAGACGCCACGATGAAAGGCGGAGAGTGGCGGTTACTCAAGCTCAACCATTCTTTTCCACTTAGGGAGCTGATGGATAGATTACGGTATAAAAACGGAACTGCTGTGCATTATGTCATACTGCTGTGGACCCATGCGCGCTGCCCCTCTTTACAAATACGTCTCCTACCCTAACAGGCCCTGAGGTAATTCCGCGGTGAAGACGGGTGGTTGGGTGGGGGGGGGGCACGCTGCTGGAACAAGAGCGGGGGTGTATATCAGACAAATAATGTGAATAATTATTGGAAATAATGTCCAGATAGTTGGAGCGGAGCCAAATTATGAAATCATGCGCTTCTCTCCGGTACATCACCCCGCTCATTATTTGAAGTCATGCTCGGAAAAACAGGTGTTTCCAATACTGGGTCGCTGTCTCCACGGTCCTGCACCCCCTTCGTCCTCTGATCATGGTTCAGATATGATATTTCATGGCTGGAGCTACACGCATGATAGGAAGTGATTGGGGAGAGCCGTTCAGAAGACATCCGTGTAATGGACGCTGATTGGCCCCGGCTTGATCCCCGGAGTCTGGGCCCATTGCAACAAAAGGGGGAACCACAAACCCGGAGCGGGAGAGATCCTAAATGCTGCATGTTTTCCTCTCTCATGGAGGTTCAAATGATTACAAGGGGCTTTCTCTGTCTCTTTAAACAGGCACCATATTTACGTGCATCAAGCACCAGAGCAGTGCAGTTGGCACAGGAGCGTTATTCTTCATTCTCATCGTAAACAGAACCAGCAGGGCGAAACTTTGTCTTTTTGGGGTCTTTTTCTTTCACTTTGGTTTATGATCGATACTTAGCATCAGTGTTTGAAGCTCGTGCCTGTGATGTGGTGCAGAGCAGATGTGTGTTTTACAAGTGGAGGATACTCTCCAGCGTGATTAATAATCATGTCATTTGTTGTTATCGTAGCCTAGAGACTGGGAGTAACTCACCCAGTTACAACCCGTTTTTAAAATAATCATTTATCAGTCGTTTGAATCACTGTGAATCAGTGCATAGCTGTGAAATAAGGACCATCCACTGTGTAGAAGTATTATTTAGTTGATTACTTAAGAGTAAACAATGTCATTTGTTTTGTTTATGTGCTCGAAATCTTTTTTATGAGCAACTCATGTTTCTGAGATTCGGGGAAACACAGTATAATGTTCATTTTTTGCAGAATAATTGACTTAAATATCAAATTTACTACCTACCAACCAACTACAAGGAGAAAAGAATCAGAACCATGTGCATGAATTAAAACGTTTATTGAGCTTTTTACGTGCTTGGCACCTGTATTTACATTTTTTCAAAATGCCTCAACAAAGAATGACTTTTTGCCAATTTCCCTTTTTTTCACACATCTTTTATAACAGATTGGCTGTAAAATCGTTATATTGCTCAGCACTTAAATACACATCTCTACAACACACCAAAACATACTTTAATTACTCTGTTTTTCTATTGCTTCTTTTATAACTTTTCACACGACAACTTTTAAGCTTATGTTATTCATTGCATTCGCCATCTTATATATATGCCAAAAAAAACATAATCTACTCAAAAATAGTGAAGCCAATCCAGTCCGTGAGGATAACGGGTCGATGAAGTTGTGTGGTGGCGTCCTGTGGTGGCGTCCTGAAGACAGAGTTCCTCGTTTACCCGACCTGCAGTTCTTTGACGCGTTGTATTCGCCCCACAGCGTCCAGAGACTTCATCTCCTGCGTGTATGCGGAGCAGCGAGTCATTCTTGTCCAGTTGTCCCTTTCAATCCGGCCGAACCGCACACACCATGATGGCAAAAGCGCTCGCCCCTCGACTTCTCCCTTAAAAAGATTCGGCGCAAGTGCTGCGTGAAGTAAAAACTTCCTGATCACAGTGAAGATTCTTTGGCTGCGTGCTGTCGTGGCTGCGTGGCCTTTGAGTCCAAAAATAAATCAAGGTTGAGTCACTTGAAAAAGAGTGTTGCTACTATTGCACCGTAACAGATTCACGACTGATAATCCCTTCTGAACCGTGCGGACTCCCACCTCTCCTTCTTATCACAATCTGCTGAGTTTGTTGTAGAGTTTGAAAGAGAGTCAGCTTGCCGTCCCAATTTTTTGCTTCATTAATACAAAGATAATTAAATAATAGCTTTGACTCCCTCTATAATACTTTGTATGTGGAGTGTCTTTAAAAAAAACAACCAAATTGTGACCTTTTCTGAAAGGTTTGTTTTGTACCGCGGTACATTTAAAAAAACGCCGGTTCAACATCAACACTAAACCGGGTTCATATTAGAGATTTGCTTTTCAGCTGAAAGACTTGAGAAACATGGAGGACTGTGAGGTTCGATCGCAGTTCCTACACCATGTGCATGGACATCTGAGAGGAGGAGCCGTACTGACGTCCGTCGCAGGAGCCGCCGCCCTGCTGGCCACCGCTGGTGTTGCCGATCATGTGCATAGTGTCCATGCTTCCGTTGGACAGGTACTGGCGCTCGGCGAAGGCCCCGGCGGGAGATGAGGAGCACAGCAACCCTCCCTGAGGCTTCTCAGGGCTGGCGGCCAAGCGAGGAGAGGTGGGGAAGTTGTATCCGTACAGGTTGTAAGGGTTGTGCAGGGAGAAAGCGTTGTAGGAGCCCTGCTGCACGTGGTGGTGGCTCCCGCTGAACATGTGGGCGGAGGAAGGGGAGGATCCGGATGAAGAGGATGAGGCAGAGCCGGAGCCTCCCCCGGCCTGCATCACATACTGGAGCTGCGAGGCTGGGAAGGACCCGAGCTGACCCCCGTAGGCATCCATCTTGCCTCCAGAGCCGCCGCCACCACCGCCTCCGGTCAGGGAGGCGTGAGCGCTGCCCTGCATGCCAGCAGCAATCAAGGAAGAAGTCCTCTGTGGCAGGAAGGATTCAGAGGACTGACCAGAGGCCACAGCACCTCCTGCAGCCTGGAGGCGCCCGTAGGAGCTGTCGGCCAGGCCACCGTAGCCCTGCAGGGCCGCCATGTTGCTGCGAGCGCAGGCCGGGTACTCGGACAGGCCCAGGTTGCAGAGCTGACTTTCCCTGCAGCCCACATTAAAGGTGTTGGGGGCGAGGTGGAAGGTCGGAGGGGAGCAGGAGGGAGACAGGAGGTGAGCCGCACCGGAGGGGGACGGGGTTCCTGTGCTGGAGGTGGTGGGAGAAGTGCCGGTGCTTCCACCTGGAGAACACAGATACAGAGAGTGAAATACAGGTGGGTTATATCTCAGTTAGGAGCATTTTCATATAAAAAACAGTTACGAGACCAGATCCTGTTAAGTCTGATCAGTGTGAAAATACACATGATACTCAAAGACTTGGATGAAGAGAAGAGGATGATCCACTAGTGACACAAACACACCCAGAGACGCCCTCATGAAGCCTGGAGTCTAAACTCTGGGTACCACAGTGAAGCAGTGGTGTCACTCAAAAACATGATTTATTACTCAATACTCTTTTCAAAAGGAACATTACCTCACTCATTAATCCCTAATCCATTCATTACACTACCATTATATTACTTTTCCATTGCAACCCCAGATTGATATCTGTGTCTTTTCTCCCCAATATTCAGACTTTGCATGAGCAGCCGCTGAATCCATAGAAGGATTTTACTTCTGCTTGGTGACGTGCACGTGCATGTGACGTGCACGTGCAATACGGAAATGAATCCAAGGATGTGATGGGATTGAAGTTATTTTTTATGTGTGTGTAATTCGTTACACTGCTCCCTACTAGTGTTAAGGTCATAATTCTTGATTTGAATTGAAAAATGTATTTTCAATATGTAAATAAAATTAAAATGATCATACAAATGCAGAGTTCGTACATCATATTGTTCTTAAATTAGGGTTCTTCATCTTTTAGGCTAAACCCCCCCAGCTGAAGGAGAGACGGAGCAGGGACCCCCTACATTGTTAAACTTAACTCTTAAACTTAGCCTAAAGCTGATACACATAACTTTTTAAGATTAGTTAAGCCTTATTATATCGGACAGACAGGAAGTGGGGGTGGGGGTGGGGGTGGGGGCATGGAGCAAAGAGCCGCAGGTCAGAGTTGAACCCACGGCTGCTGCCTCAAGGACCTTCAGCCTCTTCACGTGGGGCGACTGCTCTAACCACAGTGCCATCAACCGCCCCCACGTTCCCTTTTATGCAACATACAATACTAAGCTATTAAAAAATATCTTTAATGTGGAAGGCACATTTGTGTAAATGAAATGTTTGTTTTTCCACAAATAGGCCAATTTATCTTACTCATAATATGCTAGATTCATGTTAATATAACAAAACATATATTTGAATTAATAAAAAATAGAAAAAGTATCAAAACTGAGTTGTTAAGTTATTTAAAATCAACAAAAACAAACCAGAGCATGTGTGGTTCTTCCTTTAGTTTATTGTATGAGATTGAATATAAACGTATGTGTGAGCTCTATCCTGTTTGTTCATCATAAAATAAAGAAACATGTTTTTTTTTAATGTTTTTTGAATTGATGGGAAAGTCACGTGGACCCCTGCCTGTCTACCTCTGACCCTCCCCGCGGAGAGAAGCAAGAAACAGACAGGATTTCCCTGTGGAGCGGCATTAGCATCAGTCATTAGCATCAGCCATTAACATCAGTCATTAGCATCAGTCATTAGCAGACCTCCACATCCTCTCTCCCCCGTGGCAACGCAGGAGAAACGTCTCCGACAACAGGTCGGAAAGGCGTAAATATCCCTTTAAGACAAATCTCGTGTCCGCGGAGTGAAATCAATGAAACTTCTCTCGTGCACAATCACAGTTTTTGTCCAAACGTTACATCACCAGGACGTTTTTTCTAGCTTGGAGCATGTGTTGTCTCTCTTTCTCTCCGTAAAAAGCAGACGGAGGCAGTAATTGCCAATGGGAGCATTTCCCAGTGAGTCAGACTAATAAAGCATAGCAGTGAGCTACGGTATGAATTCACCTGTCGTCTATTTAATATACAACCTCGTGGATCCGCGTGGACGTTTTTTCTCCTACTCTCAGACTAATTTTGGGGCCTTACTGTTTGAAAAACGCTGGATACGAGATCATGAACCGAAACGTAACATATACTGTTGGTATGTGGAGATAAATACGGCTTGAGTTTGTTTTTTTTACCCATGTCTGGTCAACAGAGCCGGCCCACGTCCCAGAGTCCTCAATAAAAAGCCACAGACGCTCAGTTTAGACGTGGACTCTACTGATTCAGCTGAAGGGGGACTGCCACAAACCGTATCCTCTGCGTCTAGCCCTTCAGGTTGAAATGATAGCTGCGGGGTATCAATCGCATATTTCTCTATTAATGAGAATTTGGCCCGGGTTCATCTCGCTGTTCGAGAAATTCGGTTTGAACCCGGAATGAGGAGGAGGCATAACTAAATAATCCAGGACTCGCTTGGCTGGGGTTCTGATTTTGCACCATATGCCTTCGATAATACCGCTGCGGTGCTCTCTGCTCGAGGAGATGAGGAGATGAGGAGGAGGGGTTGCAGGGAGGGAGAGAAATAAAGAAAAGGAGGGAGAAAGGGAGAGAAAGAAAGGTATACGGGGGAAAAAGAGAGAAGGATGATAGTTTGGTGATGTCATGTTTTCCTCTGGTTAAGAGGGTTCGAGGTGCTTCAGTGCCGAGGGAGAACGGTTGATTACTCGAAGGGAAAAAGGGTGCCTGGTGCCATAAGGGCAAAGGCGCACACATGCACACACACACACTCACACACACACGTACACACACATATGAACACACACACACACATACAGTCAGTGCACCAGCGTCCTTTCAGGGTGACACAGGGTTCGCCGACTTTATTAAATCCTAATCACTTTGGAAGACTTTACTGATAACAAACACATATCCGCGGTTTTCAGACGTAATACGGGGCATCACGTCATGCTGACCTCCAGAGGTGACTGAGACAGAGTCGCTTATAAAAGCGCCGTGGCCCTTGATATGAGCCATGACTACGAGGACCTCGCGCCGGCCCTTGGAGCCGAGACAAAGGGAGGAGGAGGCGGCGGCGTCCCCCCCAGACTGACGCTGACTCGTGTCGCGGAGCCGTCCAAGAGCCACAGGGCTTATTTAACGATTTTCTTTTTTGAAGGGCTGCGCGTGATGTGAAAAGTTCAGCAGACGACTGCCGACCTGCCAGGGGAGCAGCGTATGGCCAAGCTCAAATGGAGGATAAGCGTAGCTGATGCAGTGTGCGGTGATATATGCAGGGAAAATATGCAGAGGGAGTTCAGGTCGGGACAGCGCACGCACCAAGGTCATGCTAATTACCACTGTGCAGCAGAACGTTTCAGTGATATTAAATATGTTAAATATGCAGTAACTCATTATTTTACCCTGTTACTGATCTTTTAAAACTATGCGTTCTTTGATTGGCAATAAATTGACCCATATTCATTCATTCGTTAGTTTGTAATAAGTGTTGATAAGGAACTACAATGGTAACCATCAATCGTTTTGTGCCAACTTCACATCAAAGTGAGTATAAAATGTTATAAAACAGAGAGCATTATGGGATACCTCGGTTCTCAAAGTGGTCACTGAGGATTCAGATGACATGTAAATAAGGGATTTGATGGGTTAAGTTTCACCATTATTCGTTTCGTTGTGTCGAGAGCTGACGGTGAAGATTCTCACATATCAAATATTTTTTTATTGAACCTGTATTTATGCAGGTAGTGTCATTGAGACATGAGGTCTCGTTTTCAAGAGGGTGTAAAATTATAAAGAAAAACAAGAGCAGACCCCCACAGACGCTCCGTCCAGATCCCGGAAAACAAGTTTAAAACCCTCTAGAGCAATTATGCTGGAACGCTTGGGTCCCTGCGATAGTTTGTTTCCAGGTTGAAGGGGCAGCAAAGGAGAAATCCTGTGCGGACCGAGGGGACAGAGAGAGTCAAGACACCCTGGGAGCGTAAAGGCTACGGCATCACTGTTGGTGTAACATGTGAGTGGATAAATAAAGAGGGCATGAGACCGAGAATTAGTTTTTCGGGGGGGCAAAAAAGCTGATCTAAGTGGGTCAGGGGTCTCTGATGTGTCTCTTTGAGGAGAAAGGGTCGGAAAAGTAATGTTCTGTCTGATAGTTAGCGACAAAATCAACCTTTACTGACAGCTGATCCATGGTGTCTCAGGAATTTGGACTTTTTCCCCATCCATGCAAACACTCCTTGACTCATTCGTCCAATCAGCTCTTCGTGTTTCACACACTTAACCTTTCAGTTTATTACAGGCTGACTTGTAATTAGGGCGGGTTGATACGACCCAGTCTTCTATCCTGATAAAGATCGTTTCGTCTCTCGATAACGATACGCGTCACTGCGGTAGAAGGACTACAGAAAAGTGTATAGACAGTATATAAGATAGGCATTTTTATATAGTTTGATGATATGAATCAGCATATTACCCAGAGCTGCTCATAATATTTGCTCCTGTACACATGACAAATATCATTTTAGTACTTTAACCACATTTGTTAGCATTGCTCTTTTTAGCTCTAAGTTATTGAGTTAGTTATTGTTTGTTTGATTTATTTTAGAATAGAATAGAATAGCCTTTATTGTCATTGCATTTGCATACAACGAAATTGGAGTGCTACCCCCCCTTGGTATATTTTAGAA
This sequence comes from Echiichthys vipera, assembly GCF_963691815.1. Classification (NCBI taxonomy): domain Eukaryota; kingdom Metazoa; phylum Chordata; class Actinopteri; order Perciformes; family Trachinidae; genus Echiichthys; species Echiichthys vipera. The sequence continues at coordinate 27,378,478 of NC_139835.1, read as the reverse complement.
AAGAATATATAATAAAACAATAAGCAAAGTATAATATAAGCAATAAAAACACAATATAGTATAAACAATATAATAATGTGAACGGTATAGAGAGATGGGGAACAGTATATGTTAGCTTTATTTTGATTTGATTTATGTTTTTATGCTTATTGTCACTCTGATCCTTTCCCATCTTTGTATTGAAACTGTTGCACAATAATTTCCCTCGGGATAAATAAAGATTCTTGAATCTTGAATCTTGAATCTTGAATCTTTGCATATCTGAGATTATTCATTTTGGGTGTAAAACAAAGATGAAGAGTCAGTCCTTCAAAATAAAACAGCATCTTTCCAGGGATTATCGTCAACAATAAAAGCACAAATCCATCAAAGTGGAGACACAAAGACCTGTTTCTACTTTGGAGGTAGAGGGATCGGACTTTTTAAGCACGCATTGCAAAACTATCTGCTGTCTTTTGCTACTCTGCACAGAATCTCCTTCTACTGCACAAAAAAAAACAAAGTGAATTTAATTAGAGGTAAACAAGAAAGAATCAGAGAAGAAGAAGAATATTTTCCTTGGACTTGAGAGAGAGAACGTGTCTTCACGCACCTTGCTGTTTCTGCATGTTGGTGAAGTCTTCGAAAGTGAGGGTCCTCACAGGAGGTCTCCAGAAAGCATAGGTCTCCATGATCGCCTCCAGGCCGGTCCTGACAGAGACATGTTACAGAGAGAGAGAGAGAGAGATTTTAGACTAGAGAAAGAAAAAATGGGACAATAATGACCTCTGCATGTGTGCGTTGACCTGATGACATGAACAGAGAGAGAGACAGAGGTTGGTGCCTCACGTGGTCGAGCTCTCGCTTATATATCTATGATCTGCTGATTCCCCACAAGCCTGATCGCTGTTTGAGCTCTAAGGGACGACTAGTGGCTCCAACATCTTGCCTTGGTGGAGCGGGCTGTGGAGCTCCCTGCATGCTCCCTGGTCTTTCACAGGAAAAGGCAGTGTTGCATTTGTTTTGATTGTCGTCTCTTTTTTATCTCGCACGATCTGGTTCCTGTTTATTCTAGTTTTTGTTCTTAGATTTTATTGATCTTGGTGGTTTACGGACAAAACTGCAACATTTCACACTCCCCATAAACATTTATTTTATTTTAACATACTTTAAAATGTGCCTGGAGGAGGAAAAGTTTGGGAAATACATTCGAATTTTTCAGATCGACTTTTTATTGCCGGTGGGTCATGGGTGTCAAAGTCAAGGCCCGCGGGCCGAATCTGAATTTTCTTGGCCCCCGGGATGATATTTGATTAGTATAAGAACCGGCCCGCACGCCACAGCCGCCTGCTGGTGTTTTTCATGCACCAAAACTACATTACCCACAATGCAACGGTATCCCACAAACTCACTGCAGCGCTGCAAGTGGGCCAAATTCAATATTCAGCATTCAGGGCAGATGTCAACTTTCAGCCCCCCCCCAAAAACAGCTAAAGGGAAGGTGGACGATGAGCGGAGGATGCTTCAAGCTCGGTGGGAGGCAGAGCACATGTTCACAACGCTGTGTGTCTTTATCTTGATATTAAGGAACATGTTTTGTTCCTTAATTCCTTTCCTTTGTTCCATGACATTTTCTTTTTTGCTGTTTGCCTGTTGAAAAATGTTTTCCCTTGAAATTACATTAATTATTATGACAGAGCCGTACAAAAATATTGGATTATTCATTTAATTATTAAATAAAATACGGTACACTGTGTAAGGTCTTGGTTCAATAGGTTGTATGCATCATTTTAATATGTTTTAATAAACATTGAACCAGTCCGGCCCTCGGTTTGTAGCAAATGTGTTTTTCTGGCCCTCTGATGTATTTGACTTTGACATCCCTGCGTTAGGTACAATGAAATTTTGCATGGATTCTCTCGATGCGGTTAAAAATATCACAAATAAATAAATAACAGAAGCTGAAGAAAGCAGCAGCAGTAGCAGCATGTATGCCGTCCTGTAGATGGAGTCGTTTTTATTCTACGTTGCTGTTTTAAGTCGTGTAAAATGTCATTTTTTCTTCCCAGTCATCCATAAAGATATGTGTCATTTTTTCTGTTATCCTCGTTTTACAGTAATATACTTTATAACATTGTTTTTGAGAAAGAGCCATGTAAATAAAAGCTATTTTAATATTAACAGTCATAAAATATATGACTAATACATGTGTGGGTGGATACAAGTGAGCGACGGAGAGAGTATTAGTCAGTGAGAGCAAAAACTATTGAAAGGATCAATTGAACCGAGAGGGGGAAGAGAAATTGGTACTTCTTTGTGTGTGTGTGTGTGTGTGTGTGTGTGTGTGTGTGTGTGTGTGTGTGTGTGTGTGTGTGTGTGTGAGAGAGAAACTGGAGTCCTGCTTGGAGGAAACTGGAGCCATTAAAAAGGAGCACGTTTTTACTGTGCACATAAATCTGGGTGACGTTTCATCCTGAATCTGTACACGGTTCTCCTTCCTGCCTGATTTACTTCCCTGCGCGCCGCTCGGCCCCCGTCCCGAGGAAACCAGCGCCCTTCACCGCTCGCCGTGTTATTTTAGGGCCACTCACTCCCTGGTCGTAGCAGCTCGTTAGTGCGCCATGCTAATCGTCCGGCCACCCCCCCCTCCCCTTCGCCATCACTGCACTCATTCATACAGGCACGCTGCTACGGGACCGAAACCCAACAAAACGAGCCGTATCCATCCGCTACAGGCCATAAAGCCCGGTCACCAGACGCAGGCAGAGGTCTATATTAAGAAAGTCAGAAGAAAGGAAAACAACTCGGTACTTAATTTGAGAATTAGCAGTGCCGGTTTGACCTTTAATATTCATTTTGGATTTTCCCCTCACTGTGGAAGCAGTTGGTAATGTTCCACAGGAAAACAGGCCGCGTTCACACCGCAGTCACCCGAACACTCTACCATCCAAAGAACGGCGGGCCAGCTTTTGCGATGACCGTTAACGTCACTCACATCCGATACGAATATAAACGGAGAAACGTAGTAACAGACGCGACGCAGAGCAACGCAAACAAAAGATGTCACATCTGTTCTAATGTTCGCAGACGCTTTTAAGTGTCGCAGCTGTTTCCTTCAATTTTATGCATTTGACTTGATGAAGAAAGTCTTAGGATGAATGTTTGTCAAGCAACGTTTGTTTCAGGGTAATTGATTTGGATTTTTTCTTTTAATATGCAAATGTTTTTTTGTGGGCTGCACGGTGGAGTGGTGGTTAGCACTGTCGCCTCACAGTGAGAAGGTTCCAGGTTCGCATCCCGGCCTGGGCCCTTCTTTGTTGAGTTTGCATGTTCTCCCCGTGTCTGCGTGGGTTTTCTCCGGGTTCTCCGGTTTCCTCTCACAGTCCAAAGACGTGCAGGTGTTCGGTTCATTGATGACTCTTAATCACCCGTAGGTGTGAATGGTTGTCTGTCTCTGTTCGTCTCTATGTGTCCTGTGATAGACTGGCGTCCTGTCCAGGGTGGACCCCGCCTCACGCCCGATGTCACCTGGGATCGGCTCCAGCAACCCCGACCCCGGGATAAGCGGTTGAAGATGAATGAATGTTTTTTTATTCAGACCGTCCTCGCCCAAAAGACGCAAACAAAAGCCATATTTACATCTGTTGCTAGGCAGCAACCTATAATAATGCCTATAAGAAGCCCTGAGAGTAAAGAGGGAGGTTGGGTGTCCTCAACACAAACACAAACAACAGTAAAACCATTATATTTTCTATTTTCACACATACAGTGCGAGCACATTAATCGTGAGTGTTGCTTTACGATTCGCTCCCACAGCATGGGGGGGAATTAAACAACACAGTCGTACAGCGTATGGGGAAGATGGATGGAGACTGGTTGATGAGAAGACGTTGAAACCGTACGGGTCACATGAACACGGGGGCAAGTGTTTCAAACTGCCTCCAGGCGCCGTGTCACAAAACTAAATAGATCTTACATTTAAGTCCTTTATGGAATCATTGGCAGTTTCCCTTTTCTGTCGTTTAGGTATGAGCATGTGTTGTTTTTGTTTGTTTACTTAGTAAAGGCACACTGCAGAAACTATTTCTAGATAAAAAGGATCATCTTACATTCTGATTTAAAACTAGTTTGTATCAGGACATTTGTGTTTCATTGAAATTCTAATCTGATACCAAGAGCTCCCTTTTCTTCCCTGTCTTACAATTTAACCTTTGACCTTTGAGTCAGCATGTCCAGCATAACAACAAGCATTGTTCAAAACCGCCAAACTGCACTTTAAAGTTCAAGTCGAGACCCAAAGAATTCCCAAACACGGCAGAAATGTTGGCACGATCCAGGGGAATGTGTCCGAAATGATCCGACGTGCTCTCACGCTGCAGCCAAGAAGTCTTGGCTTTGAATACGCCGATGAATATGCAGATACAGAGTGAATGTTACACTGTCACACAGGATCCGACAGGTTTCATCTCACTTTTTAACAGTATTCAATACCCCTCCAATGTGTTTTTACAAAACCAGGCGTCTGGAGCATTTCAGTGCCTTTAGAGACGATTTTAAAGCAAATACATACAAGATAAATGTTTGTGCAACCCAACACTCCAACACTCGCTCTGATATGAGTTCATATTTGACCCAGAAATCTCTATAAAAGACTGTACCAGTGTTTCTGAATTTCCTCTCCCCTATTATAACTCATATCTTCATTACTGACGACCACGATGCCGCACGTATTTTGACTTTTTCCTTCCCCGTGCAAACCAGAAATGATACCTTTCTCCGTTCACATATCTTCATGTTTTATAATTAATCAGTTTATAATTGGTTGACTTAAATCTATTATCCGGATCAAGATCATTTCATAAATAACAATATCAATAACGACATAGATCACGTAGAGCCTGTTTTCTGGTGATTTCATAAATAAAGAAGAAGAAGAAAATTACTTTATTTATCCCACAACAGGGAAATTGAATTTTTTCACTCTTATTATTAATCGTGTTACACACACAGGCGCCCCGAGCAGTTGGGGGTTCAGTGCCTTGCTCAACAGCACCTCGGCAGTGCCCAGGAGATGAACTGGCACCTCTCCAGCCTCCAGTCCACACTCCATTCATGGTCCACACAGGGACTTGAACCAGCGACCCTACGGTTCCCAGCCATGTCACCTACGGACTGAGCTACTGCTGCCCCTAAATAGTCCATATGTACGTGTGTATTTCGGTGTGTATGTATGCATGTTATATATTATATATTGTTATATGTTATATATAATATAAAGAATAATATAATATTTTATTAAGATAAATATCTTTGTAATAGAATTATGCTTTGTTAGATATAGAATAAAGATCATTGAAGAATGACAAATGGAAGTTATTATTATTGTTATTATTAATATATAGATATATAAGTGTTATTTCAGTAATAGTTATTAAAAAGGGGTGGAATTAAAATAAGTTTATACTTCTTCCCTCTCCTTTTCGGATATGTAAACAGAATTTATATATTTTTTCAGTTTACTTTGTTAAACTTTGTTATTGTACATTTATTTTTCTCTGTTTTTTGGGCCGCACATTAATGTATGATAATTTTGTTTTTTCACATATTCGAATTAAACCATCTAAACTAAAAAAAACTAAACTAAACATATGAAATGATGTCATACTCTTGTGTGAATTAAATTAAAGGTATTTTCTCATGTTATCAATAAAGTGCACAATGAGCCAAACGTTCAAAGATCAAAATGGAAAGTGTCCAAAATATGTAGATATTGTCGCAACGCAGTCGACATTGCGACAGAAGTTATGCATAAAAATATATACGATAGACACTTTCATATACTTTTGATGATATATATAACCCTCATACTGCCCAGCCATGCTTATAATAAGTGCTGGTGTATGGACACGGCAGCTGCAGCCAGCAACCAAATACTGAGATAAAGCAGGAGAGCATCGGAAAAGTGACAGAGAGAGACGCACACATCGCTCATCTCTCCCATAAGAAACACCTCAGCAGAGATTTATGTTTAACTAAGCTGTAAAAAAAAAGCTTTTCCTGGATATATAGGCTGTTCAAATATGAACCATAAAACTGTGGGTGCAAACAAAAGTGAGCCGTCCTAACTGACAGCTCACTCCCACCCTCTCTTCTAAACTGGCCGGACACCAAAGAGTCGCCTTCTCACAGGATCCCCCAAAGTCCTGTGGGTCGATTTGACACAGGAAGTGAATGCGAATTCCCCCCCCCCCCCCCCCTCAATAAAATGAAAAAACAAATGTTTCTGTGACTGCACACAAATCACATGAACCTTTAATAACCCAGTGAGCTGCACCTGACACCGACCCAACCATCTCATCTCATCTTCAGCCTCTTATCCGGGGTCGGGTCGCGGGGCCAGCAGCTTTAGCAGGGGACCCCAAACTTCCCTTTCCCGGGCCACATTAACCAGCTCTAACTGGGGGATCCTGAGGCGTTCCCAGGCCAGTGTGGAGATCTAATCTCTCCACCTGGTCCTGGGTCTTCCCCGAGGCCTCCTCCCAGCTGACCCAACCATTTTTATTTTAACGCTCCTGCTTTTCACACCAGTTTTATCTTTGTGTAGTTTCCATCTACTGCGAAGAAGACTAGATATGTTTCTATGAAATATGCTATATAAATCAAACTTTATTAATATAATTAATGCCCAAATATGGGGTGCAGCCCGATAAATCCATTCAAGAAAGCAAAAATCTGAACTTCCAGCTGTGGTCTCTGCTGATGGTGATCGTGGTGGTGCCTGCTGCCGTGGTCCTGCATGACGCTGCCTGCTGCTGTTATAATCTGTAACCTTAGCTGTGCTTGTTTCTACTGTTCTGCTGTATTAATAAGTCATATTCACATTACTATAGATATTATTATAGTTACTGGAAGTGTCTCTGTCTCTGTCTCTGTCTTTGTGTCTGTCTTTGTTTCTCTCTCTGTCCATCTGTCCGTCTTTTCTCTCTCTCTCTCTCCTTCTCTTCCTCTCTCCGGTGCAGACAGATGTGCGTCCTCCACAGAGCTGGGTCTGTCTGACGTTCCTGTCTGTTATAGTGAAGGTTTTCAACGCCACCGTACTCTACGGGGGAATTGTTGGGTCTCTGTAAATCATAAATAAGTCATAGAGTGTGGTCTTTACCTACTCTGTAAAGTGTCCTGAGATAACTTTTGTTATGATTTGGCACTATACATTTTTTTTAATTGAATTGAATTAATCTAACAGTGCATTCGTTGTAATCTACAGTATCTACAGTTACATATGATGTTCAGAAGACACCATTATGGGGACGATTAAACCCCTAAATCACCATAATTAGCAAAAGCAGCCGGTCAGGACTGTACGTGAGGCTTTTTACGGTGATAGACGTTCAAATCTGAAGTCTCCTACTTGAATCTGAACAACAAGAGAAGGGATCCTGGAGTCGTATGTGAGAATAAAGTCATTTTCTCTCTCTCTCTAGTTCCAGAGAAAAAGATCTCATTCTCCGTTATCTTTTCATCTGTAGCTTTTCTGCAATGAAATTCTAATGCCAGTTCATAAATCAAGCAGCCTATTGTTTGAAAAACGGAAAAAGATGTCTCAAATATCTGCGTGCCAATAATGCAAACCAGATGGAGGGGGGCTGCTTTCATGTGCGGAGGGGTCTGGTGGTTCAGTACACCCCCTCCCCCCCCCCCCCCCCTCTCCTCCACAAATGTTATATATGATAATTCAGAGTCTGGGAGAAAGAGAGGCCGAGGAAGACAGAGGAGAGGCCGACGGAGAGAGGGAGGAGAGAAGGAGAGGAAACAAAATCTAACCTATTAATAAAATCATAAGCTTGCTCGCTAACGTGATTTATGATGCCACGGTGTCAACAGCCAATAGGATGGCTCTCTTTGGCTGACATCAGCGCGCCGGTAGTGACAACACAGCTGATGCAACAGCTGACAGAGCCAGTCAGGCTGTGTGTGTCACAGAAAACTCTGTCTGCGTGTGTGTGTGTGTGTGTGTGTGTGAGTTGCTTCCAGTCTTGAAATGAGTGTTAATAACCCTCATTAGCATGGATTTGGTAAATTAATTAAGACGTCCGGGGCTTAAATCAGTTAGAAATATCATGTTTTAGAGCTGTGGTCCTCATCCAGGTGTCCGTCGACCCCCTGGGGTTCCTCGAGGGAGGTCTAGGGGGTCCCCAGAAGAAAAACGGGGAATGGTTTATTTTCACTCTTTCAGAAGCGTGAAAAAGAGACAGAAGAGTGACTGTTCTCATCACAGGTTTCACTTCCTCCTCCAGGATTCTGGTCTTAATCTAACAACCAAAATGTTTTCAGATGGAGGTCCCTGAAGCGAAGTCTTATCAAATGGGGGTCCGTGACCCAGCGTGTATCAATTTAGGGGTCCTTGACACAACGAAAGGTTGAGTTACATGGAACCATAGTTTCAACAGCGTTATTAAAGGGTATTTTTCAGTCTGCAGCAGCTCTGTGTGTGTGTGTGTGTGTGTGTGTGTGTGTGTGTGTGTGTGTGTGTGTGTGTGTGTGTGTGTGTGTGTTGAAATCTTTCTTTTAGATTAAAGAAATGAGGGATAATGAAGCTACAACGCAACCTCAACCACATTAACCCAATGAACAGCTGAACCGTAGACGCTGCAGACTCAGTAACATGTAAACGTGACGTTCCTTTCTAACCATGAAAGGATCAACGTCAACACATCAACAGTGCAAATTCAAAAGGACTTTCTCATCATGTGAAAGAGCGTTCCTGCACATTTTTTTTTAAAACCGGGGCAGCGGAGACACTACGTGGAGATAAAGCTGACTGTATATCTCTCAAATTTTTAAGCAAACTTTTGAAACATCGCAAAAATAGAAATGAACTTTCTATCAACAGGTTTGGAGCGAATACACTAGACTACAGCGTAGTTTACAGCTGTAAAGCCAGTAAACAGAGTAGGATGAGTAGACACTGCAAACAGGAAAACAAAACAAGTTGCCTTGTTCATCTACGGGAGAAAAAACGCAGAGAAGTCTTCAGGAATTCAATTGGGCGAGTTTTAACTGCTCTTTTATGGGAGTTTTTGGCGTCCATGCTTCAGGATGTCCAGATACGAAGACACGTAATGAGAACATTCGAGAAGACGTCGAGAGAGACAGCTGATCAGTCAAGTGGGTTGAATGTTTGCAATGTAAATGGTAATGGTAAATGGACTTGTACTTATATAGCGCCTTTCTAGTCTTCTGACTACTCAAGGCACTTTCACAGTGTTTGTCACATTCACCCGTTCACACTGACATTCACACTGATGGCAGTGGACATCTACAGACCATCTAATCTAACCATTCACACCACATTTACACACCCATCCTTCAGTGTCTTGCCACAAGACACTTCGACATGTGAAGCGGGGGATTGAACCGCCAATCTCTCAAATAGAGGACGACCCACTCCTTCACTAAGCCACAGCCGCCCTCTACTTCAAAACTTGTAACGGTAAAGGTGTTCTGTCGCATTGTGCCGTCTCCATAAAGCTTTCTAATCCAAATCTTCAAAATGTGTAGAATATGGAAACACGGCTCATGATGTGTCTGGTGATGTGGTGGTAAAACAACAATCAACAGGTGGAATGTGACGCTGAGCCAGACACTGGTATTGTTTTCAGTTTGTGCTACGCCTCTGACCTAACACAGTATTTTGTCCGGTGTCTATACGTCCGTCTGTCTGTGGACGGATTTCGTCACCGTGTCCCAACTCTGTCTGCGTGTGTGTGTGTGTGTGTGTGTGTGTGTGTGTGTGTGTGTGTGTGTTGCTTCCAGTCTTTGGTGATGTTTGAGTGAGTGTTAATAACCCTGTAAGCATGGATTTGGTAAATTTATTAAGACGTCCGGGGCTTAATTCAGTTAAAATCTCACGTTTTAGAGCAGTGGTCCTCAAGCAGCTGGTATTGTTGTCAGTTTGTGCTACGCCTGTGACCTAACACAGTATTTTGTCCGGTGTTTATACGTCCGTCTGTCTGTGGACGGATTTGTCACCGTGTCCCAATCCTGCAAGAGTTCAAAGATGGGTGTGATCGGAGCAAGGGCAGCAGAAGTAGGGGGGTGTGATCCCATCGCAACACGGTCTCTAACTAGTTCCTACTTCTGGTTTCTACATTTTTGAACGTGTATAGTTTTTGCCGTTTTGAGCCATCGTGCACATTTCATGAGATGAACGAGACACTGATAGAAATAAAGAGAGTGGGGTGTATACGCAACTGTCTGTCAGTGCTGCAGATCTGAAGTGTTCCTCTTGGCAACAGACGGAGCAGCATATGGTTCTACAGTAAGTGCTCTCCCCAGACCGTTATTTCCATATTAAAGGTCACACATATAAAAAGAGAGATAGATTTCTGTGGAGCAGCATTAAAGAAACGCGGTGCTGTGTGTCTGTAAACAGATAAACGTGATAACGAACCTGTTTCTCCCAGAGTCCCTGAATCCTTTGGCGAACGGGTTGCGGTCGATCTTTAGTCGGGTGATCTGCAGAAGAAGAAGAAGAACGTGGGGATTTATGCGGTTTCTGCAGATTAAAATGCTGTTTCCAAAACCCTTAATTATGCCAACACCTGTGCTATCATGCAATCATTAATGGGGTCGCCCCTAAGGACTTCTTGGGCTCCTGGATTTTGAGGGTTCACACTCAACATACACGTGCGACCAGGGCCAGTGTTGGTTCATGTAAGGGGCCGTGTGTAGTGGAGTGTAGTGGGGGCAAGAAAGTCTTTTTTCTACACTGGAATTATATTTATATTTCATATATTATGGCATAGCTTTCCGCTTAATATTAAAATGGCAGCGACTTGAAGGGATTTTAAACAAAAAGTTGGGGTCTATTTGTGGAATAAAGTGGATAATTAGAAATAAATAGACTCATGACTGGGTAATGTGTTGCATTATAGCTCATGGGATTTTATCTGGTATTTTGATGTGTGCTCGTTGTTGTTGTTTTTAACCCTTTGAAGGGCTGTATGCATTTGCATGTGTTGTATTTCCTGTACTTTTCCATCAGGGACCATGTTGGAAAAACACTTTATCCCTCTGATCCGTTTTTTGTCTTTCTATATCCATAAACAAACCAAACCAAATAATATAAATATGGACGGCAGTAGCTCAGTCCATAGTTCCTTGGCTGGTAACTAGAGGGTCGCTGGTTCGAGTCCCTGTGTGGACCATGAATGGAGTGTGGACTGGTGGCTGGAGAGGTGCCAGTTCATCTTCTTGGCACTGCTGAGATGCGGTTGAGCAAGGCACTGAACCCCCAACTGCCGGTCACTGGCAGCCCCCTCGCTCTAACATCTCTCCATTAATTGCATGTATATAGGTCCTGTCTGTGCATGTGTGTGTATTTCGGGTGTGTGTGTGTAACATGAAAAATAATAGAGTGAAAATTGCAGGATGAATAAAGGAATTCTTCTTCTTCAATTTGTAACAATATTAAAAGCTGTAAGTGTTCATCTAGGTGGTTCTTTGTAGTATTAACTATTCGCTTCCTAATCCAAATGGTTAGTTTTAAGAAGTAAAGTTGAAATTATTTGCATTTTCTGAGGATTTTAATTAACCCAACGCCTTATTTTGCAGGAAAAGTTGCAGGAATTTTAAAAAAACACAGCAAATTCCGAATTAATTCTTGTGATTGCAGGATTGCCACATTTGCTGGAGTGACCCGATTAATGTGTTTTTCCTGCGAGAAGTTCAAACGAGAGACGCGCACCTGCTGGTTCTGGTAGGCGGTGACGGTGGTGAAGACGGTCTCGGGGAAGCTGAAGGTCTTGACTCCCTCGCCGCTGGGCACCGGCTTGTTTTGAGACAGCTCGCTGCTGAAGTCCTTCCTGATGACGTGAACCCGAGGCTGATACTTGTGCATGGAGTGGAGGATGATCTGAAAACATGACAAGGAAACAGTGAAGTGCAGCTTTCAGCTTTGTCACGACAATAAGCACAAAACGACGACAGAGTAGTTGTAGTTGTAGTTACTGCAGGTAAAATAAGCCCATTCTGAACTTCTGTTTCTGCTTTTAAGACAAAAATAACCAGAGAAAACATAGAAAAAGCAGATTATATACTGGCACAGTGACACGTTACATTCATAAGTCTGGAGATGCAACACTAATCTGTGTTTGCGCGTGTGACATGTGCCTCGAAACTTGAGACCTCACACCAAACTTGAGGTCTCAGCCTCCAGGTTTCCTCTCTGCAAACACACAACGCACGCGAGATCTTTGTTGTAGCATCAATTAGCTCGAACCGCGTCTCTATCAGAGCCACGTGACGTTTAGAGGAAACCGAGTTCACACTGCCATGACGCTCGCCCCAAGGGCCGAGGATTATTTCACAGCGGAGCGGAGGCGTCAGACGGTGTCGGCCCCAGCCTCGCCTCAGGGCCTCGGTCTGCTCCTGATTAATCCGAGAGTGAGAAAAGCTGCACGGAGCCAAACACCCAAGAAGCCCCTCTGACTCTGCCACAACAGAGGGGGTGGAGGGAACGGAGTATCAGAAAACACTGCATTTAACGTTCCAGACCTCAAATCACTCACTCACCATACACAAATTATGACTGGTACATAGGTGCACATGCTGTACATGTTTCTCTCCCTCTGGCCCAGAGATCCCCTGTCGATCAAACTGCGTGGGTGGTGCTGACGTGCCTTTGTTTTCTCGGGATCGCAGGAAAAATGCTCTAAAAAATTCAGTTTTTCTAAAAGAAAAGAAAAGAAAAAGTCTCCCGGCTGCAGTTTTTACAAGAAAGGGAAGAAATACGTTCAAATGTTGTGGGTTGTTTTGCCGCAGCTGTTCTTTCAATTGGTAAAAAGTACGATTTTAAAAATGGAAATTGCAGAATTAAAGTAGACGAACCGAAGCTAGAGTTTCAGTGTAATGGCTGTGCTTTTCCACCATGATGACTTTATCTTCCGAGGGTGCACACTTTCATCATTCAACACTGTCATAAGTGCAAAACAAGCAAAATTCACTTCCTTTTTTTATTTATTGAAATCTTTTGCGGCTACAAGATACGATAAACTTTATTGATCCGACACCGGGGGAATTCACTTGTTCCAGCAGGTCAAAAGTCAAAAGAGAGAAAAAGAAAAGTGGTTGAGTGATGAATAAAAAGGAGACAAAAGCTCAAATAAAGTTTAATTCTCTGTGTATCAGACAATGAGTGTTAAAACAGTAGAAAGCTTTCATGACGTGGTGCAGATTGAATCGCAGTCGTCACTTAGAAATAGAGATTTCAAAACAGCTGCAGCCACCGAGGGACGAGTCCGGCGACTAGTTACGTGTCTGACCTCGAGGTTTCTTTTATCGTTAAATCGAAGCTTTAAGTAACGCTCAAAGGTGGTTTAACGTTCGTTTTTAATTTATTATTTAAATGCACAAGTGTATGTGTAAGCGTCCAGGGCTGCACTAACGTCGGTGGAGGGTAGTAAGGGTTAACAATGGAGTGTGGTCGACACCTACTCTGTAAAGTGTCCTGAGGTAACTTGTGTTATGATTTGGCACTGTAAATGAAAATGAATGTAAATTAGACAAAGACACACACACACGCACACACACGCACACACACATACATACACGTACGCACACACAAACGCACACGCACACGCCTCACGGCCCAGAGGAGTCACGCGTCTCGTCCTCTGCTGGCCCGAGGTGATGCCAAGTCAAAGCGGATCACACATCGTCGCGCAGAACAAACGGCCGAGAGGGCGGCCAGAGGACATCAGCTGAGGGCTGTTCACGCTCAAACACAATTAGGTTAAATAAGTGATGTTTTCGTGTTCTCGGTAGGTAATGACGTCCTTCTTAACCAGCTTTGAAAATCATCTGGACGTCCACACACGAGAGACACCAGCACGTCTCCACGGAGTCCGATCGAATCAGGGTTTCGTTTATTAACCACAGTGAAAAACACGTGAATGAAAACTCAGCGATCAAAGCAATGATCGTGATAACATCCCGTTGCAGCCAAGAACAATGAGGACTCTCCCCTCAGGTCACCGGCAGAGACTGTACCAACTGTAACACATACTGCCGCTGTCCTGAGAGAAACTCTGCATCTCAGAGAAGGACGCCTTGAAGACAAACAGACAAATGTTCAAAGCAGACTTCAGCAGAAAATCCTTCAGCAGACTTCTGAACGATTTCAGCGTCGACTCATGACATTACGATGCAACGCGTCATTAACAACAAAGCGAGTAGGAAACAAAAGAGAAGCAACAAAAAGAGATGTTTTGGCCGGTCCAGCCTGCTGCAGCGCTTTTATTGGGTTTTCCCAGAGATCGCCGAGGACAGACAGGAAATAGAGGACAGGATCTGAACCCACGAGGGCGAAGCCAGAGGCCGACGGGGCTGTCGGTTTACAGCGTGATGGATAAATGCCACGGAGCCGTTTCATTGTTTTTCAGACGATGTAGGAAAGACAACGCAAACAGAAATGTTGCTTAAAACAGCTGCTTTTGGACTTTATCCCTTTAAATTCAGCGACAAATTGGTTTTGGTTTTAGTCCGTTAAAAAAATAAACCACCATCCTGAACATTTAAGTTCACAATAATCACCAGTGAAGTGATTTTAACTTATTAAAAATAGGGCGGCAGTAGCTCAGTCCATAGGTGACTTGGCTGGGAACCGGAGGGTCACTGGTTTGAGTCCCTGTGTGGACCATGAATGGAGCGTGGACTGGTCACTAGAGAGCTCGCTCTAACATCTCTCCATTACTTGCATGTACATAGGTCGTGTGTGTGTGTGTGTGTGTGTGTGTGTGTGTGTGTGTGTGTGTGTGTGTGTGTGTGTGTGTGTGTGTGTGTGTGTGTGTGTGTGTGTGTGTGTGTGTGTGTGTGTGTGTGTGTGTGTGTGTGTGTGTGTGTGTGTGTATAGAGAAAATTGAATTTCCCCATTTCCGGACAAATAAAGGCATTCTTCTTCTTAAACATACACATTTGGGCTGTTTCATCAACATGTGGAGGGCAGACAATATAATAAGTTTTACACTCAGCTTAATTTGTTTTTTTGTCTTGGATGATTTTAATCACAGCAGTGCAGAAAATTTATTATGTGACCATTTGATTTATAATGTAGAATCTTTTGGTCAAGCAGCAGAAAGACAATTCAACACAAAACGTATTTGGACGATTGATTAATCACAAACTTTTCATGCATAAATGGCAGAGAGTGCTGTTTTTGGCCTCTCAGATGTGGAGATGTCTTTTTTTTCTCTGTTTTACGTCGTTTTGGACCGAACGTCTTTGGATTTCAGACAAAACAAAGATGTTTAAATGACTCTGAGAGACTGAGACGTGACAGTTTCTCTCAACCTTTCCATGTTTGTAGACCGAACGTTCGGTCGGCTGATCGAGAGGATTATCGGTGAATTAACCGATGAAAGTGAAAATAATTTTCTGAACCAGCGGCCAAAATGAGTTTCCTCAGGAGGGGGCCTGAAGTCTCCCTTAGAGAGAGGGGGAGAAGTTCAGCATCCGTGAGGAACTCGGAGTAGAGCCGCTGCTCCTTTGTGTTGAAAGGAGCCAGTTGAGGTGGTTCAGGATCATCTGGTAAGGATGAACCCTGGGCGCCTCCCTAGGGCGGTGTTCCAGGCACGTCCAGCTGGGAGGAGGCCTCGGGGAAGACCCAGGACCAGGTGGAGAGATTAGATCTCCACACTGGCCTGGGAACGCCTCAGGATCCCCCAGTTAGAGCTGGTTCATGTGGCCCGGGAAAGGGAAGTTTGGGGTCCCCTGCTAAAGCTGCTGCCTCCGCGACCCGACCCCGGATAAGAGGCTGAAGATGAGATGAGATGAGACTGAACATGTTGTGGATATGTGTGGAAATGCTGGTTTGTGATTACAGTAGCTCCCCTGGTGAGTTTAGGGAGGGAGGGTAATATAATGCATTATGTAACCTGCATTGTACTATTCCTTCAATAATAATAATAATAAAAAAGTTATTTAATCTGCAAAGAAACAAGTATATTTCCCTCCCGGATCTTTGTGGGGTAAAGTATAAAGGAAATGGAAATAATTAAAGGGCATAAAAAACTTGTGGTTCTACATAAAAATACAAATATCCGGCAAAGTTGGAACGGTTTCGTTGGTTCGTGCGGTTGAGAGATTTCTGTTGTTGTGTTTGTTCAGTGCTGTCATCGTGTTCCAATCAAGCTCTCACTGCACCTAAGGATGTTTTTCATCACTCTTTCATTCGATCGTTGCAAATGTAGTCGTAAATATTTCATGTTGTAGATTTTTTAAACTACAAAAACCACATTCTCTCAGGGTTTTATGCCATGAAATTACGGTAAAACCTGCAAACCTCATCAAAACTTTAAAATGTATCTATTTAAGGACGAAGCACATTAATCGACATTTCCGTAACTGGGACAAATTTTCAAATGCGTGCCCTTTGAAGCCTCTGCCGGGATGTTTTGAACCCAGCCATCAGTCTGGATGTGCCGTCTGAGACGCAATAATAAATACTGTATACTGCTTCTGTCGTGCGCCCTGACGTCTGATGATTCACGACGCGTATGGCGTCTGTTTCTAATGAGGCAGACATTTCACGACACCGCAAGTCAGGAGGACGAGCGAGGAGAAGAAGAAGTGCTGAGGTTTCCACACACACGGGAAGCTCCAAAATTAATTTCCTTTGGCCTCTGAACCCCCTCCAGGGAAACAAAAAGCCCTTAAAGTGGACAGCCGGAGAGGAAAGACAACCTCGCATCGCTCTGTACGTGGATCCTGGCCCACTAACAGTCCATATGTTATTACGTTTGTCACCGCTGAGCCGACGTGAGCATCTGCAGAGCCGTGACGGAGCGGGAACCTGCCAGCCTGCACTAAACGGGACGCCGCCATTTTGTAGAAACATCACCACGCTGCTGTTCTGATCGTCTGGCGTCTTTGCACTAATGGAGAGCTCAGAGAGGAAATGCTACTCGTGCAGTTTTCCTTAATTCATTCATTCATTCATCTTCAGCCTCTTGTCCCTGTTGAGGTTGCAGGGGGCTTGAGCCGATCCCAGCTGACATCGGGCGCGAGGCGGGGTACACCCTGGACAGGACGTCAGTCTATCACAGGACACATAGAGATGAACAGAGACAGACAACCATTCACACCTACGGGTGATTTAGAGTCATCAATGAACCGAACACCTGCACGTCTTTGGACTGTGGGAGGAAACCGGAGAACCCGGAGAAAACCCACGCAGACACGGGGAGAACATGCAAACCACACAGAATCCCAGCCGGGATTCAAACCAGGAACCCTCTTGTTGTGAGGCGAGGGTGCTGAGGAGAATATTATATAAAGGGAGCTTTGAGTTATGAGGTTTAATTTCACTCAAAGTTGGCATCTTGCTGGTTTTTTATGGTCTCTAAATCAAAACCTTTAGTGTTATTTTTTGTAACGGCCATTTGAGATGAAATACTGAGTGACACTTAAGCGCAGAACAATGTGTTGGCGTTATCGGCACAGCATTACCTCATAGTTTTAGATCTGGTAGTTGGAGTTGGGGATAAAAATGTATTTGAGTCTGTGAGCTGAAATGTGTTTTGAGCTGCATCAGTTGTGTTTCTCGCCACCATTTCCAAGGGAGGTTCTCAACGGTGCAGAGCAAAATGCCTTTTTAAATGTGTGAAATTATCAATACAGTAACACAATCTCGATTCAGTTCTAATCACCATTGTGTAGTTTCACAGACTGATCTGCGCTGAACCTGCACACTGGACGGTCATCGCATTTAAACCTGCCCTACGTGATGAGATGAACGTCTGTGATTGGTCCGCATGATCTCAAGCCGCTGGTAATCCGTGTGAATGAGCGACAGGCCAGAGCGAATGTAACATGAGTTTGGCAGAGTGGTCTTGTTTCCAGGGCATGCATCCACCAGATCCTGACAATAATGACCTGGTCTTCAGCTTTACAGAGAGTTTATCAGAGCGTTTGTGCTGGAGACAGTTAGAAAAGGCCTTTATTGTACAGTTTTTCTAATTTTTTAAAAATGTATCTCAATATTTAGCTGCGTATTTTCTCAGCTTTCTTTGCAGGTTCAAACGTAATGGGCCACTCAAAGTTAATAATCAAACGCTAACACAGTTTGTTCCACCTCATATTGCCTCTTTCCCACTAAACTCATGTCTAACTATAGCAGAAAGTGCAAATAAGGGGCTCACTTTAGCCCGCTGCCCACTTGCTGATTATACATAAAGGACGGCAATAAATCAAACAAATTGTGGTCTAACTTGTTACATTACAGTTGAATATTTCACCTAAAAAGCCCACATTACACATCGAGAGCAGCCAAGAGCCAATAAGAGACTTACTTTAGCTCACCACCTCTGTTACGGACGGGCTGCAGGCGAGGCAGTAAATCAGGCGGACTGTGGTCAGCCTTAAATTTTAGCATAGTGGTGCGGTGGCTGGAGCGTCCTACAAATCAAATTCAATCATTAAGTGCCTTTTAACGAAACCGTTTCATTACAAAATACTCCACAGAGCCATAAAGGAAATGAATATTATATAATAAAACAAGGGCACGGGTTCAAATCCCAGACCTCTAATATCTCTCCACGCTAATCCTCAAACCTAATAATATTCAGTCAGGGCGGACCATCTTCAAAAGGCAAGCGTGGGAGGGCCGAACGTGGCTGAGCAGACTGTCATTGCAGAAAATCAGTCTCATGAAAGCATGAAGTCCGTGAAGTACGGTGTCGACTTTCCTTTCAAGCCAACACATCAAAAAACGTCCAGCTCCAGCAGCGCGTTCATTTCTACGGCACCGTGGAGGGACGTGAAGTAAAAAGCACAAAAATGAAGTTAATAAATCACAGCCTCAACATTTAAACCCAAAGATTTTCAGCATCTTTGTTACAGGATCTGATCTGACTCCTCAGTCGGTCCATGATGCAAAAAAAAGTGTTCAATTTAAGTGATTTGTGAGCTGCGTAAAACCCCACAATCACCGTTAGAACATATGAAATATTAAAGTCCCCACAGATAAAAGAAAAACAGATTTTTTAGGAAGTAGATTGCACAATGTAACGGCTATAGAACAATGACCACTGACGTTTGGATCACTTTCACTGTCTGCAATGATGACTCATTTTACAGCACAAGGAAGAGGAACTCGCTCCAGGTGGGCCTGAACTTCTGATGGTAATAAAAACCCAACATGGAGGCTTCGTAGTCTGAAAAGACGCCAGGCGATTTTTCCTTCCATATCGCCAACTGCACCGTTCACAGCTTCACGACTTCCTTCTTACTTTTCCCAATAAACCGCGTCACTGCTCACCAGAGGCAACTCAACAAAACAGGTTACAGAAGCTATCGTCAGGCAACGTGGTGGAGCAACCGGAGCAACTGTGGAGAAAAGTGAGGGATGAGAACCTTTATCTCTACAACGCTAGACGAGTCAGTAACCAAACCTGCCTACGTATTAATACTACCGCGTGTTTCACTCATGATATGAAGCAGCTGATGGATCCAGTGACCGGAGAGCCAGCTCCACCAGCTCGATCTACTTGTTCATGTTAAAATCCCAGATGTGATCATCAGTGTCTCTGTTGCTCAGCGTGTCCTGTGGTGTTGGTAATGTTAGCTGCGAGGATAACAGAAAGCCCTACCTCTCCGGCTGTGTTTGGGACTAATCCTTACTAACTAACGGTAACCGTCACCTTTTGTTGGCTTAAAGCGGCCATGTAACGGTAGTTTTGGTGCCTAAACCAAACCGAGAGCAAAAGCAACCACTGCCGCCCACTTCTGGTCACCGCTTCATGAGATATCGTACAATTTTTTGCGCAGAACTTCTCGTACGATATCATACGGACCTGTTGATGAGAATACGTTTCAGGGGATTTTAAAGGTCAGAACTAGTCTCACATTGTCAGACCTACAGCACTACACGGGTTTATCGTTCTGGGATACAGGGAAAAAAAACACCCTGGCTTATTTGTATTTCTTCAAACCAATCACAAAAGTCTTGGACAGCGCAACAGCGATCTTACGAAATAGTGCAAGGCGACTGATATCCAGCACATGACATAAGCGCAGATATCAGGCTTTATCCCAGTGCTGTACATCCAGTGAGCGTTTCCACATCCTGTTTGGTGCATCAACTCTTTTTCGACAAAATCAAAAACCACTTCAAGCAACCATGAAAACTTTTGAGGAAGTTTGGTTGAATTTTGCAGTTTCCATACAGTTTTTTTTAATGTGATACTGTGAATGGAAACATGGCTATAAGACACAAAGATGCTGGAGCAAAATGTTATAAAAGCATTCAGCAGCAAAGTTGTGCAGATAAAGAGAAGAGGCGCCTTACGTGTCCCTGGTCGTCCAGCTCGTTGTTGGTGAGTTTGAGCTTGTCAAAGCTGACCACCTGCCTCATCCAGGTGTCTCCCGAGGCCAGAGAGTCCGGGTGGATGTAGGCCCGCGGAGGCACCGGGGAGTCTGCGTTTCCCGCCACCATCCACTTGGAGCTGTGGTACACGTACCTGGAAGATGAGACAGACCAGTTACAGCAAGAATCCAGTCACTAAAATAAACATTACGCTTTTTTTAACAACAGAAAAAGTAGATGTTCAGAGTCTGTGACCTGCACACTGAAATTATGAAAGTGTGACCATGAAATAATTCATAATTGTGCATCATCTTGCGTCACATTTTCACCTTTTTGGAAACAGGAAGTGAAAATGAACAATCTGGTCACAATTCAAACAGTTGACGGTCTTAACAGGTTTATGTTTCTTTGATTAAATTGTGCACATTTTGTTGTGTACAGTTTAACATGTGTTGAACTTTTACATTACACATTTATGGTTTTCAGTTGATGTTTTATTTGTTTTGGTTAATTTCAGAGTGTTTACCGTACAATGGTGGTCATAATTTGCTTAATTTTATGTTAAAACCTGCCCGCTTGAGTCTAAACTGAGTGTTACTGAGTTGCAAATGTCACATGAAGACTGGACGTTCACAGGAAGACCGGGCTCAGAAGAAGAAGAAGAAGAAGAAGAAGAAGAAGAAGAAGAAGAAGTGTGCGCTCTTAAATTTGAAACGTTAATGCAAAGTGGAAAAGCACAATGCAATCGAAACGACAACATTATCGCAAACAGAGTTGGGTTTCTTACGCTGGCCATAATTTTATTCCACAGCAGGTTCGAACAATCTGCGGGACTAACATCCCGTCATCACTTCCCTGTTTTGAAAACTCATTTGAACCTCTGGGGCGGCGTCAGGGTCCAAGGGGTTACCATGAAAGACCGCTCTACTGGAAAAAACAAACTCCAAACACTCGGCTACGTTGCTACAACACCGGCTTTGAGAACTCATCTGTTGTTTCTTCATTGCCCTTGAAATTTCTGAGAAGAGCAACATAAAATATCCCATATGCAGTCACACACTCCGCTGCACAGTTTCAATTAAGCTAAGCCATAATATTTGATGATGTTTTGTGTGAGTTTGGGGCATCGGGGCGTCCCACCCATTAAACAGCGGGGAGAAAGAAGAAAGGGAGAGAGAGAGAGATTGACTTTTACCCTCAAGTCCGCAAAACACCAGTCAAGACTGCGCGCACAGGGTTTAAAGACTAGAATACAATAAAAGACAAAAGAAAGGATGGAAGAAGAAGACGATAAAGGAAGAGAAGCGAGACAAAGAGACGCATCGAGCGAGATAAAGAAAGAGTGAGATCGAAAGTCAGAGGACAGGAAAGATAAAAGGAAGACAGGGTGGGAGAGGAAGAGGGGAGAGAGAGAAACACAGAATGGGAGAGCGAGGTTGAGAGGAAGTGGAGGAGAGCGAGAGTGAAGCACAGCTGTTTGCCTTTAGTTCTGGCCCGGCGCTCGGTCGAGAGTGTTTTATCTGCCAAAGTCATCACTCACTCCTGAAACATGGACAAAAACGCTCATTTGGTCCTTTTGTTATTGCCTCGAAGGGCTGCACCACCCTGTCACACACACAGAGACACACACACACACACACACACACACACAGTACATTTAAACTCAAGTGAAACATACAAACTCAGCCTCTCTACCACAAAACACACGGCTCACACATTAAAAAGCGTTCCTAGGCGGCCATGTTGGAGGTAAAGTCATCCCTTAGCTTAGTTTCCAACATTACATCTGTAAACACATCTACCTCATTACACATTTAGTTTGACTGCAAATAGTCTTTTAAATTAGCCCATATCTGTCAGCTAATCAGGCCTCAGATCCACCCTTTCTACTCATTTATCTGGTCTGATTTAAATCAACACGGGTCGGTATGAACCTCAGCTTTAGTCTGACGCAAGAAAAGAAAGAACCGGATACTTTAGATACAAACAGGAGATACAAGTGCTCCATTTAACCCCCCACCGAAATGAAACAAATTCATTAAATTTGGCTGTGGTGTGTTGGAGACAGTGCCTGTCATGTTTGAGTCCAAAAGTCACT
Organism: Echiichthys vipera; assembly: GCF_963691815.1. NCBI lineage: Eukaryota > Metazoa > Chordata > Actinopteri > Perciformes > Trachinidae > Echiichthys > Echiichthys vipera. The sequence continues at coordinate 27,356,039 of NC_139835.1, read as the reverse complement.
CCCTTGTTCACTACTACACGACCGAACCAACAGGAAGAGCGCCAGCCTTTAAAGCCACATTGACATAGTGGTCAAAATGTCAAATTATAAATTCCGGGTTTCTCCCATGACGCCATTGGTCCCAAAAATAATTTCTCCCGTCGATGTACACGTTAAAGAGAGGTCTGTAAATCACTGGAATTTTTTTGGAGCGTCTCAAATCCTTTACACCCCCAGAACTTGATCGATCCAGTTCGAGAACATTTGGAAAGTCTGAAAGAGCCGCATGATTGAATCCTTTTAGTCCATCCAGATATGGTCAGAAGAGTAGGTCTAAACCACACTCTATGACTTATTTATGATTTACAGAGACCAAACAATTCCCCCGTGAGCAAACAGCAACAGCGGTGAAGAAAACCCTCCCCTTTAACAGGCAGGAACGTCAGACAACGCAGAGAGCTCTGTGGTGGACGTCCGTCTGCTTTGGGGTCGAGTTAGCAAAGCGCTAAACTGGAAGTAGCCGGTTCAGCTGGTGGCAGTGTCTGGTGCACCTGCTCTATGGGTCCAATACTGCGGAAGTGCTGAAGATCCAGATCATTTTATTCAAATAGTTGAACTGTTTTGACTCCGTGCGTCGCTGAGCCACTTTACGTATGAACACGGGCCCAGCCACGACGCCAGATTGGTCCAGGGGCGTAAAGTGGTGGGGTAATGGTCCCCCCCTTATGTCTGTCCCCTTCGCTCGGACCTTCTTTGAACTCCGCCTTCATTTTTATCTCAACAACACACCTGTAAAGTGTTCCCTGACTGCGTCCTGTGCAGCTGTAACCCTGTCTCTGACCACAGACGGACATTGAAACATATAAACCTGGTAAACTACTCCAAACCTCCTCTGTGGCAGTTCCCGCTTTGCCATGATGACACACGCACAGACTCACAAGGTGAAAACAACAGTCAACACATTGCATTGTGGGGGATTGTGTGTCATCCATCCAGCTTTGGCTCATTTTGCTGCTGACCTCCGTATTCATATCTGTGTACTCTTCTTTTGACAGATGGTATAGAGATAGAGATGGGAGAGAGAGAGAGAAATTAAATGCAACAAAGGAATCGAACCCTCTGTGACCACTCGGCTACCAAGTTGCTTCATATTTGTGTACTCTTTATGCGCTTTGTTGCCACAGAAACAATCCACAGCTCTTAGGTTGGAGAAATATCCTACTCCTGACAGATCCTGATCGATTTAATCAGACGTTTTGAGAACAAGCAAACGACTGAAGCAACCGCAGTCTGTCTCCCTTTCTCTGTCCTGTTTGTTTCACAACATTCGATGAAGTAACCGCAGTGTTCCCCAGACCTCCATGAAGTCTTAAGCTGGCTCATTGTTTTGTTATTTGTGCAAATAACTGAAACTAAACTTTGTGACAGCCCTTATTGGAAAATAAATCTGCTGTCTGGACTAATCCCTCACTAACGTAATGTTTCTGCGTTTCCCACGAGTCAGGGTGCGGCAGCCCATTGAACTGCTTGAGACTCTGCGTAGGTACAGCCTGGTATCACCACATGGCGTATGAACACACTCTTTAACAGCTTGTTAACAATGATGACAGTAGTATAGCAGAGTGCAATAGCTTGTCATGACATACAAGACATTAACCAGCAAAGGTCACAAATCCTACCTGAACAAATTGACTGTGACTAACACTGGCAGACTTCCAAAGGCAAGATATTGTTATGGACTTGGGTCATGTGGGTTTTTGTTATGTGTTTGGAAGGTGTGTGTGTAATTAATCCTCCCTGCCAGAGGGTGGCGCTGTGCTGTTGTGTGTTTCCCATTGATTTCTGCAGGTGGTGAATGGAGATGCTGATCGGCCATGAGCTGATGAGGTCATGCAGCTGCAGATGTGTCCCTCTCTGCCTACTTCCTGATTCCCAGCCAGACCATGCTGACCTGTGTGTTGTGTTAGATTATCGACTGTTAAGTGAGAACCTTTGTTAAGTTATCTGTGACTAAAGAAGTAATTTGTTACTTGAGTGCAGTCCAGGTAGGCAGGGGCGAGTGGCCATTTTGTTTTGGGAACCTTTTTATTCTCCTGTTTATTTTGGTAGGGAGGCAGGTAAGCGTCCTGTATTTTATTTTAAGATTTCATTTTTGATAGGTAAGAGTTTTCAAATCAGATGTTTTGTTTATTATTTTGGATTTACTCCCCGTGAAGTTTGAACTACCCAAAGATAAAAATAAATTTATGTTGGACTGCTACATTTTGTGCCTTGGTCTCTGGGAGTTTGGGTTGAGGTGACAGCACTTGTGTTATACTCCGGCCCCCCTAGGCCGGGGCGTAACAATATGTATACACGTATTAGGTGGTGGAGAGAAATCATAAGCACAACCGTCACTGGAGTCTTACAATTACGTCATCTCTGGTCAAGTACCGATCATCAGCTAAGAACAGAGTTTTAAGATGAACACTACAAACACGAGCCTTTTGGTTCTTGTTCTCAGTCCAGTGGTAACTAACAGGCGGCCATGAACGCCTCCTAATGTCGTCTTTATCCATTTTGAAAATGTCAGCTAACAAAAGGCAAGAGGACATCCTTACCATACAACTAACTTGTCTGACGAGAAGAAACTTTAACTTTCAGCCATGAACGCCGCCGGTGTTTTGGTTTAAAGTGACCGTGTTAACTGGTGACTCTACACCAACCATTTACGTAAGTTACTACAAGCAACCATGGATGTGAACGCGGTCACTCGTTAAACAGAGGCAACAGAAATGGTCGCGAATCCGTGTCTGACTTCAGTAGAAGAAGAAATATCGATTCAAACAACCGAACGCGCAACAACCAGACATTCTGGTGCTGGTACCGGTTGTAATGAAGTGTGTAAAGCTTACTAACGCGTCTTCTGTCTCCAGAATGCATGTGTGTATTATTGATGACCTCGGCTGTCCAAATGGTCTATAACGCACCGATTTCTTAAGGCATTTTGTGTGTCATCACCATGCATTGTTTTGCTTTTCGTGCATTACATCACGGGACGTTATAATTTGGGTTTAAAGCGCTTTTCCAGCTCTTCTCCTTTCTGTTTTTGGCATTTATGTTCAGGTCCTGCCATAGCTCCAACGTTAGCTTATAGTTTAGCTCGTGCAGGTTTAGATCAGCACATTTCTCAGTCATGTGGTCGGCCCTCTGGGGTCGCACGCCAGAACAACCTTAGAGTTGGAGAACGAGGCGTTAAATGAGATGTGAAAAGCTTAAAAATGCATCGACATGACATACTTAAATGTCCTCAACAGTCTTTCCATGAGATCACGCTGGTAGGTGCTCTTTTATTCGTCCGGTCAGACGTGGAGGTTGAGTTTATTTCAAAACAACCTGGAAATGAGAAACACACACTTCCTGTGAGTCCGAGACAAGAGCGACCACACAGCAAGTGTTGCGTTATAGGAACTGGCTGCGTCAAGTCCGTTTCTATAGTCCGGTATCAGAAATTTGCCTCAAGGGCGGGTTTTCCAATCTGTGCAGCATAAACTCTTGATTCAGAAAAGGAAAAACTCCCACCCAAAAGTCCCGTTACTAAAGTGGCACACAACTTAAACAAAGAGATGTAAAATAGACGTTTATTAATATGAAAAAGTCTGTTTACGGCTAAATGGTGAACTAAAAAAGACCACTTAACTACCTGTTGGTTTTTTCCCTTTATCCAATACTGAGCACACACGGCTCTGACTTTTGACCCCAACACACACACACGCACACACGCACAGGCACACACACACACAAAGGGTGCCGGCCAGGCGTTTCTGTAATTTCCTGTTGGGAGTGCTGTTTAGGGTTACGCTCGGTGTAGCAGCGAAAGTGTTAAAGAACGAGGAAACTTTAGCCCCAACACAGGACTGGAAATCTGATTAGTCCCCCCGCTTTCATCTTTCATAAATCTGCCATCTGGCACCGACACAATCAATAAAGACTGGACTTTATGTGACACTCTTACTGGACAGATGGGGGAGGAGGAGGAGGAGGAGGAAGAGGAGGAGGAGGGGTCCCTTCCCTTCTCAGCCAACACCAAACCACACAGCTGACAAAACCCAACGACAATGCACTCTCTAATTCTCTCTCTCTTTCCCCCACATACACACAATCACACCCAAACGTGTGTGTGTGTGTGTGTGTGTGTGTGTGTGTGTGTGTGTGTGCGTGTGTGTGTGCGTTCTCAGCTCATCACACGTACACTCTAACACAGACAGGCATACACGTAAAAACACACACTCGCCAAAACCCAGGCTGTATATTGGGTTACTGTACTGACAGAGTAAATATTGCTATTGAATTACCCTTCAGGGTTGACGTGTGTGTGTGTGTGTGTGTGTGTGTGTGTGTGTGTGTGTGTGTGTGTGTGTGTGTGTGTGTGTGTTTCTTGGATTCTTACACGTACTGTATGAGGAGCAAATGTCCACACACGCAAAGTGAGATAGATGATGATTTATTTTGGAAGTCCCCACCTAAAGTTAGTCAGACTGTCCTCTTTCACTGTTCGTACATTTACCTACGAACAGTTTCTAGTTCTGAAAAAACGCGAGGAGGCGGACGGGTCCCAAGGTTCAGGGACCCACGTTCATGTTCCAGAAGTAATGAGCCAAACCACAACTTTCTTTCTGATCTGAACCAAGTCGTTTTCTTGTCTGAACTTAACTGTTACGTTAAATAGAAGGGGGTATTTCGTAAGATACGCTGTGAATTGTTGCGCCTAAGTTTTCGTAAGAGATCAAACAAACGCGCTGATGAGAATACGTTGAGCCAGTTTCATAGTACGATTAGTTTACAGGATTGAAGTTCAGGTTTAGGGCCAGAATAGTGATTTATATGTTTTTAATAAAGGTATAGTAACGGTTATTTTTCACGTGATTGATTTGAAAGCCCTAGACTGCGTAACTGTATGAGTATTCACAGGTGTGTTCTTGCTTCATCACGCCCTCGGTGTGTAAAGTCTGTGTGTGTGTGTGTGTGTGTCTGTGTGTGTGTGTGTGTGTGTGTGTGTGTGTGTGTGTGTGTGTGTGTGTGTGTGTGTGTGTGTGTGTGTGTGTGTGTGTGTGTGTGTGTGTGTGTGTGTGTGTGTGTGTGTGTGTGTGTGTGTGTGTGTGTATGTATGTAGGCTCTTCTGTTTCTATACTTAAAGACCAAATTGTCCTCGAAAATAAAGGTAAATACATTTTCCAGTGCACAGTTTACTGGTTGTAGGTTGTATGTCCTCGCAAATATAACAAAGCCTGATGGTGTTTTGTGTGTGTGTGTGTGTGTTTTATCTCCTTTTATCATGTTATTAATTCGGTGAGTACCCAGGTGTTTGTTCTTCTAGTTCTACACTTGTGAGGACCAAAATCCTCTAAAACGAACTTATGACTGAGGTAATATTAGGGTCACATTAGGGTGACGTTGTTTTAAAATCAGATTTAAGTTACGGTTGTGAAAAGGTATCAGAGGAATGACTATTCAGTGCCCTCACAAGTATAGTAACATAGATGCCTTTGGGTGTTTTTGTGTGTTTTATCCTCCAAGAATGTGTTTTCTATTTGTACCTGTTGCTATATTCAAAGGATCAAATCCCCTTTACCCTGGAAAAAACAAGTAAATGAGTAAACTTCTATGCTTATGAGGACCAAATGTCATTGTGCCAGCTCTCTACATCATCACAGAGTCAGTTACAAATAAGATTATAGGGATTAGATTATGGCAAAGATGATTTAGGGTCAATAAAATGGGTTTAAGATCAGATTCAGTCTACGGTTACTAGGTAAATGTGTGTGTGTGTGTGTGTGTGTGTGTGTGTGCGTGTGTGTGCGTGTGTGTTATCTCTTTAGAATGCATCTTCTATTTCTGGATTCACGAGGTCCTCACAAAGATAGATAACAACGAAGAAAAAGCTTCACAGGGCCGGTTGAAGTCTGGAGTTCAGTGGATTAACGTTTGTAAGGACATAAAATAAATGTAAATGCATAAAACCTTTCGAATACGTGTGTGTGTGTGTATGTGTGTGTGCGTACACTACAACACGCTCTGACACACAGTTGAAGGAATGAGGCATGTTCGAGGAGCCAGGCGGCCTCGACGTTCGGCAGCTTGAGCTCGGAGCAGAAACCGAGCGAGTGTCCACATAAAAGAACTGTAATATATGGAGATTTAATGAGCGCGGCACCAATGAGACGTTCCTAAAGAGGGGCAGGGAGCCCAAGTAAAGCTAGTCCATTCCAATAAAGACCGTACTTCCAGATCCAAAACTCCCCGGGCTTATGAGACACACCAGTGACAGCTCCCAGCTCAGTTTGCAGAAGGACTGTGGTAGAAATCCCCCAGCCAGGAAGAAAAATCCTATTTCATTTAACAAGGCCTCCTAAAAGTCCTCCATGATGTCTTGGTTTGCTCGAGCGGAGCGCAGGAGAGGCTGACCCAAACTCTACATTAACAAACAACAGTACAGTCACTTTGTTTATCACTCGTTGTCTGTTCGGTACAGTCTTTGTTTTGTTTTTTGTCTGAGAATAAATCTGTCACATCTCGACACGAGGGGGACGAGCCCTTCGTCTGAGATGAGAGGGTTTTTGTTTTGCAAAGACGGAGGGGAAGTGTCTGCGGCGCGCTCCGCCTTTAATCAAATATCTGGCATAGCAAGGCAGCAAAACAAAAGCAACTCCCTGTAAACATGTTTCACGGCGTTGAGCTTTCTGCGTTAAAATGTGCTCACCGCGCACACACGCACACACACGCACACACGCACACACGCATGCACGCACACGCACACGGATGAGACTGGTGATTATGGTTTATATGTTATTCCTCTGTAGTCTCTTCTTCCTTCATTATGATGAACTGTAACTCTGTTAATAACACACAATAATAATAATAATAATAATAATAATAATAATAATAAAATAAATGATTAAAGCCACGTTAAAATGGAAACTGCGCATTATCACATATGGTCGTTTTGTCTCTTTGTAGCTGTTTTGTGTCTCTTTGTAGCTGTTTTGTGTCTCTTTGTAGTTGTGTGTCTCTTTGTAGTCGTTTTGTGTCTCTTTGAAGGTGTTGTGTGTCTCTTTGTAGTTGTTATGTCCCTTTGTAGGTGTTTTGTGTCTTTGTGGCCGTTTTGCGTCTCTTTATAGTCGTCTCTTTATAGTCGTCTCTTTATAGTCGTTTTGCGTCTCTATGTAGTCGTTGTGGGTTTCTTTGTAGTAATTTTGTGTCTTTGTAGTTGTTTTGTGTCTTTGTAGTCTTTTTGTGTCTCTTTGTAGTCGTTTTGCATCTCTTTGTAGTTGGTTCGTGTCTCTTTGTAGTCGTTTTGTAGCTCCTCGAAGTTGTTGTGTCTCTTTATTGTCGTTTTGTTTCTCTTTGTAGTCGTTTTGTGTCTCTTTGTAGTAATTTTGTGTCTTTGTAGTTGTTATGTGTCTCTTTGTAGTTGTGTGTCTCTTTGTAGTTATTGTGTGTCTCTTTGGTCATTTTGTGTCTCTTTGTAGGTGTTTTGTGTCTCTTTGTAGTTGTTGTGTGTCTCTTTGTTGTTGTTGTGTGCCTCTTTGTAGTTGTTGTGTGTCTCTTTGTAGTCGTTTTGTGTCTCTTTGTAGGTGTTGTGTGTCTCTTTGTAGTTGGTTCGTGTCTCTTTGTAGTCGTTTTGTAGCTCCTCAAAGTCGTTGTGTCTCTTTGAAGTGGTTTTGTGTCTCTTTGTAGGTGTTGTGCGTCTCTTTGTAGTCGTTTAGTGTCTCTTTGTAGTTGGTTTGTGTCTCTTTGTAGTTGGTTTGTGTCTCTTTGTAGGTGTTGTGCATCTCTATGTGGTTGTTGTGTGTCTCTTGTAGTTGTTGTGTGTCTCCTTGTAGTCGTTTTGCATCTCTTTGTAGGTGTTGTGCATCTCTTTGTAGTTGGTTCGTGTCTCTTTGTAGTTGTTTTGTATCTCTTTGTAGTTGGTTTGTGTCTCTTTGTAGTTGGTTTGTGTCTCTTTGAAGTTGGTTTGTGTCTCTTTGTAGTTGTTTTGTAGCTCCTCAAAGTTGTTGTGTCTCTTTGTAGTGGTTTTGCGTCTCTTTGTAGTTGTTGTGCATCTCTTTGTAGTCGTTTTCTGTCTCTTTGTAGTCGTTTTTGTGTCTTTGTAGTCGTTTTGCATCTCTTTGAAGTTGGTTTGTGTCTCTTTGTGGGTGGTGTGCGTCTCTTTGTAGTTGTTGTGCGTCTCTTTGTAGTTTATTTAAAATCAAACCCCATCACACCGCCCTGGTGTCTCAAACACTCATTAGAGCACAAAATCAAAGGCACTTTGCTGGGAAACATAAGTGTGTGAGCTGTTTTTAAAGGTTTACAGTAGGAACCGTTGAACATGAGGCCGAGTGCCAAGAGGGAAGTCGTATTCAGACTAAACTCTTGATCACACTCCAGTTCAGCCGCAGACAGCTGCAGACTCGCATGTGAACGCGCGCGTACGACGATCGGGGGTTTCTGTGCACGCACGGTGACGACCTCCTGACAGCACGAAGAAGAAGAAGAGGAGCTCCTTTGTTTGTCGTATTTGACTGAACATAAGAAAAGAAGAACAGTGTGTGTGTGAGGCGGGTTTTGGGGTGCAGGCGGACTGCGTTCACTTAAAGGTACGGTTATGTTTGATCTATATTGAGATCCCATTCCTGCTAATTCACAAATCTTTGCATCCAAATGAGCCTTAAAACATGATTCTTCCACAGCTGAACCAGCGCTGCGTCTGTTCCAAAACAAACCTTTTCTTCTCCTTCTCCTCCAGACATTTGATTTTCCTTTCTTGCCAATCTTGCTCTCTGTTGTAGATTACTCTTCCATTCTGGACTGCAGCCGCAACGTTCAGGAAAGTTTTTCACAGGCTGCCGCCGCAGTGTGTGTGTGTGTGTGTGTGTGTGTGTGTGCGCGCCCGGCAGCCCTGACAGATCCCCGCAAGTGAAGCCAAATCCTCTCCATCGCTCCCTGGTGGCTGGCTGTTAAGTTCAGGGGGCGCTCGGTTTGATACGGAGCAGAGTTTTCTCTGAGCTGAGCGTTTTTTTAATATCACAGCAGATTTAATTGTGGGAATATTCAAATGACTGTGCAGCTCTACCACAACGAGACTGTGCGTGTGCTCAGGTCCCCCGGAGCCTCGGCAGACCCCATAAAGTCCTGCACTTGTTGGTTTAGATATAGTACATTGTCCGTCTTGTCCTTGCAGGTGAATACTTCCCACCTTTGTTTCAATGTGCCATGATTGTTTAAATGCTGAATCTAATGGGAAAAAAAGGAAATATCAACCATCCTCAAAGCAATTTCAGTCAAAAGCAACTGGACTTGGTTATTTGTCTAGGAAGACGTTTCACCTCTCATCCAAGAGGCTTCATCAGTTCATGTACACATCTGACCAGGCTGGGACTGGACCAGGACCAGGACCAGGACCAGGCTGGTACTGGTCCAACTAACTGGTGTGGAGATCCAGGTATTTAACCTCTCACAAGGCAGATGATGTCACTGGAACCCTTTGTGCTCCAAGTGCCAACGACTGTCGTTGGTGGAAGTAGGTCTGGACTTCGTTGGTGCTGGTCCAGTCCCAGCCTGGTCCTGGTCCAGTCGTTGGTGAAGGTAGGTCTGGACTTGGTTAGTGCTCTATTGAGTCTGAACGACAGTCGTTGGGGTCACAGGAGGACATTTGTGAACAGTTGTTCTTTGAGGTTAGATCGTTGAACCTCCTGGGAAGGGATGAAGCCTCTTGGATGAGAGGTGAAACGTCTTCCTAGACAAATAACCAAGTCCAGTTGCTTTTGACTGAAATTGCTTTGGGGGTAACGACGACCTGGACGAATGAGAACACTCACAGGCTTAATATCAACCATTGTTTTTAACTAGAGGCCATGCTGCGATGGATCACACCAGCCACGAAGCCAAATTGAAGCAATGGCGTAAGGTTTTGGAGCAATGGCGCCTTCACTACTTCCCTTGCTCAGACCACACCGGTTTCCATACTCAGCCTTCATTTTGATCTCAGCTACACACCTGTAAAGTTTCGTGGCTGTATCTGTCACAGTTGGGATGAGATCAAGATGACCAAATCAAAAATGATGTGAATGTACAGATGTATAAACATGGGAAAACCACCTCTGTAGTTCCCGCTAGAGTAGGTGTCTCCAGCACCACGCACACACACACACACACACACACACACACACACACACACACACTCACAAAACAATACCAGCATCACTGTTGTGTCAGCTTTTAGAAGTCTTTACTGGTTAAACTCCATTTTAAATGCAGAGAGGCCTTATTACCCCTTAAACACACAGTCACAACCTAATCTGCATCACACAACCACTGAATATGCAGCTAAACTCATCATCACCTTCATCATCTCACTTCCTCACATCTCACTACAGCCGAGATGAAATAAAAGTAACTCTATAGAACCTCCAGAGTCGACTGCAGCAGGTAAACGTGCAGCCTCACAAATGTTCTTTTCCATCTCAACCTCATTTTTCCTCGTTCCCGTCATTAGACCTGAACGTTGAGACTTATCCTATTTGCAGCCTCTGGCTCGGCTGCTCGGCCAGTCGAGATGATGAATACATTTCAATCTCCTCTCACTGGCTCCGACTTCTGGGGCTGCACCGTGGGCCAGGATATCAGTCTTATTACATATCCAGAGAGATCCATCACACAAAAGCCTTCCTCCAGCACATGCACGCTTTATTCACTCCCGCTTCACTTCACTGACGCAAACGACGCGGAGTAACTACTTTCTCCGCGCTGCCAAGAAGAAGAAGAAGAAGAAGACGGGAACACCTCTGGAGAAACCTGAAATATGAGGCTGGAACATCTTCTGTTCAGTCCAAATCCTGTTACGTTCGGCTCCAACATGAGAAATGGCGTGAAAATGAGAAAAATCCAACTAAGTCAGAGATGTTTATGCTGGGTCTGACGTTTGAGAATCATCCAGAGAGGGAAGAAAAAAAGACAGTTGTGTGCTCCAGCTGCAGCAGAAGCAAGGACTGGCTCATGCATTTGCAGATGGGACTGTGTGCGTGTGCATATTATGTACAGCTGTGCATTTATTAAAACTTCTGCAGAGCGAGAGCGGCCAAAAAGCTGCTCTCTTGTGCTGGTTTGAAGCCTCCGCATGTTTCATTCATGCTTAAAAAAAAAGCAATAACTCAGCGTTTGCTCAGCAGTTTAATTCTGGTCATGGCCGAGGAGCATTGAGACCGTCGTGGAGCGTTAAACTCCCCGCTGAAAACCAAAAGAATGAAATCATTTTGGTCGAGCAGCAGTTTGGTAAAGACACTCTGGGAGACATGTCTGCGATTGGAAGGAGGTTGACATGGAAGTGAACATAAATAAAACGCGCAAAGACAATGAAACGCAATGTCAGGTTTTACACTGTGAAACCGCCGATCTGGACGACACAACCGCAAATCATTTATCATCTCACACCCACGTCGGAGAGACAGCCTTTGCTCAGTCAGACAACAGTCGGATTTAAAACCAGCCTCAAGCTTTGGCTGAATGATCACTTTGTTTCACACTGATTCTACTTATGATGGACTTTTATGTATGTGCAGCTTTATATTCGCTGTTCTGCGGTTCAATTCTGCCCAGAGACAACTGCTGTAAATGATCTGCCAGCTAACTGTGGTGCAATTACTTTGAATTGTGCAAAAACAACAAATTACACAGATGAGCAGATGTCTGTTAGTGTGTGTGTGTGTGTGTGTGTGTGTGTGTGTGTGTGTGTGTGTGTGTGTGTGTGTGTGTGTGTGTGTGTGTGTGTGTGTGTGTGTGTGTGTGTGTCTGTCTGTGTATTTAAACCTTTTAAAACAGCTCACACACTTATATTTCCCAGCAAAGTGCGTTTGTTTGGACTATTTTCAGTGGATTATTTTGTGCTCCAATGAGTGTTTGAGACCCCAGGGCGGTGTGATGGGGTTTGATTTTAAATAAACTACAAAGAGACACAAAACAACTACAAAGAGACACAAAACAACTACAAAGAGACGCAAACCAACTACAAAGAGACGCAAACCAACTACAAAGAGATGCACAACAACCACAAAGAGAAACAAAACAACTACAAAGAGACACAAAACAACTACAAAGAGACACACAACAACTACAAAGAGACACAAAACAACTACAGAGACACACAACAACTACAAAGAGAAACACAACAACTACAAAGAGACACACAACAACTACAAAGAGACACAAAATGACCAAAGAGACACACAACAATTACAAAGAGACACACAACAGCTACAAAGGGACACAAAACACCTACAAAGAGACACAAAACAACTACAAAGAGACACAAAATGACCAAAGAGACACACAACAACTACAAAGAGACACACAACAACTACAAAGAGACACAAAACACCTACAAAGAGACACAAAATGACCAAAGAGACACACAACAACTACAAAGAGACACAAACCAACTACAAAGAGATGCACAACAACCACAAAGAGAAACAAAACAACTACAAAGAGACAAAAAACCTACAAAGAGACACACAACAACTACAAAGAGACACAAAACAGCTACAAAGAGACACACAACAACTACAAAGAGACACAAAACAGCTACAAAGAGACACAAAGCACCTACAAAGAGACACAAAACAACTACAAAGCGACACACAACAACTACAAAGAGACACAAAAAAACTACAAAGAGACACAAACCAACTACAAAGAGACACAAAACAGCTACAAAGAGACACACAACAACTACAAAGAGACACAAAACAGCTACAAAGAGACACAAAGCACCTACAAAGAGACACAAAACAACTACAAAGAGACACACAACAACTACAAAGAGACACAAAACACCTACAAAGAGATACAAAACAACTACAAAGAGACACAAAACAGCTACAAAGAGACACACAACACCTACAAAGAGACACAAAACAACTACAAAGCGACACACAACAACTACAAAGAGACACAAAAAAACTACAAAGAGACACAAACCAACTACAAAGAGACACAAAACAGCTACAAAGAGACACAACAGCTACAAAGGGACACAAAACAACTACAAAGAGACACAAAATGACCAAAGAGACACACAACAACTACAAAGAGACACAAAACAACTACAAAGAGACACAAAACAACTACAAAGAGACACACAACAACTACAAAGAGACACAAAACAACTACAAAGAGACACAAAACAGCTACAAAGGGACACAAAACAACTACAAAGAGACACACAACAACTACAAAGAGACACAAAACAGCTACAGAGACAAAACGACCATATGTGATAATGCGCAGTTTCCATTTTAACGCGGCTGTAATAATTTATTTTATTATTATTATTATTATTATTATTGTGTGTTATTAACAGAGTTACAGTTCATCATAATGAGTATAGTGTGTGTGTGTGTGTGTGTGTGTGAGTAAGTAAAGGTACCTGTATCTCTTGTTGTCCACAGGCACGATGTCCATGGCGATGTAATACTGCTGATGCGGGTCCAGACCGGCGATCTTCACCCTCATGGCAGGAAACATCCTCCTGAGGGAGAAACAAAGCGACACGTGGTGACGACTCTCACAGTGACTCACGTTTCCGCCTCGCTGCTTCTGAGGAAAAGAGATTTTTATAAAGAACCAGTGCGCTAAAAAAAAAAAATCAACATGACGGAAACCAGACGGATGCAGTCAGCAGCTGGTAAACAGCAGCCTGACGGAGCCACAGCACACACTCAGAGGCAGAGGAGCTGTGACGTCACTGTGTGTAAAAACATTCACAAAATCAAATCACGTAAAAAAGTACTAAACTTTTAGTCATTTTGTTTCTCTTTGTCGTCACTTTACGTCCATTTTTAGTTGTTTTGTATGTCTTTGTTAGTGTTTTGCACCTGTTTCTGGTGGTTATGCATCTATTTTCTACAATTTAATGTTTCTATGTCATCATTGCGTTTCTCTTTGTCGTCATTTTTTGGCCGGTTTTAGTTGTTTTGTGTGTCTTTGTGATTGTTTTGCACCTTTTTCTGGTGGTTATGCATCTATTTTTTACCATTTTATGTGTCTATGTCATCGTTTTGTTTCTCTTTGTCGTCACTTTACGTCCATTTTTAGTTATTTTGTATATCTTTGTGATTGTTTTGCACCTGTTTCTGGTGGTTATGCATCTATTTTCTACAATTTAATGTTTCTATGTCATCGTTTTGTTTCTCTTTGTCGTCATTTTTTGGCCGGTTTTAGTTATTTTGTATGTCTTTGTGATTGTTTTGCATCTATTTTTAGACATTTTTCATTTCTTGGCTGTCTTTTTTGTGGCCATTTTCATTTATTCTTTAATTTTTTTATCATTTTGAGAGTCTTTTTCATTGTTTTTTGTCTCTTTGTGGTATTGTTTTGAATACTTGTGGTCATTTAGCGTCTATTTGTGATCATTTTGTGTTTTTTTCCAACAACATTTTAAGAGTCTGGGCCCCTAATCTTATGGGCCCATGGGCCTGTGCCCGGTAGGCCCGTTCAGTAATCCATCCATGGGCACTAAGCATCAGACCGAGCCCTTGTTGGGTCAGGTAGCAGGTGTGTTAGTGTCAGGTATAATGCACTGGAAGGGACACATTTTGGTTTTGTGTTTTTTACCAAATCAAAAGAAACGTTTGTTTGCTTTCGAACTGGAAATTAATATGAAACCAAAATGTGAATCTTCCTTGGAAACAAACCTCTTCTGCCTGAGTACAACTGAACCAAACGGGTGCATCAGTGGCTCTTTTGTGCCTAGTCTAAAGTCTAAATCTTTCCCAAAGCTACGACTGCTGCATTTACTGTTGACAGACATGACCGGAGCTGTGTCTTCCTCACTGAACCTCCTGGACCGTGGTTACACACATATTACAGGATACAAACTCAAGTGACCCGCTGAGATTTGAACAAACATGTTTTGAAATAGTCAAATTCAAACAGTAAAGTTTCTACTTGAGCAGAAGTTTCTCTTCTCTGTTGGTCTTTAAACCGACAACCTCCCAAACTGATGTATACAGTGATGTTTGTGCAGCGCTGACTAAACCCATCCAACAGCACGCAGACGCTTCCAGACGCTTTATTCAAAGACGTCGCTGTTGTTTAAGTTAGAAAATAGAATATTTTAAACACTGATCCTGCTCCAGTGCTTATTTTTAAGGTGGATTTTTTTAAAACACTCTTGTTTTTGACGCTAACTGATCCTGATCGGCTTCTATAACTGAACATTTACTGAAACTCTGATGAAGTGGAAAGTTTCCTCTGCAGTTTTTGGATCAGAGTTCAGTTAAAGGACGTATCTTCAAATTAATTTAATAAAACCTTATATACCACATTTATCTCACTTCCAATCTTTACCCTGAATCTGAGCCTTTATCAAGTGCCTCTAATATTTATGGATTATTAAAGGTGTGAATGGTCGTCTGTCTCTGTTCGTCTCTATGTGTCCTGTGATAGACTGGCGTCCTGTCCAGGGTGGACCCCGCCTCACGCCCGATGTCAGCTGAGATCGGCTCCAGCCCCCCCGCGACCCCAACCCCGGGATAAGCGGATGAATGAATGAATAAATAAAATAAAATAAAGTTTGTTTGCTCTTTCCAGTCTTTTGTCAACCAAGCTACTGAAGGTTTCCATATTTTTTATTATTACTATTTTAGTGGAGGAGAAGACTTATTTAGATATTGTGCCACTGTGACCTCTGACCTTTGCCCCCCAGGAGTTTATAGGTTATTATTGACTTTATTTTACCATAATAATTTACATTTGGCAACCTGGGAATGTAATTTACATGTAAATGAATGTATTTTTATCGTTTGTATATTTTTGGCACCCAGCTCCTCCCATCAGCTGCAGCCTGAAGCGACCCCCCCCCCCCCCCACACACACACACACACACACACGGAAATTACAGTCTGAAACAGGGAACCAAACACTTACATTAACAGTCTGCTGCGCGCGGAGAGGGAGACATTTCGCCTTAATTCCTCATTTTGCACTTCAAACGCTGCATTTTTCCCCATTTCATTTAAAGGTCGTAAATCCGGGCCTGCCTAATGAGAAAAGAGGGCTGTTTTCTTGCTTCCCTTCCCTTCTCCTCTGGATTTACGAGCTTATTATGAGCAGGGCCGTGAAATACGCACGGGCGACGGTCGCGTCCGGGTTCAATTCCGCGTCAGCGAGAAAATGATCGCGGCTCTATTTATGGGCTGATTATCAATTTAAAGGCAATTCATAAAAAGCGAGGCAAGTGTGGTGTGTGAGGAGAGGAGTCTACCTGAATGCAGAGCTGGAGAACTTATAACTTATATAAATATATATAAGATAAAAGTCAATGGAACAGGTGGAGGCAAACACACAGATGCGCCTGTTTTCTATGTTACACACAAATGCAACTTTTCCAGTTCCACAGAAAAATAAACAAGTGTTCTGTGGGGTTTCATTCAGTCTCACATCCGTTTGGCCCACTGCGTTTCCCCCGCTGCTCTTGGATAAATAAATGCGTTGACTTTCGGATAAACAACATCACATATTATTATTTATTTTAGCCGTTTTGTGAGAATAAATCCTCCACACATTATAACATTTACATTTTGTATTTTTCCAGTTTCCTTTAAAATGCTTTAGTTGTAATTTGTTTAAAGTGCCTAAATGGATTTTTCCTCGTGATTAAATACAAAGTAAACACAAAAATCCCAAAACTCCGCTATAATAAAAAAAAACGTTTGATCCATAAACATTTTAATTCAAAATGTAAAGAATTATCTCACCCCCCCGACCGCGTTTCTTCACTTAACCTAAGTCTCAAGACTCAACGCGATAATAAAGACCGTGTTAAGGAGCCACATTACGCCTCTAACGTCAGCCACGATGATGTAAACACAGAGGGGGGAATGTGCAAATGTGCGGCGCTCCGGGCGCGTGGGAGCGGAGCAGACTGCGGGGAAAGGTCTTTTCCTGCAGGATCCTGCGGGTCAACCTCTGCGCTTGCTCTGGGGTTTGCACTGTTGGCCCGAGAGCGCGAGAAACCCCCGGAACATGTTACAGGGAGATTAATTAGGACCAGCTCTGCTCGTTCCCCGGCATCAGGAGGAACCTGCCGCGTCATGAAGGCCCGAACACGGCAGAGAGGCCTGCATGTGCAACACATTAACACCCTCCAGACACAGATCAGATGTGTGTGCGTGTGTGTGTGTGTGTGTGTGTGTGTGTGTGTGTGTGTGTGTGTGTGTCTGTATTTTTTAAACAAACGCATTTGTGTGTTTGTGCGTCTGTATAATTTATTTGTACGCACGTTAAATCTGTGCGTTTGCGTGTGACGTTCACTTGTCATAATTTTACCTCATAGGAAGTTATTATTATTATTAAAGAAGCCCCTAAATTAACTAATTGTGGGGGTTTTCCTCACAAAATACATGAAAAAAAAACGGTTTCGAGCGTAAAAGTTCGCAAATCGCCTTTTACGCAAATCCTGTCTGCGGCGCGACTCCACCGCAGAGCTACGCGTGGACCTCTTTGTGCATCTGAGGGTGTGTGTGCGTGCGCGTGTGTCCCGCCTACCTGCCCGCCTTGGTGATGATCATCTCCGTGCCGATGTCATGGAAGCGCTTCCACAGGTCCGCGCACTGCAGCTCCACCTGGATCTCCTCCATGGAGGCCGGGGGCGACGGTTCGCAGGGGACGGGGGCCAGTTCGGCAGGTGAGCCGAAGGAGCACGACGTCCTTTCGGCCAGACCTTCTCCGTCCGAGCCGGGGCTCGCCTCCGAGTCTGAGAGGGAAATGAAGAAGAGGATGAGAAAGCAGCTCTGAAAATAGTGGAATTATTGCGCTTTACGCAGGAAACTTGGCACGGGGCGAGTGAAGCACAGCGGCTCTCTCCAAATCACCTGCCGTCTGCAGCTTGGAGAGAAGCGGCCGAGTTTGGCTCGCTTGGCTCAACTCGCCATGGAGTTCTGGGCTGATGTCAAAAGCAGAGTAAATGATGCGTAAAGCCTTTGAAAACGTTATGTAGAAAATATAAAAGTTTAAATTGGGCCACACAATGAAGGATTCAGAGGGGGAGCGTTCAGAGAAGGTAGTTTCCCCTTTAAGTGCCCCTCCAGGACCCAGTTTAACAGACTGAGCGTTCAGATCATCAACAGCGTCAGTGTGGAGAGATAAAAACCAGCCCAGACCTACAGGACAGGTTCCCATCCTCCCACACAGACAGGATGACCTCAGCTGATTTTAAACCAGGCCACAGCGGAGTGGACAAAATAACTCGAACACCTGACAATCATCCAAGATCCTGCCTGACCTCTGGGAGGATGTTGAGTTTGCAGTGAAGGTTTTTGTTCTTTTTTTATTTCATAGAAACTAAACTGAAGTATTTCTGACGTGAAACAGGAAATTAAAAATCACAACAGATGCTAAACTTAAACCTGCATTTCCCCTCTATCAACAACACCTTTAAACATCATCTTCAAGACACTAAGTCCTCACGTAGAGTTACTGTACTCAACTCCAACTGTTCAAATGTCACCTAACACATGTGTGATGTTCTGTAAAAAAATAAAATGGGAGCGTTTTGGACTTTAACATCAAAACGCATCACGGGTTTTTTCCAGCCGGGATGTCAAGTCCTCTGAAAACTCTCACAAGATCATCACATCATATCTCTTATATCACTTTTCTCAGAAATAGTTTACAGCTGAATACACCACCACCAAAAAAATGTAAAAAAAAGAATCCAATAATGTATTATTTATTGGGAGCCCTGACACGAGGAGGTTGACTTGGCAGACCGAGGGCACACAAGTACGGTTATGCAAATGCAGAGCTGCTGAGAGACTGGACAGCGTCCCGGGCGAAAACCGCCGCAGCCCGGGCCGAGCCAACCCCGCTGGAAACGAGAGCACGGAGAGGAGTGATGGAGATAGGGAGAGCGGAGGGAGGAGGAGGAGGAGGAGGAGGAGGAGGAGGAGGAGAGAAGGGGTGGTGGGCTGTAATGACCACAGAGACTCAGAGAGAGAGAGAGAGTTTCCATCATCTTCTTGGGAGATCCTTCCAGTGTCGCTGCAGCCAGCGAGGACTGTCACACACCATTACTTTCCCCCTCTTCTGCTTTTAACTGTTCACACACACACACACACACACACACACACACACACACACAATCAGCCACTCAGCTGCCCCCTCGCTCTCTATAAAAACACTTATTACACATGCTGATAGTGTTACAGGAAGACGACAGGACAGGAAGGATAGCTCAAATCCCAACCCTCCCCCCAAAAAAAAAAAAACTGCACTGCTGAAATGTAATCTTCACATGGGGCCAATAAGATTAGATCCTGCAAACAGGCATTTCATTTGAGAAGGAGACCAGGGACACGGGATTGTTCTGGGCATTCATTCACACACTGCGTACAGACATGTATACTGTGTGTGTGTGTGTGTGTGTGTGTGTGTGTGTGTGTGTGTGGTGTATATTTAACTGTTTCACACCACTGTTTCAGTCACTTGTCTTTTATATTCCTGAGTTTTGCAGAACATTTCACGTTGTACGTTTTCTGTCTCTGCTGCACTCACAGATTATTTCTGCTCCAAGCTGCTTTGCACAAACTGAGTCCGTGAGGAGTCGCTGTAAACTGGCCTCAGGAATGTTTTTTGATCCACAGAGGCATTTTTATTCCTCATCTAATGTTCTGTAATTGGGAATGAGTGACAAAAAATGAGCCTCCTCGAACAGGATGGGGCGATAAATCCAGAGAAATGTCATTAATCTGAAGATTTTGGGGCTTTTTAATAATCTAAATGCAGCTGTTTTTCCACTGTGACAGGAGCGAGAATCAACGCTACATAAGAATTAAAAAAAGTGGGAAAACTCTGCCGTGAGAACTGAAATCTACTTCCATATTTGCAACAAACGCACGCCTGCAAAGACACACTGACGCATATCTACTGTAAACATCTCAACCTGGAGGTTTAGAGCGAGTGGAAGCCAGACGGCAAAAATGATCAAGACAGGAAGGCCTCCGAGATGAGGAGGAGGAGGAGGGACTACGGCAGCCGAGCAGGAGCCTGTCCGACGCACTGTCACCAGGGTGAAGGACCTGTCCTCTCACACACACACACACACACACACACACACACACACACACACACACACACACACACACACACACACACACACACACACACACACACACACACACACACACACACACACACACACACACACACACACACACACACACACACACACACACACACACACACACACACACACACACACACACACACACACACACACACACACACTCTGCCTGACAGAGAACTCTGGTCTCTCTACTGTTTTGTTGTATATGTCATTATTGTTATTATTGTTATAGTATATTTTGCATATTTTGTTGTATATATTATTATTGTTTATAGCTTATAGCACACTGTGCATTGTATATATACACTATGTACACACACACACACACACACACACACACACACACACACACACACACACACACACACACACACACACACACACACACACACACACACACACACACACACACACACACACACACACACACACACACACACACACACACACACACACTGTGTAAACCCAGAGGAGACAAATCCACAACCACGTAGCTGCTTTGTGCGTTTGTTTTTCGTGCATGTTCCTGTATAGAATCAAACAGGGGACTCGAAGAAAACACAGGACCATACTTTAAGTCCAGTATATCACACACACACACACACACACACACACACACATGCACGCACGCACACACACGGCCTGTATCCTGCAGTTAAGGGCTCCCGATCCGCTCATGCCAGGCCTCATTAAAACGAGGCTAACCATAGCAGTGCCACTAATTGGTCTGAATTTAATCAAGTCAGTGCCGTAAATCAAACTGTCCTCTGTGTCACATCAGCTTCAGCAGCTGGAGGAGGGCTTAGCGTAATGCACGTATACATTAAATGATATATCACAGAGTGAGAGGAAGTGCTTTTAATAAAGCCACAAAGAGGCTTTTAATCAGAAATGAGATAAAAATGTTGGTTTCATCATCTGACGGAGAGTTTCTATGAATTACATTTGTATTGTATTCATTTGTAATGAGGAGTAAATATGTGTTTTTACATTTAGACATGAATAATTCTTTATTTTTATATTAGATGCTTCGTTTTAATGATGCAGGAGGTTTTTAAGGTGGGAGCTGCAGATGCATGTGTGTAAATCATCCGTATCAGCAGTTTTTTTTAATTTTGCGGCTGCAGGTAGAAACTCTACACTTGATTTTAAGTACATTTGTTTTAAAGACGTCTCCACAAAAAGAGGATTATTCTCTTAAACCTGTAACAACTTTACTGTCACTGTTGTTTTTTTTACTTTTACCAGATTGGATTTATTTTATAGCAGCGATGCAAAGGTTGCAATCTTTATCTTGTTGTATTTTCACGACAATAACGATCTTCTTTATGTCCTATTTTAATCCAGATGTGTCTCCATCGTCCCAAACATTTTCACAGACAGACATTGTTGGAACTATTTTAACGCAAACATAATAAAAAGATCCGGCTGGAAATTGGTATCAAATGCATCTCGTATAATCTGCCATGTTCCTATTTGATGTCGTGGTGCAGTTATTAAAAAGTATCCTGTCTTGGATTTGATTATTTGTCCAAGTGTGAGCGCCAAAATAATTCAACGCTGCATGTGAAGCAGTTCCACAGTGTGGAAATATTTTCTTTTCATACTATTTATTAATTCTTAAGGGGGAAATTCAAACATTTGAGAGGTTAACACATTAGAGAGTGAGGTTGGACTCTGATAGTTATTACATTTCAGCTCTGTGTTTACACTGAAATGCTTCTCTGCGAAGGAAGTTGGTGCTTTTAATGAAGTTGCAGCAGATTTCTGAAGTGGACAGTAGCAATGTGTCGAGCATGAAATCACCAAGTAACCCAATCCACGCAGTGAGAGCACCTGCTGCCTCACTGATGGCAGTAAAAACTTCATGCACACATCTCTTTTAGCAGCATGCAACAATTAAAATAGAGAAACACTGAATGAAAGGAGCAGGGTTTTGATAATTTTAGTATTTTTATATATATTTTTATGCAGTTATCATGATAGATTTTTAATTAACAGATGCTTAGTGAGGCTTCACGGTGTTTGTAGTGAGTTGGTTCTGTGCGTAATCTGTGCGTAAAAGCGAAAAGTGTCACCTTGTAAATCACATAGTTTGGCTGAGGCCTTTCCTAGGTGGCATTAAATATTAAGTTATACTAGATGTAGTTCACCTTGTTAATTAATCTCTTGAATGGTAAATATTATGAAGATGTGGTTGTAGTAGTTTTGTGAGGTCTAACAAAACTGTTTTTTTCCCCCTGTGCTGACTGAACTGTTGAGCTCTCACAGGCAGACCGTTAAATGCGCGCCTGGTTCAGAGCCCGTGCGTTTTCTCAGTCCTGCCCTTGTCTCTGAGGCTAATAAACGTGTTATACGACCAGCCGGCTTCCAGCCTCGCCTGGAGTTGAGTAAAAATAAAATTACTCCGTTAAAGATTCCTCTAAACCACATAATCTGACCACAGAGACTCGCTGTTCTCGGTCACCGCCGCACGACGCGCCAAAGCGGAGGCTTTAGGACCCGAGCAGGACCCGCTGAACCTGCCAGGAACCCGCCTGCTAATGAGCGGGACCAGAGGGGGGGCGAGGGACCAGGAACTGGGTAATTCATTGAGCCACAAATCCCTAAAAGTCTCCTGGATAAACTTTTGGGAGAATATGAAGAGAACGACTTTTCTGACCCAGAGGAGATTAGAAACCTGACTGCAGGGTTGTTTAATGATGTCTGAGATTTAATGCGGGGAATTATCGGTGCCCTTTTAAAACACACACAAACAAGCTGGTTGTCATTAGCAACGCCGTGTAATCAACGTTTAGTCTCGCTTCCCTCATTAGCTACTCTGCAGACAGTTCAACGCTATAATAACAGCAGCAACAACAACAACAACAGTCTTCCCGGGGGAGACGTCTACTTCCTCCAGACCTCCTCCTGGTAATTTACTTCTTTCCTCCAGAGTTTTGCATTTCAACTCACAAGCCGTTTCAGAGCAGAGAGGGGCCGTGCGTAAAGGCGCTGCGCCCCGGAGGTCAGGCTGCAGCAGCGGCCTGAAAGTGCCTGAGAAGCTGGCAGAAAGTGTCTGAGCTGCGGCCTGAAAGTGTCTGAGCAGCGGGAAGAAAGTGAATATGCAGCGGGAAGAAAGTGAATATGCAGCGGGTAGAAAGTGACTGAGCATCGGCCTAAAAGTGTCTGATCAGCGGGAAGAAAGTGTCTAAACAGCGGCCTGAAAGTGCCTGAGCTGCGGGCAGAAATACGTTTGGGATAGAGGGGATTTGTTTTTATTTCAAACCAAATTAAAAATAGGTCTCATTTGGTTTCATATTTTTCACGAAGATAATTTCCCCCTTTATCTAAATTGAATATATTTTATATTTAAATTTAATATTTTATATCTAAATTTAATATTTTATATTGCAGACGGATAACCTTAAACATGGTCTGAACTGTATCACCTCCAGTTTTCAGCGTAAATAAAGATCAGCTGTGGCTCGAGGAGGGCGCGCGTGCAGATCCGGACCCGTCAGATTAAAAATGAAGCTCATCAGCGTCTCAGCTCAAAACGAAGCTTTGAGGATTAAAAATCAGGTTTGTGGTTTATATCTGAAAGATCAGGAGTTCAAATATGAAACATAACTAATCACAGATCCAGTAAATAATTAAAAAAATTAGTAATAATGTTTGTATTTTCATTTATATGCTAAAAAATTAAACAAGCAAATAAACCGTGAATTAACAACAAAATATAAATTGTTCCCATAATAAATGTAGTTGTTGAAAAAGGCCTCCCCACATGTTTGTGATGAATATATTAAATAGAAGATGTTTGAAACAACAACACAGTAAACCCTTTTTATCCTGATTATTCTAATTATTAATTTAATTTACTGCATTTAAATAAAAATAACCCTAATTGTAGTTTCTCTGGTGAGTTTGATTTGATGATTCTGTATTTGATGGGATGTTTTGACACGTTGCTTCACCAGAGGCTGAGCTGTTGTTGTTGCTGATTTCGGACTAAACACCTTTAAAGACAGTTTCCCTCTAAAGAGCAAACCTTTAATTTGACTTTAAACGTTCTGTGGACTATTTTCTGTCAAACCTGGAAATATGTGACGCTCTGTGTGTGTGTGGCGAGACCAGGGCGTAAAGCTAAATCCGCACAGGGATATTACATCTTAGGGGTAAAATAGAAAATGTCTGAGTGTGTGTGAGAATAAAAACGCATGAGATGAGTTAATTTACTTCAGGACACGGGCGCCTTGGTGCCTTGGTGCAATAGCCGAGGCCTCCCTGCAGGCCTGCAGCCAAACTGACACTAAACGGCGTCCAAACACCAACAGGACTTTACAGTTTTTGATGTAGTTTTAAATCTTATTGTGGAACCCAACAGTCCGGAGTCGAACCCTGGACCGACCAACCCTCCAGGACCCACAGACACCAAACCTCTGAGCCTGACGTTGGGTCCTAACATCTATCTTTAAGTCGTTTTTTGGTAGTTTCATGATTTACTGATGCGATTCTGGCGATTTGTAGATTCTTTGTTTTTATATTTGTGACACTGGATCATGACTGACTTTCTCTACGGGCCTGCACGCGCGCACCGGGTGTATAAGCTGCAGCTACAACAGCAAAACTCTCCTTTGTGTAACCGAGCCGCTGCAGCAGAGCGGAACCTCTGAGCAGAAAAAACAAAGTCTCCACATTCGCGCAGAGACCGCGGAGCCTCTAGCTCCGTGCCCTGTCGTGGGTTGGGTCACTGAATGTGGAGCCATGTTTTGACTCAGGGACTCGTCCCTTTCTATAACGGAGATCCGGATATTTGAGCGGTGTGGTGCATGTTTCTGCGCACTGACCCGGGTCCATATCCAGACAGTGCGCCGGGTCCTCTCCGTCCGTGGCGAGGCTCTCCATGGACAACTCCAGCTCCTTCTCCTCCCAGCCCCGGAGCTTCCTCTTCTTGTTGGAGCCGATCAGGGCTTCCACGGAAAAAGCGTGGGCTCTAGAGCTCAGAGCTGCGGCAGATCGCCTCCTCTCACTCATTTCTCTCAAATCCACCCGAAGGGGGGGACGCGGCGAAAAACCCACTCCTTCCGTCCAACGCAGTGAAGCAAAACAGTCCCAAAAAAAAAAAGCACACGTCAGTGTTTACAGCGGGGCGCACACTCACCAAGTGTCCAAAGTAATCCCAACTGTGACTAGAAACGCCGAGTCAAACTTTCGAAGGCAGACTGCGCCATCCCGGCCGCGCGTAAGTTCAAGTCCGGTGGGTCTATAAGTTGGATGCGGTCTGCCGCTTTGCGCTTCTCTCCGTCCTTCTGCTCCGTGTCTATGTTTTCTCTCTCTGTCCCCCTAACTTCTCGTTGATTGATACTCACTTCTGGAGGAGCTTTTTTTCTGCATGCGCACAGGGCCGGCCCTCCCGCTCCCTGTCAAACCCGCGCATCCAATGAGAAGTGAGGAAAGACAGCGAGACAAAGTGTTTCGTCCAATGGCAGCAGAGGGAGACGCGCGTCCTGGAAGAGGAACCTTCATTCGGACCGAGCGGCCCCTGAACCGACTCAATAATGCAGCCTGTGGAAAAATACATTAGCTCATTATATTTGATCTAATTGCACCAGCGCGAGTTTCACACTCAGATTTCCCTGCAAACAGAATCATTAAATGATAAAATAATCGTCATTTTGAGAGTTAAATTATGTGTTTATCGACCTCGACAACCAGTCTGGTGTCTCTCCTCTTTGACACTCACATCCTGCAGCTTCACCTCTCCACTAAAGGTTCATCCTCCAGAGTCTGAGGCTCAGCCGAGGCCGAGGCGCGGCCCTCAGCTCCAACACACCAAAGTCATTTTAAGATCTGTATTTTCCACACAGAGCATGTCCGAGCCGCTGTTCCATCATTACCGGGGGGTTGTAGGAAAAGTCACATTTGCAGCTTCATTGTGTCGCTCGACAGCTGAGGAGTCCGAGCTGCTGCGGCACAGGTGGGCTGATCTCTGGGACGCACGGAGCAACGAGAAGCTTAACGGGGAAGTGGCTCGGCTCTGCGCGGCTTATTTCAACAAGATCATTTATCTAATACATTTATTTTACAGACAAACTGGTGTGTTTTCACAAGAGTTTACATTTATAATGTGTGCTTCAATCATCAGGCATCTGTTTATTCTATTAGTTATTAATAATGAAATGAATGAAGCGTATAATCATTTATTAGTCATACTTTAACTCCACGCTCCTCTGATAAAATAACACTTTCACTATTCGATGAGTTAATGACAAATTAAAGTATTTAAATATCAGAAGCTACATTATTGTGTTTGGGCCTAATATTGTGTTGGGAAAGTACAAATATATAGATTTTATTCCTTATAGCATTGGACGTGTTTGGCACAATATAGAAGACTAGTAAATAATTAAATACACTAATGATTTTGGTTTAATTGTATCTTATTTATCTACTTGTGTTTTATGTTATTCAATTATTTAGTGTGTTACTGTGACCGTGTCTGACATGGATATTATGAGGGATAGTAGGACTTATGTTGGGTGTTTTGTTTTTGTTCCTGTTATTTTTCACTTTAAGGCAGATGCGTTGGTACACTGTACAACTTTCTATTCTATTTAATATCTATTCAATTCAATTCAATTTTATTTATAGGGACAAATCATAAAAGTGATCTCAGGACACTTTTATCTGCAAAATTCAATAAAGAAACGTGGAAAAAAATACACTAATGATAATAAAAATGAAATAAATATGAAGTGAAGTCAGTTTAATTTATAGACTCCAATATAACAAATTATACTACTACTAATAATACTACTACTACTACTACTACTAATAATAATAATAATACAAATAAGAATACTAACACTACTACTACTACTAATAATAATAATAATAATACTAATACTACTACTACTACTAATAATAATAATAATAATAAAGGCAGGTCGTATTGTTGCAGCATTTGTTAAAACATGACGGGTCTCGAACCTGCGCTTTAACGGGACTTTGTGCGGAGCTGCGTGTGATCCGCGCGCGGGCCCTGATGCGCTGAAGAGGCGCGCGGAGCTGGAGACAAGCGGCGGATCCGCTTCTGCCGCGGGGGGAGAAACGTTTCACACATTTCTCATCTGCGGCGAAACGAAAATATGAAGAGGAGGAGGAGGAGGAGGTGGAGATGGAGCTTCAGAGGGAAGACGGCGGGCCCGAGGACAACCTGAGCAAACGGAGCTTCCAGAGGTCACCGCGGTGCTTTTCTCTCATTTAAATGCACCAGAAATAAAATCAGGAATAAGGAAACGAATTCTGTGGGAACTGGGATTTGGAGTTAAGTTAAAACACTGCAAACAAAACATTTAATTCAGAGTTAAAACGAACACAACATGGCACAGGTACAGCTTTTAAAAGCATGAATGCAAATACATAAATGCATAGATTCATTGGCACACTTTATGTTACGTAACCTTGACTCAGCTTCCACAGGTTGACGTAAACACAGTGGATACCGCGAGCGTTTCTGGCGCGTTAATGGACGTTGGGTTTGAAAGCAGATGATCAGGGAGGAATAACACGTTTTCATTTGTGTGTGTGTGTAATTTTAATTCGGAGTTTACACGATTGTAACCGTGGAGACTTGGACGATTTTGTGCGTAAATGTGCGCGTAAACAAGCCAAAATAGATATTCTAGGTGCGCGCATGCACATGAAGGTGGGTTTAAATCCCCCTTTGGAGGACAAGTCGTAAATCACGAGCAGTAAAAACTAAAACCAACTGTTTGGATCCCGGTTATAGCCCCGATGGCATCTCCAACCTGAAGCGCGAACGGAACGGCCTCTCTTTAAATCAGATGGATAAGGTTTACATATGAAACATTTTTATACGTTTCAGTGCAATCAAATAGTTCCTCTCAAACACTTCCTGAGTTCATCCAGCGTCCGAAAACACGCCATTCTTCCGCGACACAAAGACACCTCTGTTTCCTGACTTCACGAGACCAGAAGGGCACGTGGAAGGGTGGCGGAAACGTGCCGTTAATATTCAATTAGTGGAAGAAAGCGTTTGACCCGCCTGACCTCCGGGGATAAAGCATGCAGTAAAGCATCCAAACTGACAGCAGCTCTCGGGCGGTTTCACCACCAACACCACCACCACCACCCCGGGCCAAGGACTGCGCTTCCCCCCGCGCAGGACTCTAAATTTAGCGTGGAGAGCAACTGCAGGAGCCTCCGAGGAGCTGGAGGTGTGAGAGTTTGGAGCGGGCAGTGAGGGGCCTGTGTGCGGAGAGCCCGGCATTAACCTGAGGAGCGTTTTTACGCGTAAAACACAAACTCAGCAGCATCCGGTTGGTCTGAAACGATGGTTGAATTACGCGTTTGATAAGAAAGCGTGTTATTGTGACGATCACAGACAAGAGGTCAGAGCCTTTGGAGACTCAGGTGAGACGCGCTTCCCTGAAGGGTGAGAGACAAAAACAAACATCAGAGCAGGAAACAAATATGTGTTTGTTGACAAGAAGAATTTATACAATGTTTGCTGATTTTTTGAATATTCATGGGACATGAAAGGAGATTTTAAAAGACAAAGGTCAAGGTTATAATCCAATAAACACTCTTAAGTTATAATATATATAGTGAAAGAGTCACTTTAGGGACTTTGGATCCACTCCACATTAACACACTGATCTAAAGGAAGCTCATTTCTGCACATTTCTTTTGTTTTGTGAAGTCAAATAATTTAATAATGATGATAAAAAGTAAAATGTCACACAGCTGCAGCCTACAGGTAAATATTTAAGTTTAATTCTACGAAAGAAAACTACCCGGACGTATGAATAAAATAATATTACATGGCACTGGGATCTTTTGTGTTTTAATTTCTTTAAAAAAAACATAAGATGCTTGTTTGTAAATGTGATTTAGACACTAAACATCTCCAATATTAATACATTTAATATAATAAAATACAAAGTGACAGATTTGTCTTATTAAAAATGATCATTGGCACGAATAGAAGAAAGCGAGGAAACCGCCTGTGCAATAAAATGACATGTCTACCTCCTACACACACACTTATTTATTATGATGTGCTGTTTCCGTACGGACCAAACTTTCCATTAAATCACTGATAAACATGCCTATGATTACATCCTATATTTAAAGGTGTCATGTGTTTGGCGTTCTCATGTTCATACTTGTATTTTGGGTTTCTACTGAAACATGTTTACTCCCTTTAATGATAAAAAAAAAAACACATTATTTTCTCATCAGGGCTGTCTGAATGTACCTGTAATCACCTTTTGTAACGCTCCGTTGTAGCGCCCGTCTCTTTACGACCCCTCCTGAAAAAGTCCAGTCTGCTCCGATTGCTCTGTGACTTTCATATCTGTGCTTTTGGTGTCTCTGCACCATCATTGCAGCCGGGGAATATCACAACCGTAGCATAACCGTAGCAGCACTTTCTACCTTTAGTTAGTATAGTTGTGACATCACAACAGTACAAAACGTCCTGACGGCTTGTTTAAAGACAGTTTCTGAACATCTGCTGTGTGCGTTTCTCTGTGGATTAAATGTTTTAAAACTTTAACAGTTTATTTACACTTTCACCTCCACCTGCTTTAAAAACAAAAAACCATGGAAATCTCACTTTTTTTTAATTCACAATATGGGATCTTTAAGTTCATAGCCTTCCTCTGGCCCTTGAAGTTGGCAGATTTAAAAGCATCTCAGAGGGACAGACTTTGTGATTTAGGAGAGGTAGAAAATTAATCTCATTTTATTTTATTCTGTCCTTTTTATGATGAGCTGAGAAGGTTTTGGAGCACTGATGATGACAGGATGACTTGCTATGTTTATAAGTTTGCCTCTTTTGTTGCAGGAGCATGGAGGAAACATCAGGATGGTTTATTTTGTTAAGTTTTTAAGCATCTATTTCTGGTTTCTGCTCTGTCTTTGTTTAATAACGGTGTCTTGTAAGGCCTCGTGGGCTGGGCATATTAATTATGCACTAATTCAATTCAATTTTATTTATAGTGCCAAATCATAACAAAAGTTATCTCAGGACACTTTACAGAGTAGGTAAAGACCACACTCTATGACTTATTTATGATTTACAGAGACCCAACAATTCCCCCGTAGAGTACGGTGGAGACGAAAACCTTCACTATAACAGACAGGAACGTCAGACAGACCCAGCTCTGTGGAGGACGGACATCTGTCTGCACCGGAGAGAGGAAGAGAAGGAGAGAGAGAGAGAGAGAGAAAAGACGGACAGATGGACAGAGAGAGAGACAAAGACAGACACAAAGACAGAGACAGACACACTTCCAGTAACTATAATAATATCTATAGTAATGTGAATATGACTTATATGTTATGGCAGTTAATACAGCAGAATAGTAGAAACAAGCACAGACACAATAATACAATTAAATCAATCAACCCATCATTGCGTGATAAAAACACTAACGTACTATTTGATTATTTTAAAGGCCTAATAATAGTCATTAATGCGCTTTGGCACAAAGCTCCACATTGATGAATAAACAGGCTAAAAGTAAGGAGGCTGTGTGTTTATAGTTTCCTTCACAGCTCACTAAATGTTCAACACAAGTAAAAAAAAGTATAATTTTTATTTGTTCTATATCTTCCGTAGCAGTTTCCATTTGCCACCATTTTCTTTAAATAGTCACATTTATTACGACTCTATGAAAGTCTTTAACCTCTGCGCGTAAAACGGTCCAGTGATGGTGTCGCTTTCACACCAAAACTACGTGTTACACACCACACCGATATCGCTGCTTTCTCACTTTGAACGGACACATGTATTTGTCATAACAGGTCGCTGTGATTTACAGCCTGGTGCTGTGTGTGTGTGTATGTAGTCCATATATTTTTATTTATGCTCCGTCAGCTGCACATGCCAACAGGAAAAAAAAAAAAGGACCAAAGGGAAATAAACGGAGCGAGGATACCGCTCTGTTCCCAGGTAAACACCGGGATGGAAAAACCACAGCTCGGTCCAGCTGCATAATGTGAGTGTGTGTCTGTGTGTGTGTGTGTGTGTGTGTGTGTGTGTGTGTGTGTGTGTGTGTGTGTGTGTGTGTGTGTGTGTGTGTGTGTGTGTGTGTGTGTGTGTGTGTGTGTGTGTGTGTGTGTGTGTGTGTGTGTGTGTGTGTGTGTGTGAGGGAGTACAGAAGTGCGTTTTCAATTAGAGAAAGTGTGAAGGCAGAGAGCAGAACGTTAAAACTGTACAAGTAGAAACAGCGGGAGGAAAGAGGAGCTGTGAGGAGAGCATGAGAGGGGACGGGAAGGGGAAAAGGAAAGAAGACTAGAGAGCTGAAGAAAGAAGAGAAAAACAAATAAAAGGGGAGAAAGGATCGCACAACAAAGAGGAGGAAATGGAAATGAAAGCAGACGAGAAAGAATGAAGGAAAGGGCAGATGAGAGAGGGGAATTAGGGGAAGACAGAAGGGACACAAGACATAAAAATACTGTAAAGGAGTTAAAACCAGTGCTGCAGTTAGACGTCCTTATAAGACGACTGCAGGTGAGTCGTGGGGGGTTAAGAAAAAAGAAACGCTGAGGTGCAAACATCATGTATTCTCATGTATTTTTTTCCAATACTCAAAAAGACAAAACACTGAAAAAAGCAGATTCCCAGTCGCCCTTCCCCACCACACACATACTTCCACCACCTTCACATCAGTGCTCAGACTCAAGTCTTTACCTCTGACTCCTCGTGAGCTGCGATGGCGCGTCCTGAAGTTTCCCTGCAAGCAGCTGAAGCGCAGCAGAGGGGACAATTAAATAATGTGTCAATGGTTGTACTGCACCTCTGTGTTGTGCATGTTGTACACTGATTTTGCAACAACATCCTACTGGACTGTTCTAATGAAAACAAAGGCCCTTGGTTGGGGTTAGGGTTAGGAAGAGATTGTGTTTGTAACTACAGTGACACACACAGGACTCGAACTGTCTGCTGGGTCAAAGTCCAGTGTTTGTTTAACCTGTCTCCTTCGCTGTACGTGGAGTTTGGCGCTCTTAATCCTGCATCACTTGCTCTGAGTGTCTAATATCACTGCAGACAGGTTTACACTGGGAAGCCTTATCGACGCTTGTCCGAGGGCTGTGACAAAAAGGTGGTATTTGACGCCCGGAGAGTGTGAACCGAGCCCCCACCGCAGCGACTTCCTGGTTGATCCAATACGGAAGTGCCAAAAAACTGCAGTTCTCCGAGTGTCCACTAGGGACAGGTTTCATAATAGAGCAGTTTCTCATTGACCCCCATGTTAAACAGGCCGTTTTCACAGCATCATTAAACCTGTTTAAGGCCGGGTACAAAAAACGATTCTAGTCTGTATGTTTAGGTCATATCTCCATGACAACACTGAGGGGGGTGGATTTATTTTGTACCAGGCTAGTTTTTATTTTATTGGAGGTTAAAGTTTATGAATAATTAGGGGCGTGGCCTCTTGAGTGACAGCTAGCCTCTGGCCCTCACTTCTCCTCGGAGGTTAACGTCAGCCAGATGGACGTATCTCCCTCCCCCTAACGTCACATACATGCCCTTTTTTGGTAAGAGGAAATGAGGCGGAGTCAAAGTCTGACGAGATGGAGACTCCTGCAGGTGAGGAAGACTGGATCAAGTTGAGAGAACAAACCCAGAAGGAGACGCTACGTCTGTTTTTATACATAACTAAATGAATATTGGAAGGAATATCAAAAAGATTACTTGAGTGGAAATTGGGTAAAGAAATAGAGCCATAATTCAAAATGTGAGTAGATAAATAAGCTGCAGTATTTACAGAACAATGTGTAGCACACGTTGTGCAGTATCCAAATCACAGAGAGGCACTGAATGAAGTATTGTGGTGCTGCACGGATGTTGTATTCTACAGACTTAAGGAAACAAATCTTTGTTTGTTACAGATCCTTACAGAAATCACACGATGATCATTTTCATATATTGATGCAGTGGCAGGCTCCTGGGGTTGCTGCTTGCAGAGCTGTTGGGCCCGTTCAGAGCGGCCTCGCAGTGTGACACGGATGAGTGGTTCTTGAGATGTGAGAAAGACAGTCATGCATACATTCACAGACAGAGATTCATTCCTACAGAGGTGGTCCAGAGAGGTTTTGGTGATAACTGATCAAAATGTGTAGCCTTTTAACCAAAGCACGAATTTGGACACAATTCAAAATAGCGCAAAATCAATCCAGGCGCTTATGGGCGACGCTTATATGGATACATTTGTTTTCCTTCTTAAATTATGTTTCTAAGACGTTAAAATGTAACATTTGTTGTCAAGCACCACCATCTGGCCAAATGGCACCACAAAGCACGTCATCAGGTCCTGAGAAATACATCCGCCAAGTGTGAAGTAGATCAGACGAACAGTTTTCAAGATGTGCGAATTACACGCACGCAGACTTTGGTAACGCTACATAATACGCCCCGCAACTTAGAGCGTACCTAACGCTTAATTTGCACGTAGGTCGCCCCTTATTCCCCCCACCTCTCCCATTTACACATTTACACTGTGCATTACAGTGTAACTAGGCTGCGTCTTAGCACTTAGCTCTGGTTAACTTACATCCTGCTTTACACCAACTTCCACAGAAGTACTGAGTAACTCTCTCGCTCACTCCACCCACTAATTTCCTGTGTTTTACAGTGTAAGTAGGCTGCGTCTTAGAGCCTAACTCCTGTACACTTACGTGCTATTTTGCCCGGACTTACAGTGTAACTCCTGGTCTTTTCCCACCAATCATTTTAACTACCAAGTATATTAGAAATTAAAGAGTCTACTATACAATATGTGCACAATTGTTTGGGAAATTAACTATGAAATACACTGTAAATGCACAGAGGAACGGGGGGTTGTGAGCGGGAGTTACTCAGTACCCTAAAAAAAGAAGGTTAGCGGTAGGTACGCTCTAAGTTGGGGGCCATATTATGTCGTGTTACCCAGACCTTTTAATGAAAGTCAGAATAAAGATGAAAAAAGAGTCCTTTCCATCATGAATCATATCAATTACGATGTCAGTCAAAATAATCGCTTCAGATTTCTTCCTCATATCGTGCAGCTGTCGTGGTACTAAAACATAAAGAGGATTCATTCCTTCTTGTGTGGCTGCGTTCACACCAACATTAGCTCTCCTCATTCATTTCAATGAGACAAACGTAGAGGGCAAAATAACAAAAACGTCATCGTCAATCAGTTTGTAGTCTCTGCAGTCGAGTCTTTTCCACGTTGAGTCACTTCTCGAGTCACGTCCTTGAATATCTTAAAGATGTCAATAAAATGTAGCCTGCGGTTTAAACATGGCCTCTCAGCAGAATCCCACTCTCTGTCGGACGTCTCTGAGGACCGGCGCGGCCAGCTCCCGAGCCCTGTGGTTCCCCCGGGCCAGCACTCCCTCCAGGTGAGCAGGGTCCGACCTCAGCCTCTCGATCTCCTCCCTGATGGGCGTCAACCTCTGGATCACAGCCTCAGTGACGAGCGTCTTATAGGCACCCGTGTCCAACCCTCCGGCCTGGGACACCGCCTCCTCCACGCTGATCATCGCCATGGCAGCGTGGATCATCACCAGGTTGGACACACCGGGCCGTGTCACCGGGTCAAAGGTGACCTCGGAGGTGAAGTCGGTGACGGCGCGGCGAACCTTTAAGGCGATGTCATCGGGAGAGTCTGTGATGGTAATTGTCGCCATCTTTTGGGGGTCGGATTTGGACATTTTAGAAGAAGGGTCACGGAGGGATTTGACCTTTCGTGTCGAGCCTGGGGGAGGAAATCAGACGAGAGAAATCCTTAAGTATGATGAGAAAAATGAGACTGATTGCAAAATGAATCCTGGCATCAAAGTTGTATCCGTTATATTTATTAAAACTCACAGAGAGTGAGGGACAACACGGTGTAGGTTTGGTTTCAAGGCCTCAAGAAAATCTGATAAGAAATAAAATCTCATCTCATCTTCAGCCTCTTATCCAGGGTCGGGTCGCGGGGGCAGCAGCTTTAGCAGGGGACCCCAAACTTCCCTTTCCCGGGCCACATTAACCAGCTCTAACTGGGGGATCCTGAGGCGTTCCCAGGCCAGTGTGGAGATATAATCTCTCCACCTGGTCCTGGGTCTTCCCCGAAGCCTCCTCCCAGCTGGACGTGCCTGGAACACCTCCCTAGGGAGGCGCCCAGGGTTCATCCTTACCAGATGATCCTGAACCACCTCAACTGGCTTCAGAAAATGCATTCGCATCTTTCCAAAATGAGCATTCATTTTATGCTTTATCGTAAATCCAGCGTGCAGAGTTTGACACCAGGAGGCTGTTTTCAACTTTATTTGGAGTTTCTCTGTACTCTGATTTTAAGGGGCGGGCCTACAAGTATGATTTGTGACATCACAACTAGTTTGGAAGTCAACCCCGGTCCAATATTCACTTTTTACAAGTGTGATGTGGAAACTTAGGGCGCGCTCACACTGTCCAAGATTTCCTGTCAGGCGGTGTGTGACTTCAACAAACTCCACCTAACAGCGAGCAGGGCAGCCTGTATTTAGCCTGACAGACCAAAACCAGAGCAAAACAACCCCTGAGCTTCTTTTTATCGACTGAACATCAGGAGAACACTTAAAAGACACTTAAGTGATTAAATCAAAATGTTAAAAGAGAAGAGAATAGTTCAAAATGAATCAGTTCTTTGCGTCAATTTGTCCACTGATTTTCTGTAAATCAACTTATCGTTTAATGTCAAATTGTTCAAGTACTAGTTTATTGACTTTGTAAATACATTTCCTTGGAAAACAATCAGGCAGCTGGACACGTTATTAAAACTCAAATGATTTAAATGCAGATTTGAACAATCGGCTGCAGCTTAAGACAGAAAATGTGCACAGGGTGCGTTCAGAGTTTGAATCCAGTTTATGTCAGCAGAAGAGAAATGATGAAACGAGCCTTAAGAATAATAGTTTCATTACTGCTGTGTGTGTGTGTGTGTGTGTGTGTGTGTGTGTGTGTGCGTGTGCGTGTGCGTGTGCGCGTGTGCGTGTGCGTGTGCGTGTGCGTGTGCGTGTGTGTGTGTGTGTGTGTGTGTGTGTGTGTGTGTGTGTGTGCGTGTGTGCGTGTGTGCGTGTGTGTACGTGTGTGTGTGTGTGTACGTCCCAGTGTGAAGCAGACGTATCTCGGTGTGAAGTGATGAGCAGACTGTGGGAGCAGGGATTTCCTGCTTTATAAATTTCCTTATTTATAAACCTCCGTTCTTCCGCCATCTTGCAATTCTTTCTCTCCCATCCTAAAAAGTCCACATCCTTCCCCCGTGCCACATCCTGTTGATCACCCGTGAGACGTCGTCCTTATCTCGGACAAATTAAAAAAGGCCTTGGTTTGGCTTCAAAGGGAAGGTGGTGACTGGCAACTCTTCGCTTTGCCGAAGACAAGAAATGAAGACGGGATCCGCAATTCTGAGCCAAGTACTGCACACACACACACACACACACACACACAACACACACACAAACCCCCTCCTTGAAGTCATCTCGAGGACATCCCCCCCTTAATATATTATCACTCTATTATATTTGATACAAGAGGAGGAAAATATTTCTTTAATCAAAGCTGCATTGCACACATGACTGACTCCATCTTGTGCTTTTATGAAACTGATAATCAAGGAGAACGGAGCGGAGCGGGACTGGCTCTCTGAATGTTAGCCATGTGTGTGAGTGTGTGTGTGTTTGTGTGTGTGTGAGTGTGTGTGTGTGAGTGTGTGTGTGTGTGTGTGTGAGTGCGTACTGGAAAACCCAGCAATCATTTCAAAATAAAACTGTCACAGTGAAGGTTAAATTTTGCTGAACGGCAAACAATTTTCTTTCATTTCCTCTTATTTGTTGGGACTTTTGGACTGAGAGTGAGAGTGAGAGGGCATCACGCGTAACAAAAGATCCCAAGACTGGAATCAAAGTCGGGACTTTGCAGGAATGGAGCAACCTACAGGCATTTGTTCCCTTATTTAACCAGGAAAAATACCTATTTTGAAGAAGAATCTTGGTCAAAACCATAAAAAAAACGAACACAAAAGAGAGAAATAGAGAAAGAGACGATAATAAACCAGAGAAATTCAAATAGTCTTGGTGTTCGACTCTGGCGGTCGAGTTCCCTCCATTTAATTTGCATTAACAGATGATTTCCAGCGGCTGAAGCAGAAAACAGGAAGATTTTTCTTACTCATCACTGTCCAATAATGTGAGCTAACGAGTGAAATGAGTCTGCAAAAGGGCGAAGAAGGTACCCTCTCCACTGTCATGGGTAATAGAGGCAGAAAAGAAGTGAAAAAGAAGAAGTGAAAAAGAGTTGCAGAGATATAATAGAAGTGTATAATAGTTGGGCGGCAGTAGCTCAGTCCATAGGTGACTTGCCATGTATGGAGCATGGCCTGCTGGCTGGAGAGGTGCCAGTTCATCTCCTGGGCACTGCAGAGGTGCTGTTGAGCAAGGCACCGCACCCCCAACTGTTCGGGGCGCCGGTCACTGGCAGCCCCCTCGCTCTAACATCTCTCCATTAATTGCATGTATAGATCCTGTTTGTGCATGTGTGTGTATTTCGGGCCTGTGTGTGTGTGTGTGTGTGTGTGTGTGTGTGTAACATGAAAAAATAGAGTGAAAATTGAATTTCCCCATTGTGGGACAAATAAAGGAATTCTTCTTCTTCTTCCAATTTGATTTAAAAATGAACCACTGGAAAAACACAGCTACTAAAATGTGTTGCTTTTAACAACAGTGTGCCCTTTTCTAATGGTTAAACTATGAAAGAATGCTATGTGAAAGAAAGCTTCATGGCTAACTCTGGCGTTTTTATATCATGTGTATTTATTCATTTCCTCTGTCCCTTTTCAAATAAAGGAAAGCAAAACTGCTCTTCGCTGTATTTGTCTTGTTGCAGTTGTGTGCTGGACAGCCGATAATGACGTCACATCATAGATTTAAAAGACTGCAGAACATTCATTTACTTTAAGACTGTTCTCAAGAGGAACATTATTCAAACGTATGTTGATTGTGTTTGCTGACAGCAGCAATACATTAATTATTTGACATTTTCTTATTGACCTGTGTGTGTAGCAGCTACCTAAGTTTATGTATTTTAAAGGGACGGCGTTATCAGCTTTAGCTTCTGCCTGTTCCCTTTTTTCAGACCTTAGACATTTATTTTCTTTGTGTTTGTTATGAAATGTCTTTGTCTGAAATGTCTGAAAATAAACTGAACTGAACTGAATCCAGATGTTTCTAGCGACTAAAAACACGCGTAGATGAGAGAAATCACTGGTGTCCGTCCTCTTCGATTCACAACACGGGAGCTTCTTTCATAAAGCTGCCGCGTTGTTCGACACTTATTCAAGGAAAGAATCCGCGGATGACGATAATTAACACACAAACAGCAGCAGAACATATAACAGAATGACGCAGACGTGTTGTAATCAGCTCTGCACAAAAACTCTCTGCGATTTAATTCATTAAGACGAGTGAAAGAAGATCAGTCGTCAGTAGATATTAACCTCGTTTCCAATGTTAATCGACCTGTTTCAAGTATTTTCTAAGTTGTTTGGTCAATTCTAGCAAAGCAAAGTGTCAGATACTCTCTGATTTCTGTTAAAACTATCTGACTACACTGGCAGATTGTTATACTTAATAAAAAATCAATCAATCAATCCTTTATTTGTTAGGGACAGTTACATTAATGAACAACGAGAACAACATATCACTGTAAAAGTGCCGGATAATAGCAAAGACGCTAATTTGCATCCGTAGTCCCTGCTAAAAAAAATAATAGAAAAAATACAAATACTACTAAATAAATAAATAAATAAAATACAAATGGAAGAGACAGGACACACAGCACAATACATGACACACTCAGGAGGACACCAGACACACACAGGATGAAACAATGGAACAAAAAGCCATGTGCAATATGACACAGACGAGTCAGTGCTCGCTGTTTTGATCTGATTTAAGCCACTTTCTGAGTCGACCTTTAAAAGAGGAATATGTGGTCTCAATTATGGACAAAATCCCCCCAAATATCACCATGGTAACCCCTTCCTTTTATTATATCTACAGCGTTAGAGCATCCAAGGGGTGATATCTCATTCAAACAGCTGCTAATACTAACGTGTGTGTGTTTCGAAGGAGTTTAATGAGCCATGATGATTCAATGTAATGCTGTTTAAGAGCTTTTGCCACATTTGGGGGGAAACAAAAGGGAAACTGATGAATACAGTTTGCACGTGAAAATAGAAAGCTACTGGAACTCATCGGCTACCAGAGAGCTGCTTAATTACTAGTTCTCTGCCTTCAAAAACCTGAATCTGATTAAGATCTAGTGTGTGTGTGTGTGTGTGTTTGTGTAAACGTGTGTGTTCTTACTGAGCAGGGCGCCGGGTTCAGGGAACAGGTCTCCGTAGCGGTTGTTGAAGATGCGAGCGAGATCCTGAGCCAGCTCCAGATGCGTGACCTGGTCCTCTCCGACGGGGACGTGAGTGGACCTGAGAGACGAAACCGACACAACACAACGTGAGCTTCCTCAACCGCCGACGGCACGGGAGGTCAAACACGCGGCAGATCGGAGACACATCTCTCTCCCTGCAGCGTTGGTTTTTGCAACTGTCACCGGGGAGGAAGCGCTCCATTAATTACTCCTGTAATAAGATCCAGAGAGCGTTGGAGATGAATTTTCACTGCTACTTTTTTCACACCGGAAATGAGGATTTGGCCGTTTGATGGTTCAAATGGAAACGGCTGAAGAGATAACTTTTAAATTTGATGAGATCACTGACGTCTGACGCACCAGCAGCACACTGTGTTGCATCAGACTGTGTCTCTGCACATCTGAGGACTTGACACAACAGAAACACAGCTAAGCAGCTTAGTTTACAGCACTTTAGATACATAAAGTGTCATAACACACGCATAAAAACCTGTTTTAGGAGATAGTTTTGCTTTTATTTGTGCAGGTTTTGGAGATATCTGTCCTTTAGTTTTCTGCCAACACTCACAAACAATGGAGGTGAAGAGGATTTTATTTTGTTGCACAACACGGAAACATCTTTTTAACACAGAACAATGCCCCCCCCCCAATTCTCTGGATTAATCACAATATATATATAAAGTCAATTATTTCATTTATTAGTAAATATACTTTTAATCAAATATGTAAACTAGGTAAATATGTGTTTAATCAGTTAGAACTGAGATGTTAGGGTGGGCTAATAAAGCAAGTCGCTTCAGCCCAGTCCTTGTTTTGGCTGAAATCGTCAAAATATTGTGTCATTTTATTTAACATCTGATGTAGAACTAAAAATAGATTCATTAATTTATTCATTCATTCATTCAGAACACACTGTTAAAAACAGTTTTCACTGCTTTAAACTGAAAAAAATAGTCCCCATGAAGCATGTGTTGTGGATGATTGAGAATAAAAGCAACAATTTTCTTTTATTTTCTTGCGTAGAGA
>NC_139835.1:27285438-27310438 GCF_963691815.1 Echiichthys vipera | reverse complement strand
GAAATGTCTGAAACTCACTGAGGAAAATGTTGTTGTGTTTGCACGAAACTAAAATCAACATTTTACATTTCTTCACCAGGCGTGTTTAAAAAAAAGGCAAATGTGTGATTCTGATACAAACATAACGCATGATGATGACTTTAAGCTTCACCAGAAAGAAAGTAGTCTCCCCTGAGTCACATGATGTGAAACATGTGACGGTGACTGAAAGAATAAGATCAGAATTAGCAAAACTATAAACTGCGTCCTGGACACATCCAACTCTAACCCTCTCCACCAGCTGCTGACCTCCGGCAGAACCACCTTCAGCCACAGACTCATTCTCCCTCGGTGTTCAGTGTGACACCGGGGGAAGTCTTTTCTCCCGGTGGCCGTCAAACTCTATAATTCACCTCCCCCTGGTCAGGTAAGGACCAGTGCAGACACTGTGTCCTGAGCAAATGTCACTTTATATCATCACTGCATCACTTTATTTAGTTGTACTGTGACTTAGTTCAGTCAGAAATGCTGCTACACTTTAACACTGTTATCACTTATTGCCTGTACACTTCTGTTTTTGCACTATTTGGTCATATTTACTCATATTTATTCACTCCATATCACATTATTACAAACAAACAAAACAAGAACAACTGCTCTATATCATGTGAATATGTACATATGTCTATTTCTATTTCATCCCTTTTTAAATGTAACTTTATTGCTTATTTATGCTTTTTTTTTATCATATTTTGTCATATTCTGTTGCTGCTGTGACAAAAGAATTTCCCCGTCTGAGGGACATTAAAGGTTTTCTGATTCTGATTTAGTTTGTACTAATTTTATTCCAACATGCTGCTAAACTGCACAGTGCATATTGTTGTACGTTGTATAAACCTGCGTTTAACCACAATGTCTGTTGCACTCTGTCACACTTAGTTATTGTTTGATTTATTGCTTTATTTGATTTGATTATGTGTTTATGCTTATTGTCACTCTGACCCTTTCCCACCTTTGTATTGAAACTGTTGCACAATCATTTATAAATAAATAAAGCTTCTTGAATCTTGAATCTTGAGTCTATGTCCCTGTTGTTATCTGAGCTCTGCTCCACAGGCTTCAGTCACTGCTGGCGTCTATTTGGGGCAAGTCAGGTTATTATTAAATATCAAATATTAAAATCTAAAAAGTTCAGAGTTCAGACATCATCGTCATCGTAATCTGCTTTTACTGTTGTGCAGATGTAAATTTGAGTTTATTTAATTTGTTTATTGCACAAAACATGTTCTGCACGTGTTTAAATAAACGAATAATAAGTCATGAATGAGCGATGAACGGGTGAATGTTAAGGTAGTGGAGCTTGTGCATCTGGCAGCGGTAAAATTAACTCCAACATATCCGCTTTCATGGAAGCTGCTGGTGTGTGAGAGAGAGAGAGAGAGAGAGAGAGAGAGAGAGAGGGTGAGAGAGAGAGAGAGAGAGGAGAGAGAGAGAGAGGGAGAGAGAGAGAGAGAGAGAGAGAGAGACAGAGACAGAGACAGAGACAGAGACAGAGACAGGGAGAGGGAGAGGGAGAGGGAGAGGGAGAGGGAGAGGGAGAGGGAGAGGGAGAGAGAGAGAGAGAGAGAGAGAGAGAGAGAGAGAGAGTGTGTGTGTGGATGCAGGAAATATCCTGCAAATTAAAGTTTATGGACGCTGGCTATATCGCCGTCCCCTCTGTCTCTTGTTGCTTGAAAAGCATTCTGGTCAGCGTGACGTCAACCCCCAGACAGCGGGGACATAAACCAGGGTTTTTTTTTGGGGGGGGGGGGGGTGTAACGTGTAAAGGGGGCCGGTATTCATTACACGCTGCAGACAGACAAGAGATGGGACAGATGTCGACGACAGCTCAGGAAAGGGATGGATTTGGGTTTTGAAGAGCAGTAAACTCTTTAAAACTCAAAAGCTCGGGGAGGACGAGACCTCCACTCGTGCTGCGTGGCAAGAATGCACCGCCACAAGAGATAAGCTGCGGATCACGCGGGCATTGCACTGATATAGTGAGTCACACTGTACGGATGTTACGGTTATTGTCTGAGGAAATGTCACAGAGTATTATCGGACACCGTGGAAGGGAAAAGAAACAAGCGTTCTCTCGGTCGTGCACATAAAACATGTCAGCCGCCTTCATCATGAAAACACAGGGCTCAGCACGGACTCATGGAACTGGAGCTACGTCCAAGTCACTGCTACGTTTCCCTGCGTGATTCAGGAAGTGAACGCGTTGTGAACTACTTTAAAGCCGAGTTTAAAGTGTTTAGTCTGTGCTGGTTAGGTTTGTTGACTGGAGCGTAAAAATGTGGATGATTGTCTCCAACGTGTCAGAACATATTCACAATGTCGGACCCTTT
Source organism: Echiichthys vipera (assembly GCF_963691815.1). NCBI lineage: Eukaryota > Metazoa > Chordata > Actinopteri > Perciformes > Trachinidae > Echiichthys > Echiichthys vipera. The sequence continues at coordinate 27,308,069 of NC_139835.1, read as the reverse complement.
GCTCTCGCTTTTAGACGACACTCTGTGCAAACTGGACATTCATCTTTTCCCACAACTCCCTGCTCAGTTTGTAGATACAGGAGGTTGAACACCACAAGAGGTCGAAATCAAGCACTTTTCAAGCACTTTTCAGGTCCATGTTCAAGCTTTTCCAGCACCTTACATCTGTGGTAAATCCCATATTTCACCGATTGCATACATATTAAAAATGATTATTTCAGTTTTTCTTAAATCACGTTGAAGAAAGATGGTGTTTTGCTAAACTACTATGAAACTAAACTATGTCTCATGACATCAGAAAGATACGAAATTCAAAATATTTTAGTTTATATTTGTGAGCTATTTGTTTTGAAAGAAATGCGGATACAACCGCATTGCTTGAGCAGTATTTTCAAGCACTTTATCCAAACTTCAAGCACTTTGAAGGTCCATGTTCACCTCACATCTGTGGTAAATCCCATATTTCTACAAATGCATACATATAAAAAATGATTATTTCAGTTTTTCTTAAATCACGTGGAAGAAAGATGGTGTTTTGCAAAACTACTATGAAACTAAACTATGTCTCGTGACATCAGAATGATACGAAATTCAAAATATTTTAGTTTATATTTGTAAAACTCCAAGTATTTTCAAGCAGTTTATCCAAACTTCAAGCACTTTTCGAACCTTGAAAACACAACATTAAAATTCAAGCACTTTCAAGGATTTCAAGCACCCGTACGAACCCTGAATATATATAAGAAATGCTCCTGTGGTGCAGATTTAAGGCACTTTTTGGCAAATATGAGTTCCCTCTGACACGGTTACAGCTCTAAAGGCCCTACCACACACACACACACACACACACACACACACACACACACACACACACACACACACACACACACACACACACACACACACACACACACACACACACACACACACACACACACACACACACACACACACACACACACACACACACACACACACACACACACACACACACACACACACACACACACACACACACACACACACACACACACACACACACACACACACACACACACACACACACACACACACACACACACACACACACCGTGAGAATTGTTGTCACATGGCATCGATGCAGGAATCAGGACACCACAGATATCGTAGCTTCTACAATTCTTCTGAAAACATGATGGTGAAACCGGTTAATCGCGACATCCCCAGTGAGTCATCATGCAGAGCCCAAACCCAAACCCCCAGGATTTGTGGATCTGCTGATTCATTCGATACATGTTTGATACCGCAAAATCTGCTCCTTCTTTTTTTTTCAATGAAGTTGAATATTTTCTTTGGGCTGTCGTCGTATTTTTACATGTGGAGCAGGCGTGTTCGACAGCAGGGTCACCTCGCTGCCAAGTTATGTGGCATGAAGCTAAACGGGATCAAAAATAGGACTCTCTCTGAGCGTGTGTGTGTGTGGAGGGGGGGGGGCACAGAAACACAGATGGACTCTCACACACACACACACACACACACACGCTTCAACTTCCAAACTTGTGAGTAAGTAAGGAAAGTCAAACAGTATCAAGGGAGAAACAAACACGTTCTGATTCCTCTCTCCATCCTCACTGTGAGTTTAAACATGAACTCTGCTGCAAACGTTAAGACCGTCGTTGTGTTTTCTCACTTTCCCTCATTCGGCCCAAAGCTGGACTTAACGCCTGTTCATAGTTGCTTGTGTTTTTTGTAGCCCCTGTGATTTTGCAGAGCACACACTGGAGATAAGAATCAGCAGCGATCGAATCAGCGGTCTTGGAGGCGGGCCGGCGTGTCAGCAGGTAAACATTACAGCTGTAAAATAAACAGCCAAAGATGGTCGACCGACTAGGTGTCAGACTTGAGGTAAAGACAAGAAGCTGCCTTTTAAAACCACAAACGCACATAGATTCATAAGCAAACAGCGACATACATTCACACAAATCCGCTGCAGCTTTGATCATGTTAAGATTTTTTTCGATAACCACAGTTAAGCGTGTGAAATAAACGGGCAGACAGGAGATAAATATGTGCACAAGCATGTCAGGCAAGAGCACCTCATACAGTAGTTTTTATGCTCCGGAGGAGGACAAAGGAGCTCCGTCACACTCGGCTGATGGACTGAAACCTTTAAGCTACAGAAGAGAAATGAAAGAACCCACATAATAATAATTTGGAGGTAAAATTCAAAAAGTCTCAGTCTGACATTTTAAAGAAGCTTTTATCAGAAGTAGCGTCACTACGGTGTCTGAACAGCTTTATGTTTATAATCAGGGTCCGACTGATATGGAATTTTTAAGGACGGAAATTCACGGATTACCGATGTGGCGGTTGATAAAATTACATTTTTGAGGTAAAATGAAAATTAACCCTTTCTCTGTGGATTTTACACCCACTTTGAAGCGATATGACGATATGCAAAGGCTGCTTTCCTAAAAGAAGTCGCCTCACAGCGAGAAGGTTCCAGGTTTGCATCCCGGCTGGGGCCCTTCTGTGTGGAGTTTGCATGTTCTCCCCGTGTCTGCGTGGGTTTTCTCCGGGTTCTCCAGTTTCCTCCCACAGTCCAAAGACGTGCAGGTGTTCGGTTCATTGATGACTCTAAATCACCCGTAGGTGTGAATGGTTGTCTGTCTCTGTTTGTCTCTATGTGTCTGCGATAGACTGGCGTCCTGTCCAGGGTGGACCCCGCCTCATGCCCGATGCCAGCTGGGATCGGCTCCACACCCCCCACCCCAGCCCGCGACCCCGACAGGGACAAGCGGTTGAAGATGAATGAATGAATACATTGCCAACCACTGCTAAATGCACACAGATATATAGAAATAAAGAATAAATAACACATAGAATAAATACTACTGTATGTTTCACACTATTGCTGAATCAGCGACTACTTAAAACACACTTTTATAGACTTGCTTTTATGTGATGTCGTCTTTTTCTGGTCGTGTCGGGTAAAGAAAGCAGACATCCATCCTTCCTCTCCTGCCTACCTGAGACTGTTGGAAGAGGATGGCCCTCTCCGGGTCGATGCCACAGGCGAGCAGGCTGGCCGCCATGTCCAGGATGTTGCTCCTGAGTTGGGCCGGGTCCTGAGGCTGCGTGATGGAGTGCAGGTCCACGATGCTGTACAGCACTGAAGGATACTGGTTCTGCAGGGCCGCCCAGTTCTCCAGGGCACCCAGGTAGTTTCCCAGGTGGGGCACCCCAGTTGGCTGGATCCCAGAGAATACGCGCCCACCTCCTGGAGACTGCTGGGTGAGAAGGGGAACGCGCTCTGGGTTATTTGCAGTTTTGTAAAATTAAGTATATTATCTTATCTTAGATTTTGGATATCTTAATATGGCAAGTGTTGTCTTCACCTGGTTTTAAAGGCTGCATTAAAGTGACTTTCTGAACTTACCAGACTGTTCCAGCAAGTCATTATAGCAACATTATTTAGGATTATTCATCATAATTATTATTATTGTTGCAATGTCGATATTGAGGTATTATTGTGATATCTGGTTACCTCCATATTGCTCAGCCTCACTCTGTAGATATTCTCATATACTCACCTTAAATGATATAATTCAAGTTGTATCTCAGACATTTACTGTTATTTAAAGTACCCGTGACATCAGTGTCTCTAGCCAATGTCAAGAGAAAAGACACGATAAAAGATAGAAGAAAAATGGGGAAGTGAAACGAGTGTTTGGAGAGAGCGGGTGGAAGTGAAAAGGTGCGAACGCCTGCAGAGACTGAAGTGTCAGTGTTAAACGATTGGCAGGTTGGACGCCAGCAGCGGTCACGCTTGTATTACCGAGATGCTAACTCCATGTCTAGCACCTCTGTTCTCTCCCAAACACATCCAGCACAAAGAATGCATCACCTCAGCGGCCAACAATAATAATTAACATCCGTCCAGCAAACGTCAAGGCCTCTGTTACCACAACTGAGGGGAAAGACACTGGAGGAGGAGGAGGAGGAGGAGGAGGAGGAGGAGGAGGAGGAGGAGGCAGAACCACGGAAATACCATACAACACGCAGTCGACCGTATCACCAACATTCTGACCTTATGTTACAGAGCTGGAGCTAGAATTGCGGCATGCTCTTCACCCCCTCTGGAAGAGAGAGAGAGAGAGATCACTCGTTGTGTTTGTGTCGTTTGGCAAACATTGTGTTTCTCTTTCTGCAGAGCCGGGTCGGGCCAGACCGCCTCGTTTCTCCTGGCATCGGCCCACGCCACTGAACCGTGGCTTTCAATTGGCACTTGCTGGAAGAGTCTTAACCGCCACTTGTGGCACCGAGCGCCACATGATGCAATTAGAGGGCGAGCAGAGCGGTACCTGTCATGAGACGTGAAACCACAATGGCATCTAAAATCGAGGGCTTCTTCACCGAAGCCGTTACACAGTAGATTAGGGCTTCGACGGAGCAGAAACGCACAAAGACGCAGGCCGGGACTCGGTGTTTGTGTTGGGCAGTTTGAAAGACAAAGTGGTTGGCGTCCGGGTGACGCACATCTGCCTGCCCACCGTGGAAGCTGGGGGTTCAGTTCCCGGCATACGTGCGGTGCTGTGGCTTGGCCCGGGTGCTCCGACTCACAGGTGAGAAGGTGGTGGGGAGAACATGACCTATTTGGGGTGAGGAGGCGGGATATGTGGAAGAAATAACATGAACCTAATCCAGGTTAACAGAGGGGTCATCAACGCCAGAGACTTTCGCACGTAAGAACGCAGTGCATTTAGAAAAGGGAAGGGGCTGTGCTGTTACAAGTGACTATGAAATAATTCAATTCAATTTCAATTCAATTTTATTTACAGTGCCAAATCATAACAAAAGTTATCTCAGGACACTTTACAGAGTAGGTAAAGACCACACTCTATGACTTATTTATGATTTACACAGACCCAACAATTCCCCCGTAGAGTACGGTGGCAATGAAAACCTTCACTATAACAGACAGGAACGTCAGACAGACCCAGCTCTGTGGAGGACGGACATCTGTCTGCACCGGTTGGGGAGGAGGAAAGAGAGAGAAAGACAGACAGACAAAAGACAGAGAGACAGACACACTTCCAGAGATGCAAGCAACCAAAGAGTCACAGTAACTAAAACAGTATCTATAGTTTTGTTGAACCTGATTATCCCCGATTATTCGCGTGTGTAAACAGCGTTCTTGGATATTATCGGGTTTCTCGTCTGCGCATGCTCCCCACTCTGCGGCAGTGGCTTTTGACCCGGAAAAAGAATAAACCAGGAAGCAATGGCAGAAAAAACAAAACAATAATAGAGCATTACCTTCAAACCGAGAGAGGACTTCGCAATAGCACGTAACATCAATACCAAGAAGATCCGTTTCGGTCGTAATTCTGTCCAAAAGTCGACCGTTGATTTTCACAAAAGTGAACCGGAACAAAAGCCGTATTCAGTCCAGCTGTATGTTGACGGAGCGCCCCCTACTGTACCGGAGGAAGAGTAACTTCATCGTTTTCCCATTCAAGTCCTGCTCATGTATACGAGGGGAACTTCAATGATCCGATCATTCCCTTAGACGGGGTAAGGCGCATTTCGGGTTACTGATGTGCATGTAAACGCACTGATTGTTTCTTTCTACGAAAATGACCCACAATTCTGACGAGGTTAAGTTTGTTTCAGCTTGAGGTGTGTTGATGGTTGTAAACAGCAACAGCTGGACAGAGGAGCCCCTTCCCCCAACCCACAAAGCCCCTGGGATTTCTGTGTTATCACCTCAAATCTGACTGGCGATCATATGTTTCCCGGCTGCGCTCTTCAAGGTTATCATAACTAATCATTAAAACCTGAAGCTTTCGGAGGATATCCTCTTCAGGCGCTGCTGAGAAATCGGTTATCTTGACAGCTAGCTGAGCTACATCACATCCAATCTGACTGAGGGACAGGCTCAGCACAGCCTCTGAGATCAGATAACAGCTGCTCTCTCACCAGCGTGGCCCGCAGCTTCTCCATCTCTCGGCCCTGAGGGATCAAATAACAACTGTTCTGAGGCCAGCGTCGTCCACAAAGTCTTGGTCTACTGGCCTCAGGGAGCCGGTCGCTGCCCGGCAAGGGAGGCAGGAAGGAACTGGGTGCTTATGTCATTACCGATGGGGTAATTGTACTGGAGTGCCATTGATGCTGAGAGCCTCTTAAGAGGTGTCAGGATTGATTTGGGTGCGGACGGGGCCCCGAGTCTGGCTCATGTGTGTTCTCACCTCGAGCTGACACGCCAAACGCATGTTCCCCCTCTGCTCCGGACCCCAGGGGAAGCCATTAGCCATGCAGACATGGTAATGGTGTCATTTGAGCCAATCGAGTGTCAAATGAGAGTCAACGCCGCGGCTTACTAGCCACTGGGCAATCGCGCTATCACGCATAAGGCAACTTCGGCAGACTCCTCCGTGTTACTGTTGGTCAGAGGGACGTCTCTTTAAACATGTGCCTTATTTAGTTGTTGGAAGAGAAAGTAGGTTACATAAAGAAGTAAATCAGCTGCTGCATGTTGACAGAGGAGACAGCAAATGTTGTAAAGCAATTAATGTTTGTAATGAATCCTGCACGGCGAAGCCAAGAGTAATAAAATATTATCATCTAGCGTATTTTGACCATGTATCATTCTAAACTTGTGCAAGTTGATTCATTTCAACAGTCGAATACTTGTGGAGTGTTTTACTTCATATGTTGGAGGTCTGACTTCAGGAAATTAACCAGATTTAAACACCTTGGTAAAGTCCTGAAACCATTCTTATTCCTTTTTTTTATTTATCCTTTCTTTTGTTTTTGTCTGAACATGTTGGACCAACTGCATTGTGTTGAAACTGATATATAAATACAGCTGAGTTGAAGGCAGAGACCTTGACGTAGTGGTCGACTGATTGGGTTTTTAAGGTCGATGCTGATATTTAGGGAGCGGAGAGTGTTTTGGGGCCAGAAGGCATCACGCGACGGACCCGGTAGTTGCAATTCCACGTTTGGCCACTATGCCAAATTCGCTTCAAAGCCCGGCGCACTTCCTGGGGGCCAGGTTGGATGAATGTCTGCACCAAATGTCATGGTGATCAAGACATTTCACTCAAATCCACAAATGTAACTCTCCCGACCAAAGTCATTAGGATTCATCGTCTGGGAAACATGAACGTCAAGCTAATAGTAGCGATACTTCAGTCTGGACCAAAGTGATGGGGCAACCAGCTGACAAAACGAAATTGCCATCTCTAGAGACAGGTGCATGGTGTGGAAGAAGAAAAAGTGTAGAGGCAAAACTTTAAGCAACAGAGGGCAGGACTAGATCCTCCGCTAACACGAACACCAAGCTGATACAAACAAAATACTCCCCCTCATGGTCTAATCACAGTTAAATCAATCCCTGTCCATGTCCATCTCTGCTTCCCAGCGACACGTAGCAGACGCGGGAAAAAGCTGGTTGTTCTTTCCTCATATTTTACTCTGACAGGCATGACGCTGTTGTATTACATGGTTGCTAAGGTGACGAAAGCTTTCTTCATCCACGTCCCGCCATATGCTGTATGCATTACAGCACCATGTGTGTGTGACATTAACAGCAACAGCTAGAAGGTTACATACACTAATAAGGCCATGTTTTCACACTTGTAGCACCTTTCTGGGAATATGGATTCATTTGTCTGTGCGTGTACGTGTGTGGTAATATCCGCAGGGAGGGAGGTCGTGTGCAAACATAGACGTATATGTCCGCACGTGTCGGGGTCTTTTGCCTACATCAACATCAGTTAAACTGTGAAGGTGTCTGTCCATTTGTATTTGACAGCTCACATCAAAAGATCAACACTGGTGGAAAGAAAACGAGCAGTAACACAAACAGATCCTCAACGCACAAGCTGCGTTATTAAATGGAAAACAATGGTCAACGGATTCCTTTAACTTGATAACAAATGGACTGTCTTGACGCCGTCTTTCCCACAATTCCAGAGGAAATCTGGTTCCAAGATTCCATGGAAACATTTCCCATTTTTCTCCGCAGTCTTCCAGAGAGCTGGAACCACTTCATTGTGGGAACTGAATGACAAATGTTGGATTTATCCATTTAGTGGGCACAACATCCTTACAGAAGAATGTATAAGGATGACAAATAGTGCTTGGACCAGATGCATAAAACACACAGTTTGGTCTTGAATCATGAAAAAAAATCTTTTGCCAGATTTATGGAGCCGTGCATTCAGATGTTTTCAACTGCTACGGTTAAACTGGGTAGACATTTTAGTAATACTTTTAGTCCTATAGGCTGAAATACTATTCAACTGCAAATCATACGGGGCGACTGTGGCTCAGTGGGAGAGTGGATCGTCCTCCGTTCGGGAGACTGGCGGTTCGATCCCCACCTCCCCTGGTCCACATGTCGAAGTGTCCTTGGGCAAGACACTGAACCCTGAATTGCTCCCTGTGCTGCGCATGGGTGTGAGAATGTGGTGTGAATGGTCAGATTAGATGGTCTGTAGATGTCCACTGCCATCAGTGTGAATGGGTGAATGTGACAAACACTGTGAAAGCACCTTGAGTAGTCAGAAGATTAGAAAGGCGCTATATAAGTACAAGTCCATCCGTTACCATACGCAGTCTAAGACTTAAGAAACTCTAGGTTCATCACATTTTTCTATTCTATCCAGTTGACCATATAACACTTGGTTTTCCCTGTGTACACCTGGTGTGACGTATCCCTGAGGTGTGCATGTTCAGGCTCTTCTTTTATGAATTACCTGCAGGGTTTTTAGTCAAACATTTTAATAAATATGTGCCCCCTAAACTGAATCTTAGATCCTGTTTGAACATTGAGCTCATATGATGTTGTTTTTCTTTGTTTCCTTCATGCGACAGTTGATTGTTTTTGCTTATTGGAGCCTAAGGAAATACTGTTGCACTTAAGGTGTTGCTAAAGCATGCTCTTTGAGAGGGCAGGGTTAAAAACAGACGTGAAATAAACATCCAACTACGAATATACACCTGTATACCGCTCACAGTATTAGATTGTATTCCTATATTTTAACTGCTACACTAGGTTATGTCTTATATTCTATTTGGCATATACTTATTATTTGCATGAGCGGAGTTGGAGGCTTCCTGAGAACTAAGAGTTTAATTGCTTCACTGTGACGGCCGTGCATTTGACAATAAAGAACATGAGCAACTGATCCATCATTAATAATATTATTGAGCGGTTGCAGCTTGCAGCGTGTCCAGGGCCGACAGTCTTACTCCGCTCAGCGTAATTAATCCCAGCCACGGGTTCGGTCGAGCTAGGACTTTCAAAACACACTTGATTTCTCTTCTGAGATCTGTTCTGGGCTGCTTTTCAGAGCTCATACATCATATCGGAGCCTAGGAGTCCCGGAGTGGCCCACTGACATCTCTCTACTGAAGCTGGTTGATGAGCGGGTGCCGACGGTCGCCACCATTTTACCGCGCCAATTTCAACACATCTAAAATAAAAAAACACCTCGCCGCTTGCCCCGCTGTGAATTACCATCAGCTCTTTGTGGAGTGGGGGGGGAAGAGGTCCAGATCAGACCGTGGCCTGCACCGAGACGGGTCGACAGATGGAGGATTTTCGCGGCTCTCACGCTGGGCGTCCGATACACAGGATCCAGTGTTCTTCTTCTGTCCCGGACGCCCCATGCACACCATTAACACCGGCACCATGCTGAAATGCACCTTGACAAACCTCCGCCCACTCCCCGTATCTTTCTTCATCTCTGTCTTCCCCACACGTTGGGACCTGTTAACGCTGGCGACCAACAGAGCCGCACTTCAGTGAGGTATCATATAGGAAATGGGGTTTAGTGTATTACCCCCCCCCCCCCCCATCCCTTAAAGCATATGTGTGTGTGTTTAGCCAAAGTGGGTACGCACCACAGCTTGAAACAAAGTGCGTATGACCACAGAGAAAACATGTACATGTATGAACGCTGTAGACGCACAGAAGAATCAAGAATTAAGAAATCGAGAGTTGGATAAAGCAGGAGAAACAGAAAAAAAGAAAGTGATGGAGAAGCAATGTGGTAAAAAAATAAATAAGAATAAAAGTCGGACTATAGCTCAGTCAAGACTTGCGCAGTTTTCTTTTTCCTCCCAGCGAGTGTGTAGGAGAGGGGAAGGCCCAAAAGGAGCGTTTGATTAAATCTGCGGTTGACGTGTGGGACAGGTGAGATTGATGAGGTTCCTCTGAGTTTCACACTGTGCGGAGAGCGGGGGTACAGGAACAGAACGCTGCAGTGTGGCGGGCCAGGGCTCGGGGCCCGCTCGCGCCGTGGGGTCCCTCGGCTGATTAATGGGACTGGAGGCCCTTCAAAAACAGCACTCCCCGCAGACAGGGCCCGACCGTGCTCCAAAAATAACCAGGCAGGGGAGGCAGCCCGGCCTCCAGCCCCTAACAGGCTGCAGCTTCTGAAGGAACCAGACTTCAATGCAGCCTGGGGGGAGATGACCAAGAGGGGCAGTGCCTACTCGAGACAGGAAGCGTTAATGACCTTTCTACTTTATGGGAAGTGACAAACACTGACAACTGATATTGTATCAGCTACGGTGTCATATTACCTGCTGATGTCATTTTATGCAACGAGGGTAAGAATGTGCAAGATGGTAAACCTGAAGAAATACAACTTCAGTTTACACAATGTGACACTAAAGGCCCTTAATTAGGTATATTAATAAAACTGATTTACGAATTAGTGCTCTGATTACTTTGAGGACTTACTGTCAATGCCTAAAAGTTGAAGTGCTCAGAAGAACGGGCATTTTAACATCTAAAGTTTAATGACTAATGCTACAATCTCTCTCTGCTGGTGAAGATCGTGTGTTATGATCAGCTGGACCTTGGTGAGATCATTTTGTCAACTGTACTCTCAGTAGAGTGAACTTTAAATCTCAATGACTTTGTAACTGTGAAAATGTTGTGCAGGGTATTGACCCAACACTGCAAAGCCCCTTGGTCGCTTCAAGTTCAAAACTTCATCAGACACCAAAACACAATGAGCAGTGACAGGATGGTACAACTCTGGAAATAACCACAAAAGAAAAATACTTTTATCTTCTGTTTTGTCAATCACAAGGTGGTGGTGTACAGATCTACTGTTCATGTGTGGAATACGTCCTCGAAAGCCAAAAGTATGAGCAGGACTACTACGTGTCTGTGTTGTCAAGTGAACTAAGAGAAATATCGGCTTATATGAATTTGACTGGACCGGATGTCGTTGCATTGAGTGGCAGCAAAACTTGAACGAGATCATCTTGTTTGCAGATAATGTGTTTTCTTTTGTCCCAGTCCTGTGCGCTGGGACGCCTGCACCTCGAGGGTCGATGATAGTAACCTGACTCGCCAGATGGTTTGTTACACAGAAACGTCCGAAAAGCCGTCACTGGAAACTGTTGGGAAAGAGCAGGAAAATACCTGGCAGGTCAAACTGGATTGGATAACACGTCCATCACAGATCTATCAAGAGACGACTGTTCTCTTCTTTAAATGATTAAATTCCCTCCAGTTCTGATCAAACTGATGCTACTGTAGCATCTACGCTAACGTCTTTGGGAGCCGACATTGTTGTTTTGTAGGAACAGTCTCCTCTCCGTTGTTCCAACCAGTAGATCCTCGCTGATCGGCCATTTTTGTAAATGGTAAATGGACTTGTACTTTTTAGTCTTCAGACTACTCAAGGCGCTTTCACAGTGTTTGTCACATTCACCCATTCACACAGACATTCACACTGATGGCAGTGGAAGTCTACATACCATCTAATGTAACCATTCACACCACATTCACACACCCATGCGCAGCATAGGGAGCAATTCGGAGTTCAGTGTCTTGCCCAAGGACACTTTGACATGTGGATCGGGGGAGCTGGGGATCCAACCGCCGATCTCTCGAATGGAGTACGATCCACTCTCCCACTGAGCCACAGTCGCCCCATGTCATCCTGTGACATCGTAAGAACCCAGCTGCCATGCAAAGTAACGATTACTCCCAAACAGACACTGACAACTGTGGTGTAGTGTCTGCACGGCTACAACAAATTGGTGGATGACAACATTTACGTCACACGGACCGTTGCGCCTGCAGAAAGTTTAGATTCAGCAAAAGTCTCACTGAAATAAATGATATCAACGTCTAACAAGTCACATGAGGCCTGATAAACAGCTGAAATATTTACAGCAGTTTTGTTTACTTTCATTACGGATTAATCAGTTTAAAACCAGCATCACTGACTGAAGCGGTTTGCCTAAAGCGCGCCCGTGATCGCGTGAGGCAGCGGTGTGCAGCTGGAGAAGCCAAGCTCAATCCATACGTGACTCCTTCTCACTGTTAGATAAACACATTCATGCCAGAGCTACTTGCTTCCATCCAAAATGGTTTCAAATAGTTTCATGAAGCCACTTCCTCCTCCCTCTGTGTTGACAATGCACGTGTTTAATTTTATTTCACTTGCAGGAAACAAGTGACTGACAGGAGAGCTAATAATACCCAGACAACGCGTAAAAGTCACAACACAGCAAAAAAAGAAAGAACGGCACACACTTCATAAATGTATCGATGTGTAATTATGGGGACGCTCGTGGCAAACCTCCATCAGGCAGCTCCTCTCTGAATAGTCCAGTCATTTCCTCTGTGGAGTCGAGCTCAAAAGGCACGACACCGGATACTCGGTACGGTTTAATTAAAAGTGTCAGACGCTCGGCGGAAAGGCGCTGGATCAGGCACGGACGAAAACACAGGGAAACTGGGAAGATTCCCCAGTCGCCACCGTGGGCGCGCGGCTACAGACTGATTCTGTACTTCAACTTAGCGAGATATGAACGATAAAAAAAAAAGGAGGGCTATGTTGACATATGGGATAGTTTTAAGATATAGTTAATGTGCGGTGCGTCTGAGCGAGCGCCCCGGCTGGAGATCGACTACGACAGACCTAATTACACGGAGGGGACTGCTGAGAATTAGACGGCTTTTCTTGACAGTTGAAAATAAATAGGGCAGTTAATGAACATCCTCAAAGGGGAGGCCATGTTTTCACGCTCTCGCCGGGCCTCTCCCATGTGGCGCGGGGAGCAGCTCTAATGGTTTTAGCTGACACCCGAGTAAGTGAATTTTGGAGCCGGGGAGAACAGAGGGGCAAATTAGAAGTCACTTCCTTTTTCCTGGAGCCCGGGGCTGACATGACTGATATCAGTCAATAACTGGACCACAGGCGAGAGACGGCTGGATGGGGAGCCCTGTGTTTCCAGCTGACACGAGGCTGGAGGTTAGCGTACGGCAGAAGGGGTTGCAGAGAGTGCACCTTTCAATTCCAGGCAAACGATACAACGGCCAAACTCAGGTTGAATTGATTTATGCAGCGTCGCACACGCTGAGAAATAAGTACTTAATAAATCAAGTATTCGGTCAAGACGCCAAATGTTTACTTGTTCTTCAAGGATTTAGTTTTCTGCGAGCTTCAGCGAGACTTTTGGAGAACAAACTTCAGTAGAGAAATGAAACTAGAACTATAAATGCATCTCTCGCAGCACAAAACGTTAATTTAAGACAACAAACATCCCAAAGAACCACTGCAGGATCATATGATTATAGTTAACTGTATTTAGAAAACATAGTTAAAGAAATGTCTCGTCAAAATGATTTGCAGACATTCAGTTGTGGTTCCGTTTCGTTCGTTATAGAAAGACATGTAAATGAATATGTTGCGTTTTTAGCTGCAGGTTGTACGTTTTTCTGTATTTGAAGAAATTGCTTTTGGCTCGGCAAAGAAGGTACGGCTTGATTTCTGGCATTTCTTGGATTTAAAATGGGTAAAACCAGCAATTTAGCATTGCTCTTTCATATCATAGCAGGGAACACAAGAAAATGGATCCTACATTTCCCATAATGCAACTCAAAAGCATATTTTCTTGGACCTCTCTGCCTTGGTCTCCCTCTATAAAGAAAAAGCTGCTATTTGATTATAAATTTTAACTAAAAGTGACTTTATTAGGATTTTAAAAACCAAACACATCTGTCTCACAAACATCTCTCTGTAAAAATCCAAAGCGTCTGACAAAGGTCGCACTTCGTTTTTGTGTCGATCCGTAGAGGATTGGTGACTTTTTAAAACACTCTTTCCATCCAAAAAAGCGCCTTGTTTGACGCACATCACACCTCAGGGCATTGTGAGCGCGCTGGTGTTTTGCACTGGGCCGTCCACATTTGGAGAAAATTAAAACAAATGAAAAGCAACACTTCATTTCTGATGTTATTGCTGGTAATGAAGCACTGCTGTGATGCTTTTTTCGAGCCCCCCCCCCCACTTCCACCACCCTTCCTCCCCTCTTGTCGCACACCTCTCCGGCCTCTCCGGAGACTTCGCCTTAACAAAATACAGACGGGACGGCGGTGAACGCGCATACTGTATTACAGCTAGTACATCAACACAGCAACACAGGGGCTTTGGGCAGATGGTTGAGCTTGTTTAACAGCACTTTAATGCAAGAACAGCTCAATAATTAGCATGGTTGTTGTACTGAAACACACTGGTTATTCTTACGCCTGTCAGGGGACTCGTTGTTTGCCTTAACACCCCATTTGCTTCTCGTAGGCAGCCGTGGCAATGATAGGAAACTCTCAGCTGAGTTATAGGTGTGTTTAAAAAAGTAAAAAAAAAAGGTGCACTCAAGGAGAGCTACTGAGGATATGATGTCACGCGCCAGACGAGGAAAGGAAACCGAATAAATGAGAGAAAGACGAGGAAAAGGGTCCAAGTCACAAATGAGAGCTGCTGCGGTCAAGAATGACCTGTTAGTGATGCGGCGTGTCGCTCAGAGAACAAAAGAGGATCAAATTAAGACATAAAGAGCCCTTGATAACGAAGGATAACATAATTTAGCTGTTTAGTTAAACCTCGTATCACATTCAATCCATGTGATGACATGTTGTAATTGTTTTCACGGAGAACCACGTTTTGCGTCGGCTTGTTCGGTTCAACTGCTTATGATTTCCTCCGTTTCCCAGAATGCCTTTCCCCCAGGGACCGGGGTGTAACCATGTTTGCTTTCATCTGTACTCTAGGAAGGAGGGGGGAAAAAACAAAAACCCCGTCACTCTTTGATTCCGACACCAAAGCTGAACGTTACCGTCTCGAGTCTCTGAAAACACGTTGTGCCGTCCAACTCGACGCAGCTGCTTCAAATACCAAAACTTCCTGCAACACTTCAGCCCGTATTTCTCTACGTACGCAACAGCAACAGTTTGAGCAGACTGCTGCACTGGAAAGAAATATACGCTGACCTCAAAAATACGACTTGTTCCGCTGTAAGAAATGCTGCTCTTTGGCTCCCAGCCCGAAAGAAATGAAGAAGACGTCGACTCCAAAGAATAAAAACGCAAAAAAAAGGTGAAGTGGTTCACACCTGACCCCAGCTGGGCACAGGTGCAGGGAGGACAACAGCAACAAAACAAGGAGAGGCTCAAGATTTTAATTTACAAAATATGCCAAACTTCAGTGCATTAGGGTTCGAATCCCAAGCAGCCGTACAATAACTTAAACTAGATTAAACTAAATATGATACCAGGGCCAGGGATGGGGAAATAATCATTTTTATTGTGGATCGGAGTGACTTGACCAGTGAATTGACTTCAGTCAATAACAATAACATTTATCATTTGGCTACAGAACATAATCACAGTTCAGTACAGTTCAAATTAGTGATATTTACATTATTTGAGTGCATCTGGTAAATGGTAAATGTACTTATATAGCGCCTATCTAGTCTTCTGACTACTCAAGGCATCTAAAGACCATCTAATCTAACCATTCACACCACCTTCACACACCCATGCACAGGACGGGGAGCAATTGGGGGTTCAGTGTCTTGCCCGAGGACAGTTCGACATGCAGAGCGGGGGAGCTGGGGATCGAACTGCCAATCTCTCGAATGGAGGACAACCCACTCTCACACTGATCCACAGTCGCCTGTGTATTGGCCGATGCAGGCTGCTGCGTTCCCCGGCATTATTTAGAGACGGCGTCCACAGGCAGCTCCTTGTTGCAGGAGACGCCTTTTTTAAATTTAATAAATGCTCCTTTTTAAATTGAGACCAGTAACATTTGTTATCATCATTGTGTCATTTTATGATGTAAGTTTAGGAAGCAAAAGTCGTGTCGGCTCAAGAAAATCGGCAGTTCGTATCGGTCATCGGCTCAAGTTGATCTGCCCTAAAAAAAAATCCATATCGGTCGATCCCTAGATCAAATCAAGTAGATTTCATTCAAGGGCTGCGTTAGAGCCATTTAGCGCCGACGGGACTTCCTGTACTGTTGTGAGGTCACAATTAAACTATGTAAAAGGTAGAAAGTGCTGCTACAGTGCTGTTACAGTCGTTCCCCGGCTGCAATGACAGTGCAGAGACTCTGAAGGTGACCAATCAGAGCAGACTGGGCTGGGTCTTAAAGAGACAGGCGCTAAAACGGAGCGTTTCAGACAGAGGGGGAAGACAGGTATATTCAGACGGACAGGATGAGGAAAATAATGTGTTTTTTGAGCATTAAATCATGTAAAAATGCTCTGGTAGAAACCAAAAAGTACAACTATGAACCGTAGACTGAGAAGAATATGTCCCCTTAATTTAATTTATCAGGAAAATTTAAAGTCACCACATCAGAGGAGCCGGCCCAGCCCAGCAGAAGAGCACCTTCAGCAGAGGGGCACCTTCAGCAGAGGAGCACCTTCAGCAGAGGGGCACCTTCAGCAGAGGAGCACCTTCAGCAGAGGAGCACCTTCAGCAGAGGAGCACCTTCAGCAGAGGAGCACCTTCAGCAGAGAGGCACCATCAGCAGAGGAGCACCTTCAGCAGAGGAGCACCTTCAGCAGAGGAGCACCTTTAGCAGAGGAGCACCTTTAGCAGAGGAGCACCTTCAGCAGAGGAGCACCTTCAGCAGAGGAGCACCTTCAGCAGAAGCGCACCTTCAGCAGAGGCGCACCTTCAGCAGAGGAGCACCTTCAGCAGAGGAGCACCTCCAGCAGAGGAGCCGGCCCAGCAGAGGAGCACCTTCAAAAGAGGGGCACCTTCAGCAGAGGGGCACCTCCAGCAGAGAAGCACCTTCAGCAGAGGAGCACCTTCAGCAGAGGAGCACCTCCAGCAGAGAAGCACCTTCAGCAGAGGAGCACCTTCAGCAGAGGAGCACCTTCAGCAGAGGAGCACCTTCAGCAGAGGAGCACATACAGCAGAGGAGCACCTGCAGCAGAGGAGCACCTTCAGCAGAGGAGCACCTTCAGCAGAGGAGCACCTTCAGCACAGAGGAGCATCTTCAGCAGAGGAGCACCTCCAGCAGAGGAGCACCTTCAGCAGAGGAGCACCTTCAGCAGAGGAGCACCTTCAGCAGAGGAGCACCTTCAGCAGAGGAGCACCTTCAGCAGAGGAGCACCTTCAGCAGAGGAGCACCTTCAGCACAGGGGAGGACCTTCAGCACAGGGGAGGACCTTCAGCAGAGGACTCCTCGCACCCAGAGCACCACAGTTTAATGCCTGTAGTCATTAAACTACACAACGCATCCCTATGAGAGTCTGTCACCTCCTCTCTGAGATTTAAACTCAACTATAAACAATCTGTTCTGTTGCACATTAGTCTGGTATTTTGGATCTTTACTAAGTTTCTTCTAATATATGTTGTCGTCTGTATAATATTTGTTGTTTGTATATCTGGAGTTTCTCCGATTCTGATCTGGAGAAACGTGGTTTTCACTGAAAAGTGGATTAATCATTATTAATATTAATAATAATAAAATAACGACCTCCACTTGGTGTAAACGAGAAGACGAACACCAACACAGCGAGTTTAAATCAAACTAATCCCCAGCTGTTCTTTATTAATGTTAACCACAGACTAAAGCACCAAACACAGGCTGAATTAAAGTGTTTTCCGGGTGTAAACCGAGGACACGGTGATAAAAACACTTTAACGTGTCCACCTGCTGCTGTTGCACCGTTAACAGCACGTCACTGTCACGTACCTTGGGTCCAGCACAGCTTCCGGAGCAGAAAAACCTCTTAGGAGAATTCAACTTGTGAATAAAGCAGAAGAAATGTTTGAAGTGAGTCCGCACGGGGAGCGCCATCTTGGATTGTGACATCATAGTACGGCGGCTTCGAAAGGACAAAAAGGGAGAAATGCGTTTCAGCCGTTTAGATAGATAGATGAAAAGATAGATATATGGATGGATGGATAGATGGATGGATGGATAGATGGATGGATGGATAGATGGATGGATGGATAGATGGATAGATAGATGGATAGATAGATGGATGGATAGATGGATAGATAGATAGATGGATAGATAGATGGATAGATAGATAGATAGATAGATAGATAGATAGATAGATGGATAGATAGATGGATGGATAGATGGATAGATAGATAGATGGATAGATAGATGGATAGATAGATAGAAAGATAGATAGATAGAAAGATGGATGGATGGATAGATAGATAGATAGATAGAAAGATGGATAGATAGACAGATAGATGGATGGATAGACAGATAGATGGATGGATAGACAGATAGATAGATAGATAGATAGATAGATAGATAGATAGATAGATAGATGGATAGATAACTGTATTTATCCAAGAAGGGGGAAATTAGGTCATCGTACGGTACAAAACAATCGGAAATACAAAATATAAACTACAGTAAGAGAACAGTATTGCAGATTTAAAACACTATATTACAATATACGATGTGGAAAGGAGGGTGACAGTAATTTAATCAAATAATGAAGATACACTGCATTTACTGCAAACAGTAATAATAAGGAGACCCAAGATGTTTATTGTTATATAAATAAATGAGTCTTAATCAGTGTTTTCACTTAACCTGACTCTCACCAGATGATTTTCGTTGCTCTTAGCTCCACTAACTTTGCTGCAGTAGAAGTAGTATGATGTCAAACTGTACCGTAAATAATTATATGAATAAAAACAGGAAAACAAATACAATACAATCATGAAATTATAAAATATTTCATTACATTTTAATGCTCATTTTAATGAAATGTTTATTTTATGCGGTTTCATTTTGCAACATTTAATGCAGGTTTTGTCATTTAAATTACAGCTGTTGTGTATTTTTAAAACATATTTTCCAACGAGCATGCACACAGCCAAACACATATCAGATTTATTTATTAAAACATTCATTCATTCATCTTCAACCGCTTATCCCGGGGTCGGGGTCGCGGTCGCGGGGGGTTGCTGGAGCCGATCCCAGCTGACATTGGGCGTGAGGCGGGGTACACCCTGGACAGGACGCCAGTCTATCACAGGACACATAGGGACGAACAGAGACAGACAACCATTCACACCTACGGGTGATTTAGAGTCATCAATGAACCCAACACCTGCACGTCTTTGGACTGTGGGAGGAAACCGGAGAACCCGGAGAAAACCCACGCAGACACGGGGACAACATGCAAACTCCACACAGAAGGGCCCCAGCCGGGATTCAAACCTGGAACCTTCTCGCTGTGAGGCGACAGTGCTAACCACCACACCATTTATTTTCATTAATACTTCCTTCTGCTTCTTAGTGTAAGGGAAACC
Source organism: Echiichthys vipera (assembly GCF_963691815.1). Taxonomy (NCBI): domain Eukaryota; kingdom Metazoa; phylum Chordata; class Actinopteri; order Perciformes; family Trachinidae; genus Echiichthys; species Echiichthys vipera. Next base: position 27,288,466 of record NC_139835.1, on the reverse strand, counting down.
AGCACCATGCAGAAAGTTAAATATATTAGGTATCAATGAGAGAGTTTCCTTATAAATAAATAAATGAACTCTGGATCACTGATTGATTTAACAGAGATATTAAACCTTTTTCACTCTCTCTACATGATCCAAGTCTTTTAAATGCACCGCAGACGCACCACAGTCATTAGTTCTTAGCATCAGTAAAATGACGCCAAACGGAGTTAAAGTCAAACTAAAACGGAAAAGTGAGAATCTTGCAGATAGTTACTTAAATGCGTGTATAATAACTAACACGCATTATGCAAGAAATTCTCCTCTACGCCAGCTGCGTGTCTGAGCGGTGCAGCCTGTGAGAGAGGTAGATGTGCAGCTCCACGCTCTCCCACCACCACCACCACATGTACAGTAGGCTGCAGAAAATGTGTCGGGCATGTGCGGTTTCCTCATTGTCTGAGGTCTCTATGTTAATTGGGTGGTGTTGTGTCTAGGCCCGTGGCTGCTTCCTCAACAACTGAACTTTCCCAGGGAGGCAGCTGCAGAACTATTCCATATACCATACCTCATTACAACGTGCCGATATACATACTATAAGTGATTATGCTACACGCCGGGTAGGGTTACAATATGTTTGCAGGGCACGCTGGCCCGCTGCTTCAGACCTTCTTGTTCCTCAAACATCTGCTCCTGATTTTTTTTTTTTCTTCGTCTTCTCTCCACCTTTTGCATCTGGTTGCATTTGCAGCACAAAATACAGACTATCATTCCATATTCATTATTATTTCCCGAGGCGCTGAGGCCGAGCTCTTTGGTGTTTCACATGCTAGAGACCTGAGCCCGGTATGTTCTCTCACGCCTGGGTGATGGGAGATCTGGTCTGTGGAGCAGAGACAGACTGGAGGGAGATGGGTTTGTACGCCTGCTGGTGTGTGTGTGTGTGTGTGTGTGTGTGTGTGTGTGTTTGGGCCTTCAGCTCCTGTTTCCTGGCCACCCAGTAGAGGTTGGTCCTCCTCTTTTCTTCTTGGTCTAAAGGCCTATTCGGACGGGACTGGTTTAATGTGGGGACGTGGGGTAACATAGTCTTACCTCAGGGCGTCTGTAAGATAAATGGGCAATTTCCCACGGGATTAAGAAATCCCTGCTTCTACCAGAGGTGGGAGCGGTTACTCGAGTTACGCACTACGTCACCTCCCTGTCTCCGTGTGCGTTCTACGTACTGCAGCTCCCTAATATCACAAAATGAAGCTAACACAAAACTAAAGAGCAGAATCGATTATCTAGTAAAAGCAGATATTATTCAAGCTCCTCCATGCTCAAAAATACATTGGGAAACTACGCAGTGACAGGATGTGACTCAATATCAACATACATTTTACAGAGGGTCGTGTTCGGACAGGGTTAGTTTGACCCGAGGGATTCTTTCAGGACTGTTTTACAGAAGATGAAAATCAACGTATTTTTTAATAATTACTGACATTTGCATTCGGACCGGACTGAAACCGCCGGTAAAAGTGACCGTACCCCATGAGCTCACATTAAACTAGACCAGTGCGAGGAGGATCAAGTCAGAGCAATGTCCTCCCTTAAATCAGGCGTGTCAAACTCAGGCCCGTGGGCCAAATCGGACCCGCGGTGTGATTATATTTGGCCCGCAAGATCATATCAAGGTTCTGTGAGAGCTGGCCCGCGAGTATAAAGCACATACACGTTTACTTTTCTGTTAGCAAACATGAGCATCCATGCTACCAGTCTCTGCAGACAAACTTAATCCACCCCTCCCCAAAAACGACCCAAAGAAAGATGGAGGACAGGATCTTTCAGCAGCGGTGGGAGGCAGATGATCTGTGTGTGAAGGTAAAGAGCTCTTTGTCACCGTGGCTGTAACCAAAGAATCAAACAGAAGAAACACCACGACAAGAACAAGGACCTGCACTGGAAAGGTTCAACGTTACACATCTGGAGAGAAGGGAACACATTCACACTTGCAGTTTTTTGTAGATATTGAGTTTGGCTGCAACTTTGTCCCAGTTTTTAAATTTGTCCCACTGTGAATTGGAGTTTGACACCGCTGCCTTAAATCAAGAAGAGTGGGATGTTCCTTTATTCATTGTGTGTGTGTGTGTGTTTGTGTGTGTGTGAGTCTCATGGTAAAATATATGTGGCGTCAGCATGGTGGACTGTTAATCCAAATGTGCTGAATGCACTCTTCTCAGTCTTCTTTATAAACCATTTTTAAAGCCAATTTTACAAGTATTTAAAAAGGTGCATTGTTTAATTTCTAGCAGTCTTCTTCTTCCCTGCTGCATTATTCCTGTTTCCTGGTGGATTAACTCCACTACACCTGTTGATCAGTGGAATGATTGATAGGAGTGAGCATCGCAAACAAACAAAACACAAACACGCAAATAAAACACATCTTTCAAACTCCTAGCATATATATATATGCATTAGTTTGCAGAACATTGAGAGAACCAGAGACAGAACTAGTGCAGTTTTGGTTTTCATCTCATAACTTCTCTTTTCTTATAATTCAGAGTCAGAAAGTTTAAGATTTAGACACGATTTAAGAACTACATGAAGTGAATCAGTGTTGTGTTGTACGTAGCAGTCAGACTGTAACACAATAACATCTTTGTGTCTGAAAATGTGACATCTTATGAATTAAACTTTCACTTTAACACCTTGAAAAAACCTGAAATCAGACCAACGACCATCTCAGTGTGTCAAAGGGACGCTCTCTGCTGCTGACCACGGTGAGATTTATTCACCCAGTCTTTGTGTCTCTGGGAATGTAAGTGTTAAAGTCTGTCCGTCACTCAGTTTGAAGCAGAAGACGAAGAAACAGAAACTCATCGGTGGGATCTCCAGAGAGGAGCGAGAGGCCGTGCAGGTGGTGAGTGAAGACTTTGTGCTTTCATCACAAACTCGCTCTCCTTTCACCGTCAGGGTGATTCATTTTTCATCCTCATCAGGCGCTCTGCTCCTCCTCCTCCTCCTCCTCCTCCTCCTCCATCCACATCTTAAACCCTTTTTCTCACCTCTTTCCTGT
>NC_139835.1:27155438-27280438 GCF_963691815.1 Echiichthys vipera | reverse complement strand
CCACAACGGGGAAATTAGATTTTTTCACTCTATTATTATTAATCATGTTACACACACACACACACACACACACACACACACACACACACACACACACAAACAGGACCTATATACATGCAATTAATGTAGAGCTGTCAGAGCGAGGGGGCTGCCAGTGACCGACGCCCCGAGCAGTTGGGGGTTCGGTGCCTTGCTCAACAGCACCTCGGCAGTGCCCAGGAGATGAACTGGCACCTCTCCAGCCACCAGTCCACGCTCCATTCATGGTCCACACAGGGACTCGAAGCGGCGACCCTCCGGTTCCCTGTCAAGTCACCTATGGACTGAGCTTCAGCCGCCCCCAAGTATGAATATTGTTAATATTATGATTCATATAATTATCGAAGGGGCTGGTTTTAAATAAATGTTCTGTTTGATAATTCACCTTTTGACAGCTGACTTGGACTTTTCAGGTGGTAATCAAACGAATGCTCACTTAATTATCCATTACGGTTTCACAGTAAGACGGAGCTGGGCCGATGGAGACGTTATTAATTGTATTAGCGACACCTGTTTGTAACCTGAACTTGTGTTTTTACGCGAGTGATCCCAGACTCTGCTAACCTCTACCATGTTCATTTACGAGTCTCATTTCTTCACCGTTCCTGAGCACAACATAAACCTTTTTCCTGAAGCAGCTGACAACAGTCCATTAGTTTTTATTCGTCGGAGGAAGCTTAAATAAATTGCAGTGTGTCGAACATTCGCAGTTTTAAGAGCAATAAAAAGCAGCGGTGTCTCCTTTCAGAAACAGTGTCCCAGTCCAGCTAACTAATCTACAGAACGCAAAAGTCTTTATTGTGAGTAATGTATTTAAACTCTTATATATATATATATAAGAGTATATATTAAGGTATTGTTTTTTAATGAAAAGCACAAACACAATTATATTCACTTGTGTTCATTTGTCGTGGAAACGCTGCAGGGTTGGATACTGCAGATAAGAAAATATGTGTTTTTGATCATAACAGTGTGACGGATGCAAACAAACGAGTGCTCTCCTAGTTTTCTATCTCAGTGCTGTCGTGAATGTTTCTCATAATCACAGCCACATGTCTCCTGCGCCCGATGCTTCAGTCGTGAGGGAGACGTCCCTCCTCCTGGACCCATCTGAGCTGAGTCACACCAAAAAAAGCTGAAACATTTGCTCAGAGCTGCGTATTTTTGGAAGCACATCCGTGTTACTTTATGTCATTACTTCAAAGTCATTATTACCCATTTAGCCTGATAAACAAAAGTCTAACTGAGCTTTGGTTGTAGTTTTCTGGGACCCAGTCGTGCTGTGTGTTCTGGGGGTTTCCACCACTGAGCCGACGTCTGAGGAGAAGTGTCAAAACTGATGAAGACTGCAGAACGGGAGCATGTGTGTGTGAACGCACACATATCTGCTCTGTGTGTGTGTGTGTGTGTGTGTGTGTGTGTGTTTATTACCCTTTTCCAGAATAACAAAGGGATCGGGGGGATGAGTGGATGCCAGTGCGGCGTGTAATCAGAGCCAGATCCTACAATCCATCAGCGCCGGGGTCCATCAGAAGATGACTGACGTCGGTAGATGGAGACTTTCTCCTGATTCCACCGCAGCAGAGAGCCGGTCATTAGTCAGCCTGACAGCCCTCATTTATTCCCTGCAACATGAAATATAATGACTGTCTCTTTGGGTATAAGCCCCCCCACCACCTTTCACAGTCCTCCCCCCCCAAAATCCCACCAAAGAAACAGAAGTCGTGCAGACAAACTCAATTCAGGGGGCAGTTTTTCCTTGTTTTCCCTGCAGTGTAATTCCTGAAGACTGCACTGTTCCTTTGGGCGTAATGGGTCTCCTTTTCATGCAGATACCAGATATCAGTATCAAATGTTATGCACAACCATTGGTAGGATATTCATCTATTATGATGCTCGATTCAATTTAGATACAGGCACCAAAAGGACTCTTAGTGCTCTTATACTTGAATGACTTCAGCACATCTGCGCCCACAGGACATCACTAGTTTCTCACACTGCTCTTGTCTCTTGGTCCATTCTGACTCAGTCTCTTCCACAGCTCAGTAACTGTAGTGGGTTTCTTACACATTACTTTGTTGCTGAGGATTTTCCAGAGATTCTCTATGGGGTTTAGATCTGGACTCTGACACGTCCTCCTCCAAATTTTACTGACTTCTTCAGACACTTTGGGTTCAGTTGTTCCCTAGTCCGACGCCAAACATGTTTCCCATCAGACCCAGATAAACTGAACTTTAGTAATGTCATGTCATGGTTTGTCAGACAAACTCAATTCGGGGGGCAGTTTTTCCTTGTTTTCCCTGCAGTGTAATTCCTGAAGACTGCACTATTCCTTTGGGCGTCTTTTGCTTCTTTCATTAACATCAAGGGAAACTAATGTGTCTCCTTTTCATGCAGATACCAGATATCAGTATCAAATGTTATGCACAACCATTGGTGTGATATTCATCTATTATAATGCTCGATTCAATTTAGATACAGGCACCAAAAGGACTCTTAGTGCTCTTATACTTGAATGACTTCAGCCCATCTGCGCCCACAGGACATCACTAGTTTGTCACACTGCTCTTGTCTCTTGGTCCATTCTGACTCAGTCTCTTCCACAGTTCAGTAATTGTAGTGGGTTTCTTACACATTACTTTGTTGCTGAGGATTTTCCAGAGATTCTCTATGGGGTTTAGATCTGGACTCTGACACGTCCTCCTCCAAATTTTACTGACTTCTTCAGACACTTTGGGTTCAGTTGTTCCCCAGTCCGACGCCAAACATGTTTCCCATCAGACCCAGATAAACTGAACTTTAGTAATGTCATGTCATGGTTTGTCAGACAAACTCAATTCAGGGGGCAGTTTTTCCTCGTTTTCCCTGCAGTGTGATTCCTGAAGACTGCACTATTCCTTTGGGCGTCTTTTCCTTCTTTCATTGACATCAAGAGAAACTAATGTGTCTCCTTTTCATGCAGATACAATCAGTTTCAAAGGTTATGCACAACCATTGGTGTGATATTCATCTATTATGATGCTTGATTTAATATTAGATGTAGGCACCAAAAGGACTCTCGGTGCTCTTACACTACATCACCGGACTCTCCTCTTTGCAACGGACGTAAATACATGGATTACATACAAACTCCAGTGTATTACTTTTCCTAAGTCCCTTTATTTAAACACTGGTAATCCAAATTAGAAAACAAATGATTAATACTTGATTTATTCTAAAATATTGTTGATTATATTGTTCATTTTTTGATAGAATAACCGCTGTGGCTATACCACTGCTGTACTAGCATGTCCTTTAAATGACCAAGGCGCTTCAACAAAAACCTTTATTTTGTGGAAAGATAGTGATCAAGTGTGACGAGCTTCAGCTGCTTGATAACGAGATAACGAGCATTAGACTCAGGTGTGTTGGAGCAGGGAGAAACCTAAAACATGCAGGACAGCGGCCCTCCAGGAGCTGGATTGGGCACCCCTGACTTTATGAATGCGCGCGGATGGGTGAAGGTGACATGTAACGTAAAGCGCTTTGAATGGTCGGAAGACTAGAAAGGTAAATAATAAATAAAAACATATAAATTCATATTGCAGCAGTACGAATACAGAAAAAGTATAAATAAAGAAATACAATAAAAAGAGGTGGATATTAGAACTAAGAGGAGAAGAAACAAAACAAATTAACGCTGTAAGAAAGAACGTGAAACTTTACAAGATTCACTGCATAACTGCTAAAGCCTGGTCACATCATGTACTCAATACACACTGGCCTTTACACGTGGAGAGCCTGGCAGCGCTCCTTCAGCTTCAGATATGTGCTAACACCGAGTAACGAAAACCTGAACCAATAAATGATTTAATCATTAAAAGACCCGGACACGCGGGCCAAAGTAAATCTACATCTCCAAATGTGACCTTGTTATCCAGTTAGCCGCGTGTGTGTTTGCATAAATCGCCTGCTTCCCCTTGAACTTGATGACTGATTAAGAGTCAGAACACCGAATAAACTGTCTGCCCAAATATCAGCAATCTGACGCGTGGGTGTGTACAAATACAGTACGAGTGTGTGTCCACGTGTGTGTGTGTGTGTTCTCAACAGCCACTAAAAACAACCACGACATTATAACACCTAATTTACTCTAATTTAAAAGCAGGAGAGAGAGAGTGAAGGAGAGGTCGATGCTATTTGCTCAAGATGTGAAACAGGAAGCTGCTTCAGATGAACACATCTGAGAAAATTACACCTGGGCAGCAAAAACCCGCCTCCACTATTTGGACTTTTTGTTTTTTTTACATCTTCGCCATTTGATGTTTTAATCCAGAGCAGTTAGCGGGGCGGTGGAGGCAGAAGCTGAAGGGCGCTCTGACAGGATGGATGGATGGCGATGGTTATGAGACGGGCTCTTCTGCTCTGTTTCTCCCACAGCAATCACAAACGTTTCATCTGGTTTTATAACCACGAGCCCCGGAGAGCTGAAGGGGTTCCCCCGTTATTTAAGTGGGGGAAAAAGGCTTTATGTCGTCTTCATTCGCTCTGAATTCACTGGAAGTCACCGTCCCCAACCGCCCAGCATCAGAGGGGACGTTCATTCATATATTACAGTTATTGTTATTCAGTTTTACAGTCGTGTCCTCACTCGAGCAGCATGTCGAGATCCAGAATTTCATATTTATGTGCAAAGATACACATAGAGCGACGTATAGAAGGTTGGTTTTGTGTGTGTGTGTGTGTGTGTAAGTGTGTGTGTGTGTGTGGGGAGGGGGGTATTATCTGGAGCAAAATCACTTGAGATGCGAGGCGGTGATGACTATTTTGAAATAAAATGGTATAAATAATTGTGACATTAAAGTTGAAACCATGGAAGAGATGAGAGCGTAGGTACATTTATTAATATGTGCATATGTGTGTGTGTGTGTTTGAGCATTTATTAAAAGCTAATTGGCCTTCTCAGTCTTAAAAACACTATTTTTTTATTTCATTATTGTTTAATTTTGTTTATTCTGCTGTTTTCTATGCATGTTTACATAAAGCAACTGCAAACATATGCTGAACTGCAGCGTATGCCACTACTAACTCATTCTGCTACAGTATAAAACAAGAGGATCTGAAAAAGATATAAATATAAATGCATCCAGGAAGCATTTAAGATGGAGTGTTTGTTTGATTTTTTCGATTTGTTGTTAAGCCACTGTCAAAAAAACGCACTTTTATGCACGTTTACGCTCAAACGCCCTACCTGTTGAGCCACTGGGAGGCTTTTAATGTGAAACATCTGTGCAGGAAGTGTGCGTTTCATTGACACCGTCTCCACACTGGACATTAAAAGTGCAAAGTTTAATCGACTGCAGTTAATTAGTGAGTGAGAACAGTGTTTCTGATAGACACACAGCGGCACAGTGTTGCTGTACTGTGTACTGACTGAATGAAGGCCGTAGAAATGCACATTATTCTGAATTCATCGAGACGTAACGAGACGGAGGAAGGAAATGAAATGCAAATAAAAACAGGAGAAGATTTGAAAAGAAGGGAGTCAGCCAACTATTATTATGCAGCGTAAAATAGATTCTCTCAGTCGAGGCAAATAAATGCAAATATCTGATCATTTACAGTCATTTTAGAATAAGCCAAATTCTATTATGATACATTTCTATGTTGGCTGCCTTTTGTTTGTTTAAAGTGTGTTTTTTCTCTGTTTGGTTTGTGGGTAACTTCTTTTCTAATCTGATACATTTACGCTGGCAGTATGTACAGTAAAACTTTCTCCGTTCAACCCGAAACCTCATCTCTATATCTGCATATTTATTTTTCTGTGTGTGCATGAGAGGAGCAGTGATAGCACACATGTAAGAGCCTGTTTTAGTGCGTGTGCACGGGTCTGCTCACTGTGTAATAGATGTGTAATATCTGCTCCAGGGCCTGTTTTAGTGCGTGTGCACGGGTCTGCTCACAGTGTAATAGATGTGTAATATCTGCTCCAGGGCCTGTTTTAGTGCGTGTGCACGGGTCTGCTCACAGTGTAATAGATGTGTAATATCTGCTCCAGGGCCTGTTTTAGTGCATGTGCACGGGTCTGCTCACAGTGTAATAGATGTGTAATATCTGCTCCAGGGCCTGTTTTAGTGCGTGTGCACGGGTCTGCTCACAGTGTAATAGATGTGTAATATCTGCTCCAGGGCCTGTTTTAGTGCGTGTGCACGGGTCTGCTCACAGTGTAATAGATGTGTAATATCTGCTCCAGGGCCTGTTTTAGTGCGTGTGCACGGGTCTGCTCACAGTGTAATAGATGTGTAATATCTGCTCCGGGGCCTGTTTTAGTGCGTGTGCACGGGTCTGCTCACAGCGTAATAGATGTGTAATATCTGCTCCAGGGCCTGTTTTAGTGCGTGTGCACGGGTCTGCTCACAGTGTAATAGATGTGTAATATCTGCTCCAGGGCCTGTTTTAGTGCGTGTGCACGGGTCTGCTCACAGTGTAATAGATGTGTAATATCTGCTCGGGGGCCTGTTTTAGTGCGTGTGCACGGGTCTGCTCACAGTGTAATAGATGTGTAATATCTGCTCCGGGGCCTGTTTTAGAGCGTGTGCACGGGTCTGCTCACAGTGTAATAGATGTGTAATATCTGCTCCAGGGCCTGTTTTAGTGCGTGTGCACGGGTCTGCTCACAGTGTAATAGATGTGTAATATCTGCTCCAGGGCCTGTTTTAGTGCGTGTGCACAGGTCTGCTCACAGTGTAATAGATGTGTAATATCTGCTCCAGGGCCTGTTTTAGTGCGTGTGCACGGGTCTGCTCACAGTGTAATAGATGTGTAATATCTGCTCCGGGGCCTCATCGCTGCTGTCAGCACGTCAGATCCTCAGCGTGTGTGACAGAGGATTGTTTTACTGAAGCTGTGCAGCTGGAACGGCCCGTCGTCTCTCCCCGGAAACCTGCGGCTCATTCTTAATTCAGCCGAACTGCCCTCCCATTCACTGTGGGAATCCAGTTTTTTTTAAAAAGATGCAACGAGACAGCAGATGCGTTTATGCGTGAGTGTGTCTGTTAATCAGAGGGAGTCCGTGAATGTCTGCGGGAGTCTGTTTTTGTGTGTTATGTGGAGTGTCTGACTGAGAGGGGAGGACAATTACATTATTGATGATGATTTTGAATGAAACTTAAATAAAAACTAAGTAAAAGAAAATTGATTAGAAGGTAGAACTGAAGGTCCTCAAGGCAGCGGCTGTGGGTTCGACTCCGACCTGAGGCCCTTTGCTGCATGTCTCCCCCTCTCTCTCACCCCATTTCCTTTCTATCCTATCTTATAGAACGGAAAATTGCCAAAAATAAGCTTAAATAAGCTTTAAAAAAAGTGTTAGAGGAAACTAATAAAAATGAGAAGAAAGAGAGAATAATCATGTTTCACGGTTCAAGTTAAATTGAAGACCTTTTAAGACTCTTTCCAAACATTTTAAGACATCATCATCAAGACTTTGAGGTTTAACCGTGACTTTGGGATCTTAACACCTGGGCATAGAGGGAGGTTTACGTTACGTTATCAACATCCACATGCTGATTAAGTTAAGCTACAACTTCTTCGGACAAAAGTACACATTAAGAACAAGATACAAAATGTAATACCTTGCAAAATGTGTTTTAAGACTTTTTTTAAACACTATTTTAAGAGTAATACGTACATTTCTCGTGTCATAAGCTATAATTATGATATAAATAAATATTTCATAATGAAAAAAATCATGGAAACCCCGCCTCCACATGTGTGCACGTGTGTTGTTTATTTATGTATGTGTGCAAGTAAGATTTTGAGAGATCTGCCACCTCTCTGAGTCTGTGTGTGTGTGTGTGTGTGTGTGTGTGTGTGTGTGTGTGTCTATAAACAGTAGTTGTGTGTGTCTTGATGCGTGTGTTCTCCACAGCTGCAGCCCAGGCCGAGGGGACCAGGCCCAGATGGGTGTGGGGTCGAGTCCTGCTGGAGCAGCAAACACACTAACGAGCATGAAGGGCCGCTGTTTACACGCTATCTGCAAACAACAAACACTGATTTACACTAAATTTGCTCATAGCTTTTAAAAATCTGCATATCCGACATTAAAACATCCCTCAAAAAACTCCATCTTACAATTTTTGTTTTGCTTATTTTGACCTGGAAAGGCTTAAAAGGCACAAGGCTCGAGAGACGAAGATGTAATTTCCACTAGCCGGATGAACAGATGAACACGTGTCAACATAAACCCTGATTTACGATTCATGTTTGGAGCTTTTCCAAAGCACAAAGAGTTACTGTGCTGCTACGTTGTAAACTGCCTCCTACATGTGTTTGAATTCGATCAAGTTTGTGAAGGAAAATTGTAAATGTAACGCACCGAAATCGTAGTTGTCCTATCCGTCTACGCGTGTGAGTGTAGCAGATCATAGGGGCCAACAAGCCATCAAAGACGTAACATTATGAAGTTATTTTTGGGTCCGACAGTGTGGCATTTTTCCTGTGGCTCCATCTGGAAGCAACATCCGAAGACATGAAAAGACCTGAGTAATGCGTCGCTGCCATGAGAGGAGACACGGGTGCTTCCCAGCAGACATGTTTATGAGCAGATACATGATTAGAAAGAGATGGTGTGACACAAAAGTTGCTCTGCGTCTGCGGATTATAGGTTATCGACCGGCGACTTCCTCTCATTTGTGGCCCTCGTCTCCCCTCGGGCTGCAGACCTTTGTCTCTCTGACTTTCCCCGACTGATTGTTGTAAGGCAACTATTTTAGGACGCAACCGATGACACGACAAACGCCTGCAGAGTGGCAATAACTGCTTATACGTGCAGTGACGCAAAGGACACTGGGTAGAAGCATGAAAGCAGAGGTAGCGTAATGCTGAACCTGCAGCGATACCAGCCCTTTTTCAGGTGCCTGAAACTACTTTGAATAGCGTACATGGGGCAGCTGTGGTAGAGTGGGTCGTCCTCCATTTAAGAGATTGACGGTTCGATCCCCACCTCCCCCGGTCCACATGTAAAAGTGTCCTTGAGGAAGACACTGAACCCCGAATTGCTCCCTGTGCTGCGCATGGGTGTGTAAATGTGGTGTGAATGGTTAAATTAGATGGTCTGTAGATGTCCACCTTCATTCTAGTGAATGGGTGAATGTGACTGTGAAAGCGCCTTGAGTAGCCAGAAGACTAGAAAGACGCTTTATAAGTACAAGTCCACGTACATATTTAATTAAGAGCAAATAGAGATGATCTTTCCTCCTCCTGAGCGTGCTAAAGTTTGCTCCTCTCACGACTGTGACCCATGAAGCTCCTCCTCTAAAGAAGAAAACAGAAACTCCAACATCAGCGTATAATTAGCGCCATAATTAGAGCACACACACACACACACACACACACACACACACACACACACACAACGAGCAGACTCTGTCAACGGCTACTTTGAGAGTTGATGTTTTCCATCCTTTTCATATTTAAGCTGAAAACGTGTGATGCGTTCTCTCCACCTCTTGATGTAAAAACATATTTGTACACAGAAGATTATCTTTCCTACTATACTATTAAAAAATAAATTTAAACTATTGCTTTCTTTAATATTTCACTTTAGTCATTTTAGTGCTTTTTTTGCATATTATACTATTTTGAAATGAATGTATATTTGTAAATGATTCTTTATATAAATTAAAACATTTATTATAGTTCATTTTTTATTTCATGACATTTAAAATATTTTTTTGTTTATTCAATTCAATTCCATTTTATTTTATTTTCAGTGCCAAATCATAACAAAAGTTATCTCAGGACACTTTACAGAGTAGGTAAAGACCACACTCTATGACTTATTTATGATTTACAGAGACCCAACAATTCCCCCGTAGAGTACAGTGGCGTTAAAAACCTTCACTATAACAGACAGGAACGTCAGACAGACCCAGCTCTGTGGAGGACGCACATCTGTCTGCACCGGAGAGAGGAAGAGAAGGAGAGAGAGAGAGAGACAAGACGGACAGATGGACAGAGAGAGACAAAGACAGGCCCACTTCCAGTAACTATAATAACATCTATAGTAATGTGAATATGACTTATGTGTTATGGCGGTTAATACAGCAGAATAGTAGAAACAAGCACAGCTAAGTTTATAGATTATGACAATGACAGCAATTATGGTGGCAAACATGATCAATGATGAGTAGAGGCAACAGCTACGATACAGCTAAAAAATAATAAAATGCTAATATGTAATTGAATATATAATATATGTTTTCTAATCCGGACGCATCTCATTATTGTTAACAAATTAATCATGGGGACTGAGAATTAATTTATGAGTATCCGTACAAATATATCAGGCTGTTAGGTCGTGACGTAACTTTCAGAATATGATTTCCGGGTCCGAACCTCGTATTTCTACAACGCCGCAGTTCTGTGTTCCCCGTTTTTAAAAAACAACGTAATTGTAGTTTTACCTGTTTCCTATGGATGAAAAAGACGTCTAAGTGACGGAAGAGGTGATCGTAATTGTTAACATGGTCGTCTGTTTTGTTTCAACGGAGCGTTTGGACCCAGATATCTTATTTTGAAAGGGTGTTACGTCAGCCTGAACACCCTTATACATATAATATAATTAGGGGAAGGCAGTAACTCAGTCAATCGGTGACTTGGCTGGGAACCGTAGGGTCGCTGGTTCAAGTCCCTGTGTGGACCATGAATGGAGCGTGGACTGGTGGCTGGAGAGGTGCCAGTTCATCTCTTGAGCACTGCCGAGATGATGTTGAGCAAGGCACCGAACCCCAACTGCTCGGGGCGCTGGCGACTGGCAGCCCCCTCGCTCTAACATCTCTCCTTAATGGCATGTATAGGTCCTGTCTGTGCATGTGTGTATTTCGGGCATGTGTGTGTAACATGTATAATAATAAGAGTGAAAAAATTAAATTTCCCTGTTGCGGGATAAATAAAGTAATTCTTCTTCTTCTTCGTAATTAGTAGACGCCGCAGTCAGGTGGTCGATTTCCTTATTTCTGTCCAACCGTCTGAAACACCCGTCCCACATAATCCCATATCCTCTAAATTACAGTTCTTGCCTCTAATGAGTTTCTCTGCTGCCTGTGTCCAGCCTCTACATTCCTCCGCTGCGTTTATTCAGCTGCCTGCGCCGGGCTCTTTAGCAACGAGGGATTCGCACCCGCAACCATCCGGGGGCAGACTGACTGACGAGCCTCTGCTTACTGTCCGAACTCACCGGCCTCCAACCCACCCGCAATAATTATAATTACATTCCCAGCTACCTCCTCCTCCTCCGCTTCTTCTTCTTCTTCAGCTCACATCTGTTCCAAACGGCTCACTGTCACTTCATATGTTTGCCTGAATGGTGCAGCGATCTGTCATTAAGCGGGATGATTTATCCCCGTCAGGCAGTCTACGGTACGAATAATGTGCAGCAACTGCTCTTTGCTTTGTTTTAATTGAGTTTTTTTGGAAAGGGGGGGGGGGGGGGGGGGGGAGCCACTTCTCGGCAATGCTTTATTAGTTTTTATCGCCCCAAAGACGGGAACGTGTGGAGTGAGAGAAATATGACAGCGCAGGTCGAGCCAGGAATCGAACACACGCAGTCAAGAGTGCATTTTTTCCAGGAGGGAGCAGAGGGGGGAGCGACACTCGTGCGGTTGATTTTGGACTGATGGAGTGACCGTGGAGTTCATCACTGGCTCGTCACTGCGTTCTTTGTCAGAGGTTGGACGAGTCCAGCTGAACGGTCACGAGCGACGCACGTTCCGTCGTTGCACTGACCTTTAAATCTGTGCATCTGAAAACTGCACGTGTTCGTTGCACAAAATCGTCAACACAGTGAAACCGAGACCCACGGGATCTCTGCATCCGCATGACAAACACAAATGATCCTTCATTTTCACTCAAACTATTTCCTCTTTAGGGATCAATAACTTCCATCTCAAATATGCTGATTATGCTAATTTTCCACTTTCTGACCTTCAGTTAAATATTGAAGTTGGTACAGTCGCTGCTTTATGTTTCAATAATAAACCCAACATGGAAAATAAAGTGTGTTACTTTGACCACCGTGTTTTATTTGACTCAAACCCGAAACATTTTTCTCACGCATTCAATTTGTCAAAGCTGCAAAAACAAGCTCTAAACGCAACGCTGACATGTTGTCACCTCTAGAGTTGATGTGGTGCTTAGAGCTGTTGCTTATTTACACGTCCGGGGCAACATTCATACATTAGCATTTATTTGAGGTCATGTTTCTCAGTCCAGTATTCACCCTCCATTAGCTCTGTATCTGACCTCCACCGGCTCCTGGGGGAAATACCCGGCTCGTTAGCTTCTTAGTGCTCGCTAAATGTGCCTGTCTGCTGTTCAGAGCTGAGCAGGTAGAGTACAGTGGGTGTTTAGACTGAAAACAGCTGCCGGCTGCGGCTGAAAGGGCGATATTTAACCAAAACAGTAAAGCTGCAGGCCAGAAAACCATACAATGAGCTGAAAGACGCTAAAATGTGAAGGGCTGATCCATTTTTTGAGCTTCGGACCTTCAGTACTTACAGTGTTTATCTTTGTTAAAACACCAGTCTGCTACAGTAAAACCACACACACCTCCAAACACGCCAGACTGCTCGGTTATAACGCGACTTGGACAGACATTATTCCGTTCTCGGCTGAGGTAGACGGCACTGCGCTGCAGAATTTCAGTGGAATTAATAAATTAGTGGCTGGTAATTGCTCCGAAGGACGCAGCGAATTTCAGTCTGCGTGCACGACTTAACACCTGACGTTGTTGGAACATCGCAGCTGATATTGGAAGCAGAGCGAGTGTCACCCCTGCAGCTCCCTGCCTTGGCCCAAATGAGAGAAAAGAGGAGGGAAAAGTGAGTAAATGACCGAAAAACACAATGAAGACTATCATACTGAACTGAAATGCAAACACTGTTCTGCAACATGTGTTTGTCAGTTTAATTAAATACGGGGAAATGCAAAATCAGTCTCCTTTTACATCCCCATGGTAAATATTTCTCTCTATTTGTCTCTCCTTTTCTTCCTTCCTTCTTTGTTGGGTCTGTGTAAATCATAAATAAGTCACAGAGTGTGGTCTTTACCTACTCTGTAAAGTGTCCTGAGATAACTTTTGTTATGATTTGGCACTATAAATAAAATTGAATTGAATTAAATTGAACATACTTATTCAGTAATGGCCACTTTAAGGATGAAGGGATCATGTTAATGCAGTAATGTACACATCCAACAATCCCCTCGACTGCTTTTTGTGCATTTTGTTTGTTACTGAGGATTTGTTGCTTCTTTGTAAACCCTGTAACAAATATAATGTCATTAAAGGCCAACTTCTGTTGATTAATGGGAATCATTACAACAAATAAACGGATAAATAATGTTGGGAGCAATTTGAGTGCCCCAAATTTGGAGTACACTCCACACACACTGATTTATAGAAAATATCTATATTTACCGAATTATTCAATTTCCACATACTGAGTACTACAAAACCAAACTGTTTACACACACCCCCACTCAGTGTTCCTGGCAGAAACAAATTCAGGAAACACAGACTTTCTGGAGAGTTATCAGGTCTTAACATCCTCCGACCTGGTTTTTTTTTTCTTCTTCAGCTCTCCTCTGTCATGTCAGAAACCGACGCCAGCCTCCTCTGTCTCCCTCACTGCTAGAAGTGGAAAGAGGCATGAGGCAAACAGCCTGAGAGGGTTTGATTCCCGGCCAGGAAGAAGCAGCAGAGGAAGAAGACAGTGAGATTTGGCAGAAGACCTCCACAACAACTACACTTCGGATGGAAGGGGAAAATACGACAGCTTTGAACAACTCTCACGAGGCCAAACGACCTTCATGCTGTTTCTTTTTTTTTTAAAGGTCTCAGAAATTCTGGGTCCAGATTCCACAGCTGACTAACCTTTGATAAACAAGCAACACATACTTCTGGCGGCTGAAATCCTCACAGGAGTCCCCTCCCTGCTACCAGCGAGAGCAAGCGTAACTGTCCATCCTTTGTCCTTTGACCTCTTGTGCTCAACGTGAGCTCCTCCTGTCCCTGATCTCTTGAAACACTGTTACTGTGATTGAAAAAGGGTTACATGCAGGCAGAGTGGACGTCACCTCACAAACGCCGACCGCAGATTTGTTTCTCATGGAGAGTTCTCCGCCTGCCGGGGAGATTTTGCAGCGTGCGTCCACTGCTCATCTCTCTGAGCAGAGAAGACAAGGAGAAACAATTAAGGGTCATGAACGAAGCTAACTATCCGTAACCGCACTGAGAGTGCAGAGGTAATGAGTCCCAAAGATCATACCGCAGTTCACGGGTGAACGAAGGGGAGCAAGCTACGCTAATGGAAACGATGCGCGCTGATCAGTGCGTAATGCACGCCCAGCTTGGGGATTGAATATCATAAGGAAACCCATATGGGGGGGGGGGGGGGCAGGAGACGGGGAGGTTTATCTTCTGGAGAAGGTGCGTTGGAGTGACACCACATCTGTGCATCAGTAGCGTACTGTTCCACGCGGGAGATCCATCTTCTTCGGATTCTGCGCTAATCAAGGCCCGGGTAAGAAAGAACATAAGAGATTCGGGTCATTGAACCGACGATTGTACAACGGACCAGCGTTGCCTTGGGAACCCGAACACAGCCGATGTAAATAATGTGATCTATCGGTGCCATCTGGAAAAGATTGGGGCCGAAGGGTGCCTCATTCTTTGCCTCTTCTCTCCGCTGTATGTGAGGGGATCCATTACCGTGTTTATTTGTGCGGCTAAGCCTCGCTCGGCGAATAGGATTATATAGCGGGGGATTGAGAGTAGATCCTACACAAACAGTGCTATTAAAGCTGGATTTCTGATATATCCTGAACAATAATGGATTTACAAGGCAGGAGTTTTTCCTCTCTCTCTCTCTCTCGCTCCTCCTCACAACCTCTTCATTTTCCAGAAATTGAAACCAGACACACACAGAGAGAAAGGAGCTATGTGTGCAGTGGGATAGAGAGCAAGCAGGCCAGATCAGGATTTATCAAAGCTTTAAAAACCCTTTAGATACTGGACTCAGACGAAGAGAGAGGGTCTGCCCTGGTCTGTCTGATAGCTCTTTACATCCTACATGTTGCAGCGAGAGATGAAGTGAGAAAACAGAAAAGTCTTATCGTGTGTTATCGTCGACAAATCCTGTTCCTCCGTCTCTCAGGACTTTTCCAACTTCCCAGCCCTGTCTGTGGCTCTCAGCCCAAAGTCCGTTGGGTCCTACGGAACAATTAAACCTTAAAAACCGGAGCTTCGTTATTATTAATTATCAGCGTCCCTGGTTTTAATTCAGTTGGGGTCCGTTGTTGAATGCTTGCCTGGATTGCCCTGTCGGTGGCCACGGGGGGGGGGGGGGGGGGGGGGGGGGACGGACTCACTATGGAACTTTATTTAATAATTTACTTTATTTTGATTAAAACAAAACAGACACCAATCAGCTCTCTCAATAATAGAATAGATTTTTATTATATATTAATGCAGAATCAGCTCCTCAATTAAACAGATCTGGAAGTAATCAGATTACTAAAAGGCTGCTTAAACACAAACGTACTTGGGCTTTTGGGTTGTGATGGTTAGGTGTAATTTCACTGAGCCTCTTTATGTAACAGGTACTGACTATTGGCTGCCTCAGAATCAAGATTAAAAAACAACAAAGCTGTTTTTGGTTCTTTCTCTTATTCAGAAGAAAATAACAACAACTAAGGACGCACTCACACTGTCCATCCGTACCGTGCCCAAACAGGTTTTACGGGTAAAGTCTAGTTCGTTTGACCAGTGTGAGTGCAACCGTACCGCGCCTAGCTGAGGCAGGTTTGCCGGCCACGGCTCGTTTGGGAGAGGTGGGCTTTTGTTAAGGACGTTTGCACATGTACGAGCACGAGTGTGCGCACGTGTACGTGTAATGCGGTTCTGAGGTCATTTTCTGTGCGCCTGTTGGGACATAGAAAAAAGAAGGAGGGACCATGCGCGGACATTTAAAACAATGGTGGTGAAAGGTTCACGTTGGTGTGATGCGGAGGTGGAGTGTTTACTGCAGATTTGGTCGATGAAAAGATTCAAAAACAGTCGACAAGACGCACAAAAACTCAGAGGTCTACGGAAAGATTTGTAAACAAAGCCACGCATCGCCATGACGTCATCAATGTGTGTGACGTGTTACGGCGTGATGACGTATAGGCAGCAAGAAGCATTCGCTGAGGCCCAGGTAGTGTGAGTACTAGTGTTGTCACGATACCAAAATCATGACTTCGGTACGATACCTGCCTAAAATATCTCGATACCGATACTGAAACGATACCACGGCAGAAAACTAAAACATCAGCAAAAGTAATGGAATAAAATATTAGATGACAAAATGTGGAACTTAAAATTATTTATTTTTATTCATTACAACACTTAAAAAAGTCAAAATAAATATAGAGATTTTTGTCAAAGCTGCAGAACTTTATGCTTATGCTTCAATACTACTAATATTATCGTCATTATTTCAGGCTGATAGTTAACTTAGCTGCCAATGTGGTTACAAGCATCTCTGTGTCCAAAAAGACAAGTGTCTTGTGTTGTTTATTTGTCTTGTTTGCTCTCACAGATTATTTAATGACCTGATTTTCCATTTAAAGCTCAGTGTTTGTAGTAGAAAAAAATTAACAGCACATTAACTACAATTCTATTCAGCATAAAAATAATTGTAAATCTGGCAATTCATAAAATAAGATAATACTTTATTCGTCCCACAAAAGGGAAATTTGCAATTTGTATTTTAAGTTGATAAAATTCAAACCTTGTATTATCAGCCTGCTAACTACATTAGTGCAGTAAAGTATAACACAAATGACCCAGACCCGGTGGAGGTCTTTGCTCTTACCATACCATTTTCTAATAATGTAAATTACAATAGATCTTGTAAATTTTTGACAATAATGTACATGCTATGATTATATTACTAGCACCGGTTGACTTAAAATGAGTGTTGTTGTTTATCATACTTGTGAACACCAGCGCATGTTATGGTAAAGTTCCTGTCACCAGTGTGAACGCTGCGTGAGCAGACAGAGATATGTGGAACCACATCGGACTGTTAAACAGCTTCTCCCCTGACGGCCTCCTGCAATTCTGATGGGGAAAACAGTTCGCTTGACTTCATCCGGGGGATATTTAACGTTATCTATTGCTAACCTGCAGCTCTTTGAACTCTCGGTGCAAATCGGGGTGTCTGTCCACGAGATGCTTCGCCAGGTTGGACGTGTTGGACGGGCCTTGTGGTGTCCGTGGGCTTGCCCTCGCTGTCTGCAATGTAAGCGAAATATTTCCACATTTCGCTCCGTGCGTCTGCTTTTACAACAAGCCTCGGACGGTCGGCAGGAGCACTCGTGAGACCTTCGGCCATGTCTGTCTCGCTCTGCTCTGTGACTGTCTGTCACCGTAAAGCCACGCCCACTCCGTCTGCAGGCAGCGAGGAAGCAGAGAGAAGCTGCACAGACACGCTGTCGCAGAAAATTCAGAAAGTACCGATACTAATAAAACGTGAAAAAGTATCATTCTTAACGGCTGGGTACCGCGGTACCTTTCTAGTATCGGTATACCGTGCAACACTAGTGAGTACAAACAGGCCTGGAGGGGGGGACAAGGACCCTAAAGCACGGGGCACGGTACGGACGCACAGTGGGAGTGCGCCCTTACAGTGCTCATTCGAGACCAAACTGAAACTTTATTTTAGCATGAGAGTTTTTCTAAAACTAAACCTAAACCGCTCTTGACTGCTGATTTCTTACTTTACAAATGAGTTTAAGACACTGGACGTGTTGGGTGAAGAGGTTATTTAACATCTATATAAAGACGTTCGTGTTGGAACAAACCCTGTCAGCAGAAGGATGACTGACCACAGCAGCACAACGCTTCATTCTGCCGCCTCACACCTTTTTCTCTGATCATGCTACAGCTTTGGTATCCTGTTATTTGTTATTGTGTATCGTGTTATTTTTAAGGCCTTCTCTCTCTCTCTCCCATCTTTGAACAAATGTTTGGGATGGAAATGAAGATGCCGTTTACAAACTGCTAATCTGGTGACTCGTGATTTGTAGCATGCAATCAGCACTATTTCTATTGTTGGAGTGGCTCTATTGGTGGGTGCTGATGTTGACAAGTCTTAATAATAACAAAAGGCGCGACACGGTGCTGTCGCAAGAGGGTTCCTGGTTCGAATCTCGGCTGGGGCCCTTGTGTGTGGAGTTTGCATGTTCTCCCCGTGTCGGCGTGGGTTTTCTCCGGGTTCTCCGGTTTCCTCCCACAGTCCAAAGACGTGCAGGTGTTCGGTTCATTGATGACTCTAAAATTGCCCGTAGGTGTGAATGGTTGTCTGTCTCTGTTCGTCTCTATGTGTCCTGTGATAGACTGGTGTCCTGTCCAGGGTGTACCCGCCTCACGCCCGATGTAAGCTGGGATCGCCTCCAGCCCCCCCGCGACCCTGACAGGGACAAGCGGTTGAAGATGAATGAAGGAATGAAAAGAAGATATATATATATATATATATCATATAAATATTTCAGTTGAATTACCTGATTTTAATTTAACAGTTTAATTAAGTGTAAATGGAAATTCAAGGTAAACCAAAGTACATTTTAATTTGGCCATTAAAAGAGTGTGTTACCTAATTTCTCTTGATTGTACATTATTACTCTCAACTATTAGTTATTCCACTAATTTTAATTATTTTATTATTCCCTTTTTTCTTTTGTTTGCTGATGTTTTAACCAGATACCACACACGTCTGCTATCAGCACGCCACTGCTTACACAAACTGTAAATTAAGCCCGAAAGTCCTGTCCCTGTAACAGCTCCTCGTTTAGCAACACGCGTTTAACACCTTCAGTTAGAAAAGCTGACCGGACTCTCAACAGGTTGTCTCGGCAAAAACAGCCTAAAAGCCTAATGTAACTTGAAGGCCTGTGTTGATTTCTGATGAAAACTGCAAACCTCAAAGCCGTCATCCAGATGTGTGCGTCAACACCAGGGAGGACCGTTCATCAAGAGACGTAGCAGAAAGAGGCTGACTGTCAGCATCACACACACTTACCCTCACACACACACACACACGCCGCGGAGACTGAAGACAGGAGATAAGAGATAAGAGAGAAATACACGGCGCACTGTGTGAAGTTGCCGTAGAGACTGAAACGCTGACTGTTGACAGAGAAACGGAAACTTCACGGGTGAGAGTGGAAGTTCCTGATCCGACACACTTTCTCTTGATGATTGCTATTAAACAGCTGTGGTTTAAACTGTATCCACTTCATGAAAACTTTTCTCCACACTCAAAATTATGTTTATGGTTTATTGGAAATGTGTTAAATCCAGTGACTGAGCAACGTGCACCGGCTGAAACAGCTTTGTGTGGTTTTATTATTCTACAGGCGGGAATACCTGATGCATGTTTGGATGTAAGTTAATATTGTGACTGTGTGACGATGCTGTTGGATTTGAACTCCTGTATCTGATCATTTAAGTTCAATTAACTGCAATTTAATTGGTCAAGAACAGGTGTAACTAAGGACATGCAGTCTATTCTATTTAGATTTATCATATGGCTCGGTTTTATGCATGCTTACACCTATAGTAGGAGAAACATCCACCCAAACTGGCCAACGTAATCCAGCAACGAAATTGTATGGTATTTTACATAAAGTTATGCACAACAATTCAATCCAAATATCTCACGAATATGATGGAAATGGATTTAGAGATGGACTTTACGTCATGAACGGTACAGTGAATAACTCAGAGGAGCAGGACCCAAATGCAGACACGGACAAAGAGTAAGATGTAAACGAGTGTTTCATCAAAAAACAATAAATGAGCAGTGTCTAGGGAGCGGGGGAAAAAGGAACGAGGTCCAGGTGCAGGTGAAGAAATAACAACGAGGGGAAAAACACGAACGGGTGGTAGACGAGCAGGCAGGGGTTCAGACAGGGAAGCAGGAACTCGGGAAACTAAAACAAAAGAAACGAAGAAACAATTAACAATGAACAAATAAACACAGATCGAGGAAACTAGCATAAGTTCAATGGGAGCCAACCGAGTAAGACACGGTACCACGTAAATGCGAAAACGGTCTGGCACCGAATGTGACAGCTGGGCGGACCCACGGCGACCAGCTCAGACAAACAAACGGAGGGGAAAGACGCATGCGGGGAAAAACAGACAGAGGGAGACAAAGCAACACAAGAGGAAGAGGGAAAGGGCTGACAGGACAGGGATCCTGACACTTAAGCTCTCTTATACTACATGACCTGATTTTCTACAGTAATAAAAATTACGTGGATTACAAGTCATTCATTTTTTGTCGTTTCAAGTACAAACGTAAATGAGGACAGTCTGTATCAAGTCACACACACACACGGATGATCAGGTCTAGTGATTTGTGGTTGTTACTCTCTCTGCTCTCCGATGAGCTGAGGTCAGCCATCATCTGGATTTTATTTCTGTACTGGAAACCAGTAGAAAGGAGAGCAGGAGGAGGAGGAGGAGGGTTGAGGAGATAGAGAGATGAAGGAGGCAAAAAGACTGAGAGATGAGAGTAGTATGACAGATGAGGCAAAGGCTCTGCTCCTTCTCTTTCTCTCTAATTTGGCTTCAACCGTCGAGCCGAGAGGAAGTGGGGCTGCCATGTCTCCTTTCCCCCACAATCCCTCACCTCAGCTGGCAGCGGACCGCCCGGGGGCTGGGCCTCGCCCCCTGGAGCTCCCTCAGAGAGCGAGGTGCCAGCTTCAATCTCTGTCCCTGCAGAGGGGGACCGGGATTCTCACGGTGGTTATCCCTCTTTAGCAGTGTAAATGAGGTGGAATTGACCTCCCTCCTGGTTTGCATTATGCGCCGACTTGTTAATTTGATGCCTTTGTGCTGACAGAGAGAGAGATAGATGATGCACCAGGATACTTCAGCTTCTCTAAGCATAAACAAATGTCACACACTAACGTTTTCATCCAATTAGTAACTTTTCTAACTGTATTTAATGCGGTTATAATGACCGATCCAATCATAATTAAAAATCCAGGTTTTGTTTACTCCTATGTGATGTAAAAACACATTAAATTAAACATTAATAACTCAATAATAACAATCATAAATGTGTTTTTCATTACAAAACAATGGATTTTTGTTTTTTTTTAGATGCGAGTTGGAATTAAAGCTTCTTGTAAGTGTTTTTGAAGACCGTGGGGACTCATATAGTAACAACATGTTGGAGTGGGAGGAGGCCGTAGAAGATGATTTTCAGTGAAGTAGAAATCTGATAGTCAGGGCCGGGTGATGTTTGTTCTTTTACTACTCTGCTTTATGATCTGGGGATGTTTTTATTTGTCCTTAATGAAGTGAAAGCTCAACCAGCACGTAATATTAAAGTGTGAGTGTGAGTTAGCTTTCATAACTTTCAATCTCTTGAGTGTCGGAGGAAAGTGTAATCTTGAAACACACGTTCAAGATCAAAAACATTTCTCTAAACGGTGCATTATTAAAGATGTCTCATTGTTTTCTTTTTATCAAAAGAGTTCGGAAGTGATAGACACGGATGTATTTTCAATTAATTTCACTGGGAATATATGCAGTAACAGTATGATCTATATCATGCATCATTACTATGAGATTCATTAATTAATTAATTCATCTTCAACCGCTTGTCCCTGTCGGGGACGCGGGGGGGCTGGAGCCGATCCCAGCTGACATTGGGCGTGAGGCGGGCTACACCCTGGACAGGACGCCAGTCTATCACTGGACACATAGAGACGAACAGAGACAGACAACCATTCACACCTACGGGTGATTTAGAGTCATCAATGAACCGAACACCTGCACGTCTTTGGACTGTGGGAGGAAACCGGAGAACCCGGAGAAAACCCACGCAGACTGGGGGAGAACATGCAAACTCCACACAGAAGGGCCCCAGCCAGGATTCAAACCCCCTCGCTGTGAGGCGACAGTGCTAACCACCACTTCACTGTGTCGCCCTTACTATGAAATTGTAAACAATAAATAAACGAAAAGAAGTAAGAAAGAGAATAAAAGACATGAAAAAGTATCCTTGAATACTGTAATACGTAGAATTATTTATAAACAAACAGAAACACGTGTAGAAACATGCTCTTCTAGTACCTTTGTTTGTGTGTGTGTGTGTGTGTGTGTGTGTGTGTGTGTGTTTGTGTGTGTGTGTGTGTGTGAAACAGGAAAAAACACTAAAGCATCCAGGCAATAATGCTAGTACTTTTTAGCCTAACTTGCAAAATCATAGCACAGCGCCCTGCTACAATTTGTATCATAACATCATTTACACACTCCCTGTTGTCTCTCACACATGCACACTAACCTAATATCATTCACACGCACACACACACACACACAAAAAACACAAACACACACATTAACACCACCCGATACATCTATGACATGTGGAGCAGACTTCTAAGGCAGATTGATGCTGCACATGCAGCACAGCGCCACGATACCCAGCCTGCTGTACAGATGTACGGACGCAGCTGAAATATTCAGAGTGTTTCAGAACAACAGTACAGAAAAAGTCCAAATGTGAGATTTCTTTTGGCTGTGCTGCAGCGTCTGACACTTTTGTGGGCTTCGCTATAAAAACCTCAAACTGAGACACAGAAAAAAGGGATAAAGAGACGACGTGAGAAAAGATCGGGGATAACATCTGACAGCGAGCTCATAAACTCAGCTAGAAGCCTGTAAGGCAACACTGTCCCTTACAGATTACATTCATACATGCAGCTATTTAGCATTGCTTTGCAGCCCGTCGTACCGCCTGGTTTGCTTTTGTGGTCAAAGGTATTAAATTGGATAGAAGAAGAAGAATTACTTTATTTATCCCGCACGGGGAAATTGAATTTTTTCACAGGCCCGAAATACACACATGCACAAACAGGACCTATATACATGCAATTAAGGAGAGATGTTAGAGCGAGGGGGCTGCCAGTGACCAGCACCCCGAGCAGTTGGGGGTTCGGTGCCTCGCTCAAGAGCTCCTTGGCAGTGCCCAGGAGATGAACTGGCACCTCTCCAGCCACCAGTCCACACTCCATACATGGTCCAAACAGGGACTTGAACCAACAACCCTACGGTTCCCAGCCAAGTCACCTATGGACTGAGCTACTGCCGCCCCATATTAAGACCTTTAATATGAGTCCACTGGTGGCAGTTAAAGGTCCAAAATTTGGGGAAATGCTCATCTTCGCTGTCTTTTTGACAGTGAGATGAGAAGATCGATATCCCACATCTGTGCATTAAGTTTGGCGCTGGAGTCGGGGCATGTTTTTAGCAGGACGGAGAAAGGGAAAGATATGTAGCCTAGCTCTTCGAAGTGAAAAAGATGTGCCTACAAACACCTGTGGAGCGCGCTTATTAACATGTTATATCTTGTTCAATATGTACACAAACAAGGTAAAAAATGTGGTTTACTGGGGAGTTACATGTAGGAACTATTTCTCAGGGCCTCGTCGTCACAGTGAGGTTGTCAAGTTTGGTACAATGGTGCCGATACACCAGACAAAACACCAACTGTATCTGGTTAAAGCTGCACTGAAGTGTTGCCCGGAAGTCTTGTTTGTTAAGAAATAGGAATGGCATGACTCTTAATTTAACTGGTTGAATTTCAAGTACCGTAAGGCGCACCACATTATAAGGCGCATATAACAGACGCTACAGTGGAGGCTGGGGTTACGTTCTGCATCCATTAGATGAAGCTGTGCTAAAGGGAACGTCAACAAAACAGTCAGGGGAGGTCGTCTGGTTGCTTCCTCCACTTCTGCACCATTGATTGGTTCATGTTAAACTCTCTGGCTGCTGCTCTATTCCCGTGTTCTACTGCGTGACTAATGGCCTTGAGTTGAAACTCTGCGTCGTAAGCGTGTCTCTTAACAGGAGCCATTTTGGGCTCTTTACACAAACACACACATGGAAATGAAACGGCACGCTTCACGCAGTCGTATATCTCAACATGCACCGCGCGTTACTTCTTCTACGGGGGAAAATAGACCTGTTGTGGCTCAATATCGGTCCATATATAAGGAGCACCGGATTATAAGGCGCACTGTCGGCTTTTGAGACATTTGAAGGTTTTTAAGTGCAACCTATAGTGCGGAAAATACGGTATTCGTTTTTTGACAGCGCTGGACTAGCTGTTTTTGTCTGCTCCAGTCTTTATGCTAAAGGAACCACGATGGACAGTCAAACCATCTGACGCCACAACTGTAGTGCACCTATATATATGTGTATCTATGTGTTTACTATTTGATGTGATGTTGGAACCTGTACCAAGCTGTACTGATAACACATTCAATTCCAGCCTGGCTGTGTGGCCACTAAAAGAGTCAAGCAATCAATCAATCAATCAATATACTGGCATTAACGGTAAACGCATTGCAACAGTGTTGGCCGAGCAGTTGTCACTCATCTGTGTGCTTTCCAACGCTGTAACAAGAGTACATGGAGAGAGAGATTGAGAAAGGTCTACCACCTTTACAACGCGGGACATCATTCGTTTATTTTGAAATGTGTAGGTGTGTAGATCTTTTAAAAGACATGTTAGCATAGCTGTACAAGTCTCCAGCTGAATATATTCAATCCTACATGTTATTCAGAACAAATATTCAAATGTCAAAATACAAAAAACACAAGTGAAAGTTATTAATGAGTTATGAAAGCATCAAAGTGGTTCCTCACCCTGTTTTCTCAGCATTACAAATACTGTAATTTGGTCTTTCTAACTTCTCTCACGGGGTGTCGAAGCAGGAAAAGCACAGATGTAAAATGTATAATGAGTGCATTTCATTGAGTTGATATCCACACCCCTGGTATTCTGCGTGACGACCCACCTGCGTATCTTCCTGATGGGACTGAGCCGTCTTTAATGGAATTTGTTCCACCTGTGTTCACAATTAGTCATCTGCTGTGCGTATTAGTTCTTCTAATGACTGAAGACAGAAGAATTTCCAACCATTACCACTAGGGGGCAGTGCCACAGTTTGGTGGTGGTGGTGGTGGTGGTGTTCTTGCTCCATGCTGCCCTGCGTCTATACTTAAAAACAGCATTAAAAGCCTCAGTTGTTCCCCCTGAAGCCTCCAAAGGCTGGACGTGCTTCCAGCGAGGAGGAACCCTGTAGAGCCAGCTCCGTAACTCAGACAACAACTGGCACGCAGGCAGCGCTCGGAGCTTTGTGGCGTACATGTGTGAGAAGGATCTCAGCGCTTACAACAATAACAGCAACAGCAGCGGCAACACATGCTTGAATCCCTTTCAAAGCTTTGACTCCGCTTCAAAACCGTGTCCAACAAATATGAAAGTAATGTGAAATACAGAAAGAATCCACGTGACAGAATAGTACGGTTAAACGCAAAGAACATCAGGGTGGTGTGTGTGTGTGTTTTCTGCAGATTCACTTTGATTAAACATCATTTTTACACCTCTTGTATGTCCATTAATGCTGACTGTCCAACTATGTTTTTAACAATGAAGTTCAATGGGACTTTTAGCCTCTTAACATTTTAATAGAGCAAAGCTTTTTAGATCTATATCTCTCTTCTTACACACACACACATACACACACACACACACACACACATATGTGCATACATGGAGCTTTAGATGTCTCCCGTTTTGTTTGATGGGAAAGATTGAGATGAAGAGGGGAAGAGCCAAGAGGTCAAGGACATGAGTACATCTCATCTTGGAGAACGCTCAAAAGACGCTTTATCAAAGCCGCTTTCCTTCCGCCTATAAATACCAGCTCAATGAATAATATCCCACCACCACACCACGGGCATCAAGTCAAGATCACAGATCTGCTCAACACATGAGAGGCGAGATCATCACGTCAGGGAAAACTCTTACAATATGCATCATACAACTGTAGTTACAGCGCCTGATGTTTTACTGCAACAAGAGTCCCTGATGGTTAAGATACGACTGTAAATGTCCTCCAGATAAAAGTTGTTTATTTCAAAAATGCTATTTGTATCTTTCTGCAACCTCGATGGCCTCCACATGATCAATACTTCCCTGACATGTAATCTGCCCCCTGGTGGATCATCCAGGCACTGCAGGCAGAGGTAGAAAACCAAACATGGCTGCCCTCGTTTAAAAACTTTTGCAGCAAAGAACACAATTTATATTGTTACTAATACTTTAATATGACTATTTACTGGGGTGGAAAAAATAAATAATTCCTAAATGTTTTGTAGCTTATTTAAAAATGTTTTAAATGTGCCTGTAAATCCCTCAATCATTCAAAATGTTCCCTTTTTTTTGTATTTTTTAAAAGTTCCAGCGAATAAAAAATATATTTCCTGGCTGCTTTTTTCATGGTCCAGGCTTCACAGTGCTAATGTTTCTTTCAGGGATCCGTTTACAGGATACATCATGCACTGACATTCAACTGTTTCAACTTTAAAACCTGCAAAACCTGATATATTCTTTAACCTGGGATACTGATACATTATCCCCTTTTTAAAGTTAAGACACACACATACGGCTGCAGCTGCAAACGAGGTGAAGCAGAACAGTAAAGTTTTGGGCTGTAAAACCAAAAACAAGAGAACAGGTAGAACTGTGGGCTCATCACTACGAATGCCACATTATACAGTACTTTGATCCACTGTTAATTTAAAAATATTGATTAATGCAGCATTACATTTTTGTTTGTGTGTGTGTGTGTGTGTGTGTGTGTGTGGGTGTGTGTGTGTGTGTGTGTGTGTGTGTGTGTGTGTGTGTGTGTGTATTTCATGTATGTAATTTTAAGGTGATCCCTCCATAAGCCATAATGATTTCAGTGATAATATGTGGACAAATCCATCCCATCACAATGTTTCATGTGAACTTTCATGTGAATAAAACAATTAAAATTCTAAATTTGTAATGATTTGTGATTTTTCTTTTACCTTTTCGTGGCTTTATTTCTTAGACAGCTCACGACTCACAGGTGAGAGAGGGGAGGACATGCAGCAAACGGCCGCAGGTTGGAGTCAAACCCCTTAGCTGCTCTAACCACTAAAACCGGGCGTCCCCGATTTGTAATTTTTTAACATATGTGTCACACTGTGGCTATTTTTTACCGTCCGTCTCACACTCTTGGTGACCGTTGCCGTGTTGCTGTCAGGCCGCGGCTGCTGGAACAGGTTAGCGGGTTAAGTGCTGTGCTCCGAGGCACACTGGAGCCATATTAGTGCCGAACACTCTGCTTTGATTTCTGTGTTTGTGGCGAAATAAAAGGGTTAGCAAAAAATTAGGGGTCATGTTAGGATGACTGGCTTGTTGACAAGTGCACTGATTAGACCTTTTACTGCGGTGACGGAGTGATGATTTTTTAAAAAGCGGTATAAGGGGCTTTCGCGGGTAAGTAGTGGCGACTGGCCGAGCTCCAGCAAACTGTTGACTTTGGGAGGAAAAATGTAGGAATGATGAAATCCTGCATTTAAAGATGGACAGTTCATTGTGACAGAAAGAAGGAAAGACATGTTTTTAATCTATGATTTTATTCTCTGGACTTAATTTAAGTGTTTAATGATTCACACATATCTTTACCTCAGGGCTGCGGGATACTCTCCTTGGCTGTCATACATTTGTATTCCTGTTTTTATTAGAACAAGAGGATGGTCTGTTGAGGTTGAAATGGCTATTTTAGGAGGCCAAGCTGTACTTGAGCATGTGATACTGTATGGATCGTTTCCTTTTACATTCATATATTGCTTTAAAAGGTGAGGTACAGTCTTCCTCTCAGCAGTTCCACTACATGCACCTCGCTCCTGTGCATCCCAATAATTGCTAGCAAGGGATAGAGGATGAGAACCTCTTTGAGTTTCCCTCCTGTGGGCAGTGAGAGATCTTAACCGGGAAGCCACAGGCCTTAAATAGCCTGTCGGGGGGATTACTGCAGGATCTCTTTAGAGCCGGACTGACAGAGAAATATGTCTTCCAACACATACATGCTTCTTTTATCAGCCATGGCAAGTAAGACGGGCATGTGGGGATTTTTTTCTCAGTTCTTTCTTTCTCTCTTTTTTTTGGGGGGGGGGAGAAGGGAAAGGAGGTGAGGAGAGGATTGGCTGAGGGCAGCGTTCCTTCTTTCCATCGGAGATGCGGGGTTGAGGACTTGTGCCAGCGAGCCGAGCTTTGAAAGTGAAACGTAAGAATGGCAGATCACAGAGGCCAAAGAAAAATGATATTCTCCTCGTTACGACTCCCCCGGCCAGGGCCTTTGTTGTGGGGGCTTCTGCTTTTAACTGAAAACAGGTCCAGGCGCCTCCTGTGTTCCTGCAGCATCCACCACACACTCACACACACGTGTAAATGTGGTCGGGTGTACGGTACGTTCGGGGCAAACTCACACACACGTACACGCACGTTTAAACTCTCATCATTCCTCCATCCCCTAAAGCCCGGTGACAGCTTGTTAAACTCGATGCCACGTGCAAAGTCTCACTCTCTGCAGGATTTTTGTCTTCACCTGTCAGTGAGGACACCGGGTGGCCAGGTGGGGGCGTCCTACTGGAGGTGGCAGGTGGAAATCAAATGTCCACGTTGCAGGTATAACAGAATGCAGTGCAGAAGGAGAGTTAGCCTACAACGTCTCTCCTGTGCATATAAATCTGTCAACACCATCCTGTTCTTGCTTTCGATCTCATCCCGGGAACTATTTCACAACCTGAGATCTGAGTCCATCTCAAGTGCTCACTGAAATGTTTCTTTTTCAGATTTGTTATCAGATATTTCTTGTTTATTTTAAAGAGAGAAGCGTGATGGAAAGTGTAAAGGCTCAAGATCAAAAGATAGTTAGATAGAGTGAAGTTAAAGTAACGTACTGTGTGTGTGTGTGACGTGTCTCGGTGGAAACAAAGTCTTCTGAGGACAAAGTGGCCCCTTCATCCTCCGCGCTTCATTTTCACCCTTGGAGCCGCTGGTTTCCGCGGAGTCGAGGTGCTGGGGCTGGAGCGGACTTCTGATGCGCACGCCGAGCCCGTGATCCCGTTACGGATGTTTTCCTCACGCTGCGAGAGATGAGAATCACATTAACGGGACATTTAGTCTCATAACAAAACTTTAAATTGTATTTAAACTCATTATGCTGATGAGGTGAGACAATTGCACAACACAGTTTTTATTTGTTATATCACAGCAGAGCACTCCACCAGATAAGACTTGTGCGAAGCTGTTTTGCATCAGAAATACATTTTCTCTTTTTTCAATAAAGTGAAATTTCAGCTCTCTGTGTTCGATTAAACGTCTTCTTTAAATGGATACTTAGGATTTTTCTCTGCAGTGCTTAAATGAAACACCCCAGAGCCAAGTGCAGCACAACATCTCACTTCATTCTTCGAAGGGTACCAGCCGAACACACACACACACGCACACACACGCACACACGTACACATACGCACGCACGCACACACACACACGCACACACACCCTAACTCAAAATACAAGAACACTCATGCTTTCCATTTGCTATCTGATACGGCTTATTTTTGTAGATTTAATGCTTTGTTGAATCAAACAGAAAATGTATTAAACTAAAGTGGCGCCACTTTTCATTTGGTAAATATGCTTTCTGTGTGCCCGGTACCCTGCTTCCATATTTTGGGCCGAGGGGGCAGAACAACGGGCTTCAGAGGCCGTGCCAAAGCCTGTGGCGAGGTGGGCGTAGCCTTAGCATGTGAGCGCTCATCTTTTTGGAATTAAAAAAGGAGGTGATTGACAACTTTTAGTTATGGCTGGAGGGGATAGACATTATTTTGATTCATTCACACACACACACACACACACACACACATGCATGCTTATACGGAGAAACAAATGCATATGCACATGCATGTCCTTCGTGAGCCAACCGGTCCTGAGAAAAGCCCACAATTTGTCCAGATTTCGTCAGAGTACGAGCAGTTTAGCATACTGTGTGTAACGCATAACAAATCCTAAGACCCCTCTGCCAAACCATACAATCAAAGGCCCAGATTTGACAATAACAACCGTAGCTTTTTGTTGTAAAACCAGGTTATTTGTGGGGTGAAGGGTCTTGGGTTTGTACGGACTGTACAAGAGCCCCGATGAAACATATTTAACCTTTAACCTTGTTGAATGTCTGCTGTTGTCTCTCGCTGGTTTCACATTGGCAGTGACACAGCCAGTCAGTGAAGTTATTCCCGAGCCCCTCGCCTCCATCTAGTTCCACATCTGCTGCATATCATTAAATGGAAAAATCCAGTAAAAAATATTTACTCCCCGCGTGGCCCTTTGAGCTAAATATACTTTTCCAGTTGTTGTGGGACTGATTGGGCTGTGTGAGAGCTGGTGATGCTTTCTTTTATTTGCAGCTGTCACAAATCAGGTGTCTGATTTTGATTTTGAGTTCATCCTGTGACAGATTACGGGTGCACAGCAGAACGCACGGGCGGACGTGGGGACTGATGCTTTCTGCCGTTTACTTCCAGAGACATAAACAGACGGGTTTCTTTATCTTAACTCTTATTGCCCCTTTTAAGATATTACATGTCACCTCAACCCATCTGTCCTGTTATTCCTGACATGGTGTTTATATTACAATGTTATTTTAGAAGAAGAAGAAGAAGAAGAAGAATTCCTTTATTCGTCCCGCAATGGGGAAATTCAATTATTGTTATTTGTGTCTCACACACACACATGCCCGAAATACACACACATGCACAGACAGGACCTATATACATGCAATTAATGGAGAGATGTCAGAGCGAGGGGGCTGCCAGTGACCAGCGCCCGAGCAGTTGGGGGTTCGGTGCCTTGCTCAACAGCGCCTCGGCAGTGCCCAGGAGATGAACTGGCACCTCTCCAGCCACCAGTCCACGCTCCATACAGGGACTCAAGCCGGCGACCCTCCGGTTCCCAGCCAAGTCACCTATGGACTGAGCTACTGCCGCCCCAAGTGGCCCCAAACTTTCTGCGGAGTGACGTATGATGTTGTGGCTCAAATGAGTCCTAAATGAGGCGTCCTCCATCACTTTGGTAATTGAGAGTTTTCTTTGTTCCTCTGAAATAACTCATAAAGCATTCCCAGTTTCCAAAGTAGCCTAATGTTGTGTGTGTGTGATTCAACGAGGAACAGATTATTCACAGCTGCATTATTTATTTGGTTTTTGCTTTTACATCCACAGATGATTAGTTACAGCGTTATGTGTGGGTTTTTTTACAGCATTCTGCTGGAACTAATGCTCCCAAGGGGACGGCCGTTTGAAAGGAGAGTGTAACACTAATATATATAATATAAACACAATTAAAATTTAAATACAAATGATCTACAAATGAAAGCACATACTTGGGTGCCTCGACCTGCCAAGAGACTGAGCCATTTATTCACATTTAAATAACAAAGCACCACATTTTGGCAAATGTGATGGAGATCCTTTTCCTTTTTTAAAAGTTTCAGTGTTTCAAACTTTTAGTGTCCAACTAGAGTTTCTCAAACAAATGATTTTCTACTGTGATGACTTTCCCATTTCTGAGACCTACTTCATACTCATCTCATCTCATCTTCAGCCTCTTATCGGTGGTCGGGTCGCGGGGGCAGCAGCTTTAGCAGTGGACCCCAAACTTCCCTTCCCCGGGCCACATTAACCACCTCTAACTGGGGGATCCTGAGGCGTTCCCAGGCCAGTGTGGAGATCTAATCTCTCCACCTGGTCCTGGGTCTTCCCCGAGGCCAGTGTTTCAAACTTTTAGTGTTCAACTAGAGTTACTTAAAAAAATGATTTTCTACCGTGATGACTTGTCCAAAAGCTTTAGTTTAGTATTAGCATCAGTGTTGACTTTCCCATTTCTGACGAAACCAACTTCATACTGATCTCATCTCATCTTCAGCCTCTTATCCGGGGTCGGGTCGCGGGGGCAGCAGCTTTAGCAGGGGACCCCAAACTTCCCTTTTCTGGGCCACATTAACCAGCTCTAGCTGGGGGATCCCGAAATATATTATATAACATTTGTTTGTAGCTGCAGGGAACGTTCAAACCTGTTAATAGGGACTTTAACAAGATTAATGCATTAAGGTGTTTCCAAAGCATCATAGGTCCAATGTCACATCCAGGACCTTTGAGCTGCTGTAAAACATGTGAGGCAAACGGGACCAAGACAGTTCCCTGACCTTTGCTTTAGATTACAAAACACAGAATTAAATGGAGGTCTCGCCCAGTAAATCCCTCTTTGAGCATCAGCTGAAGCTCTGGCAGCTCAGCCAGAACAACCCACTTATCCAGCATACGCAGGAGGAGTTATTTGTTTGTTTCCGCGTGTTTCCATGGGTATACAAGTGTGTCCACCCGCAAAAAAGCCCACCTGTCTCTCTCGAGTCAACGCAATCCAGTTTGTGAGCCAAGAGAAGACGTAAAGGCCAGAGACTGCACTAAACTAGCAGATGTAGACGAGAACAACCAATTTAAATATTGGCAACATCGTGCTACATCCCTCGGTCATGTGCAATATATAGCGGCTGTGGCCTCTTTCTCCACTCAAGAGGGAAACAAAAAAAAAAAAAGGAGCAGGAATGAGTAAGGAGTTTGGTTTGATTCTAATTGGCCAGATTATTACGCTGTTATTTGCATAATTTGTACGAAGGGAACGGGAACGCTCGGAGAGAGCTGATTAGAGAAAATGTCACAGTGGATTCACATTTCAGCAGCGACTGATTGGACATGAAGCTTTCCAAATGAGCCTCGAGGACACGTGAAAAGTCTGCAGATGATGAGAAAAAAGAAGAAGAAAGCGGCGGAGGGGGCGAGCGGGTGAGTATTGTTATAACATTCTTATTTCATGGGGGTTTTAAATCAAAGCTTGCTGGATTTTCATAGATCAGACAGAATCATTCCAGATTCTTATTGCAGATTATGAAGTCGAAGGGCTGCGCACCATGAGTTTTATGTGCCTTTCCTATTTTCATAAAGTCTTTTCTTCCCCAGAGTCAAGTTCAAGTATTCACCCCAGTAAAAACACAAACTTTCATGTAAGTTATTAGACAAAAAACTTCAAAAGAGTTTCTTTTTTTATTATGGAACATTATTTCCCTGCGAGAGAAAATAAGTGATTATTCCGCAGTGTTTTGTTGAAAGACGAGAGAGAAACAGAACGACAACAGCAGACACGCTAACGGTCTCTGTAGCTGCTGGCAGGCGCTTTCCTCCTCTGTCCTCACAAATGATCAGTCACGTTCAACAGTGGTTTAAAGTGTGATCTGTCACTCCACACTGCTAAAGGAAAGGAGCAAATCTACTTATTTGCACTGCAGGGAGAGTTGCAATGCTAACAGTATGGTCATAGGGGGGAAAATCACATACCTAAATCTATGGTCACATAAAATGCATCATTTACCGGCTGCTGTGATATATTTGATTATAAACATGTATGTCAGTAAGTGTTTAGATAATTCTCTAAATCAAAGTTTAGTTTAAACTCAGCTTCATCCCTGCTCACATATTTTTCCTTATCACCGTTCACATAAAAGGCAAACTTAAATGATTGATACAACTTAAATGTGTACTAAGGATTTTGTGCTTATGATCTATATCTAAAAATGGGAAAACAAGGATATCTTATTTATGAGATGAACTTTTAACTGTTCTACTTTTAAGGTTCACGGTATCTTTATTATCCCAGAGGGGCAACTTGGTGTTCAGCGGGCTGTAAAAGAGACACAGCAAACGACAAATATCAAACATAAAACACGACAAAAACAACAAAACGAGAAAGATAATCACAAATTCATGTGGTCGTGGACCAGACTGATTGCAGCGGGCATGAGGGATCTTTTGATTTTCTTTGTCTACTACAAAAGTATTTTTTAAAGCTATTATTAAATTTGCTTTATTTGTGTTAAACAGATCTGATTCTCATCACGACTTTCAGTATAGTTTTTTTATATGAACATATTTAATTTGCATTATAGGAAATCACCACAAACTCCTTCACCAAGGTTGAGGAATTATGGCGACAATTACTGACAATATGGCACATAATAGTTATCAATAAAAATAATGAATGAGGTTTCTTAGTGTAGAGCGGACTATACTATATGGTAGTATAGTCTGCATAGTCTATACTACCCCCAGTAGTCTATTAGTAGAGGTAGTATAGACTAATATATAACGTCTATCAGTATAGACGGTATACACATAAATGAATAAACAAGAAGAGAGAAGCAAATGTAGTGTGTGTGTGTGTGTGTGTTTGTGTGTGTGTGTGTGTGTGTGTGTGTGTGTATAGGTCATTCCAGTACATAACAAGCTGTTAAAATGTTACATTATATTAATAATCATTCAGGGGGAAAGAGACATCACACTTAGGGCTGCCGGTTACAATTTGTGGATCGAACCCCGTCTGAAGAACTCTCAAAAGCTTCTTCCATTAGAGTATTTTCCGACGAGCTATTACGGAAGTGAATGCATTTACATTAGCTTGCTTTACGGTTTTACATTTTTCCAGCTTCAGGTACAATCTGCAGAGATGGTTCTGTTGTTTGTTGACATGATTCTGGAATAAGACGTCCAGTCTCAGACACAACCAGGACATATGAGCGGGATTACAAGGAGCCTGGGAACATCTGTCACAAGTCTCAACCACACTCGGGTGAAATCTTTTAAATCAGATGCCTGCTAACAAAGCTCTACTACTGCGTAGTCTTGTTGGTTCGAAGAAAACTCCAGATATAAGGGGACAATAAAGACATTTCACTTTAATATGTTTTCTTAAGCTTTTAAAAACGCTCTACTTAAACAGACCGGAGGAGACGCTTTATTAGGGAGGTGTGTGAAAAAGACTTGTGTTTCCGTTCTTCTTCTATCGTTTCTGTAAGTCGGAAATAAGACAATGAAGAAGTGGAGCTGCTCAACACAACCAGCTGTGGCTGTGGTAGACAGCTATGAAGTATCACACACACACACACACACACACGCACGAACACACGCGCACACACGCACACAGGCCCTTTCTGTATGCTCTGATGCAGCGTTCAGATATGCAATAGATGACAAACTAGATAATGTGTGTTAATAGGAGATGACAGTAAACTGTAACAACACAGAGAGCAGCCAACAGTCTTGACTTCCTGCCGCCTGTCACCACAGATTTACAAACTAGATGTTGAGTCTGTCAAAACTCTGCTCGTCTTCAAACTAAAGCTACACATCTGAAGCCTCTGGTGACTTGTATTGCATTCTGGGATTTCCTATAAAATAACTGGCTGATAGCTGGTCTGGTGTTGCACTTTATGGGCTGATTGGCAAACCGCATCAAAAGAAGCATTATGTAACTATTGAACTTTGAAATAACATCATCGTTTTGATGCTACACTGACTTGAAATAGGGAGAATGGTGCCTCTGTCTTTCCACTCCGCGATCTCCAGGGAAAAGCGCGTAAAACTTTACAGCACAACCACTGATTTTGGTGAAACTGGGTCATATTTTATAAGGAAAATGTTTTCAGATTTTCCCTCTGATGTCCTCAGGCTGCTTTGCCTCGACTCTCGCTGTGTTGTGAGGGACAGAAAGCTCTACTTGTTTCCAAAGTAACCCTAATCGCTAACTGCTGCTAGCTTTAGCTGCCGTCAGCTAGTTAGCTCAGTTAGCCGTGCTACAAGGACTGGGATCACCGTGGGAGTGAACTGAACCGGGTTC
Source organism: Echiichthys vipera (assembly GCF_963691815.1). NCBI lineage: Eukaryota > Metazoa > Chordata > Actinopteri > Perciformes > Trachinidae > Echiichthys > Echiichthys vipera. The sequence continues at coordinate 27,244,688 of NC_139835.1, read as the reverse complement.
GGCAAAGGAAATGTGACTGAAAAAGACGTTGAATGGAAAAAGCTAAGAGGACGAATGGTGAGAGTGACCGTCATTTCCCTGCTTCCCATTTATTGTCAATGTAAGCAGCCGTGCAATGCATTGTGGGAGCGGGGCATCGAAACTCCTGAGTCTTTTAAACTAATGTCGTCAACGTAAAATTAAGACAGATTCAGCAACTTCAGAGCTTACTTCTTGCCCAAGAGGTTTTCAGAGACACATTTCGGTGAAATATTTACGTTATATAGGAGAACGTTTCCAGACCAGCCGCCATGATGGTCCGTTTTTAAAATCTGGGTGCAGGCAGTCTACGCGTGAAAGCGATCACGGATGTAGCCCGCCTGTTTTCTTTGTTTGTCAGCAGTTACTGAAGATAAATTGATAACTTTCATCAATTGTTCAATGCCTGGAAGTGCGGCGATGTCTTGCGTCCAAAAGTGCCGCAGTGGACGCCATAAATCTTGAACTGGCTTTTAGCTGTTGGCTGTTGGCAAAGTTGTGGACTAGTTTTTTTTGTATCTTAGAAAACTTAGAGGACCCGAAGTCAAGACCTGAAAACGAAATAAAAGTGGCTCGAAACAGGTAAAGTGTCTCCTCTCAACACACCGAATCCCTCACTCTTACTTTTCAACAGAGCTGTTTCACTTCCTGTTTCATGTCACGTCCAACTAACCCTTTCCTGGGAAAACCCTGACTTGTGCATTTGAAGACATCAGGTTCGTTTTACATGACTTCACAGGACAGGGCTCCACACTATCTCCGGACACACGAATAAAGAGAGCACACAAAAGCAAAACAGAGAGGAGGAAACGTCGTTCACGTGCATGGAGACCACAGTGAAAGTTAACGTCTTAATGCACCCGGTCGTCACAAAAGCCTCAGGCGAGCTCCGCGGAAGAATGAGTCGTCAAATAATCCTTCCACATGGGACCACCACCCATTTGTTAGAAGTGAGCAAATCGTCTGCTGCTGTATGGATTGAATCATAACAGTCTGAAATGGCGTGACTGCGGACTGCGAGTTAGGCTCAGATCTTTCCCAGACAGCAAATGCTCTGGACATCCATCACTCAGCCGCTACATGACATTTACAGCCACTGATGTGTTCGCTCCTTTGCCTTTGCTTTGGCGCCCTGAACAGTGCTGCAGCCACAAACTCACAAGCTTCCCTACACCGGCTCCTCCGTGAAAAACTATTAAAAACGACTTCTGTTAACTTATAATTCTAGATTTAAAAAGTCTACTTCGACCATTTAATTGAAAAAAACTAATTTAAAGGAGCCCAAACTACCTGATATTTTCAGTTATTGATCATTTTTTAAGTGCACTGTCAAGTATTTTAGATTTCCAGTATAATAATCCTGCATAGGACTGAATTTAACTTAAAAACGACCGTATGAGGGGAGGGAAAGTGTCTTTACGAGAGGAAATTATAACATTTATTCTGACTTCAGGCAAACTAAAGAACTCAGCCGGTGGTTTGATAGTATTTCACACATTACAATGCATTTCAATTTGTTTTTTTTCTAAGCAATATATTTATGTTTATTCAGGGTTTTGACGATAATAACAAAACATAAGTAAGCCAGAATATATAAAAAATGTACAGTAACTAAACTCTCTGTACGTTGCAGATACAATTCATTCACATTTTCTACTTCAGAATCCAAACTGTAATAACTAACATGCCTTTAAGCAGCTTAAATCTAATCTTTCATCTTTATCTCTAAACGATAAAATAAAAAAGTCTACTGTATATATGTTTCTATGACACCTCGTTTTCTGGTGCTCGCACATTATTAAGTTTTTCACTAAAGTTCTCAATAAAATGAGAAAATACTCCATTTATTTCTCTTTCCAATACAGCATATGCTCTTTATTTATAGAATTAACCAAAAAACAAACTATCATGATTAAAGATTTGGGCCTATGAATCATTTTTAATTCAATTTTTTACTTTTTAGTTTGATTTTTTAGATTTTTGAGAGGGCTTTACATCTAAAACGACACAATGACACCTTTCATCCCATCGGTTCAGATAATCGAGAGTCTAACGGAGCGTTATGTTGTGTTTTGTTGTTTGCTGTTCGTCTGTGTTATCATCTCCTTTGTCCTAACTTCAGTGAGAAAGCATGACATCTGCTGAAAAACAGCTTTTAATGAAGTCTCTCTGGCCTCGGGTGTGAAAAGTTAAAACCATGATGGACAGCCATCAGGGTAGGCCTTCCCCGCAGAGTTGACTGAATTTGCTGCATGAATTTGCGGCCCGTGTCCGCGGACTCTGCTGTATTTAATCTGATAATAAACCTGGGAGAGACAGAGGTGGAGGAGCTGAGAGCCTCGCCGGGGCATGATAACACCTTGACAATTCAACACACATGTGCCGCGGCGTGCTGGGCCGCAGCCTCGGGGCAGAGCCTCAGCCAGCATGTGGAAGAGGTTTTCCACTAAGCTGAACGTCCAGTACCTCCAGTACGGCGGCCCCGGAGCCAGATCTAACTCCGCGGTACTAAGCATCGAGGCCAGCTGTGGATTAACACAATTTGCACCTCCTCTCGGTGCAGGTAACACCCACACCTTCCCGTGGAGGTCCTACTCGTCAGATTTAGCCTTTGGCTCCACCTTCGTAGCCTTTTGTGTTCGAGCCAAAATAAAACAAGACATTCAGACAAAACGCAGAAAGACAGACGTCTCTCAAGAAGCCAGGGGTTTTGTTACAGAAGGTATTACATTTACAAAGAGTAAATTCAATTAAAAAGGGGGAGAATCTAATTTAACATCACTGCGCCCCACTGCTGTTTTCAAATGCTTGAACAACTTCTGGAGGCGTTTTGTTTCGTCCGCGGTGAGCTGAGACACTGTGGCATTCATACCATACATTTTCTCTCACATCCTGCCATCGATCCATCACTTACGGGCGGGGGACCCTAACATAACAAGCTCGTGATATCAAAAGGTTGGGACATCTGTGTTTTATATGTAAAGACCCCCAAAACACCTGTCAAAGTCCACGCTCCGCTTGACGAGTTTGACATTTCCAGAAAGAGTCCTGGACGATTTTTTTTGTTTGTTTTTAAGCCTTTTTGTCTCTTATATTTGATCAGAGCTGCTTAAATTATATTACTCTCAGATCCTTTAATCATATATCTGTGAGTGACACGACTGCAATTGAAATGTCAGGCATTCATTCACACTTTAAACGAGCTGTACGGCATCAGATCTAATGAGATGGTGTCTATTTAGATGTGTTTGTTTGCTCGTGCAATGACTAGGAAGAGTTATTCTCTCTCTCTCTTTCTTTTTGATACAATCACTTCACAAAGAAACGCACACAAAGGCAATTATCAACCTTCCTTTGTACGCAAAGTCATCCGTGAATATTAAAAACACAAGGAAGAAGGGCCCAAAGTTTGCAGGAAGATGAAAAAGAAGGGGGGAAAGGGAGGGAGTAAAAGGAGAAAGTGACGGGAAAGAAGGATTTTAAAGAGAAAAGGAAGAAAGCAAAAAGAGAAACGGGGAGTGAGGAAAGGAAGGAAGGATGAGGAGAACAAGTGAGGGAGAAAAGAAGAAAGAGAGGAAATATGAAGCCGAAGGACGGAAGGAGAAAGTGTTTGTTGCTCCTATAAACATTTGACCTGTGCGAGCTTTTGGTGTTTTTTTGGCACGCACACGCACACACACACACACACACACACACACACACACACACACACACACACACACACACACACACACACACACACACACACACACACACACACACACACACACACACACACACACACACACACACACACACACACACACACACACACACACACACACACACACACACACAGAGTGCTGACGAAAGGGTTCGCTGGTGTTGAGCGACTGTGGGCGGAGCGTCCCACTGTGAGGGGGGAGATGGGCGGGGGGGGGCCGGACTGCCCTCTGACACGACCCTGTCAAATGAGAGGAGAACCAACACGTAGGCCTGCCAAAAAAAAGCTCAAGTGAAGGTAAGACACTGATTTTATCCATCTCAGTTAACTATTTACTCACACTGTGTGCACACTAGTGTTTAACCGTAAGCGTTTTTAATGAATGACAGCAACAAGGTACCAGGACATGTGTGTGTGACGTCGGTGATGAGCTGCACTCCTAGCATAAAAACTGAATAATCTCTAAAACAGAAGCTGGGAAAAATCTTTACGTTGTCTACCATACACCAGGTATTCTAGAAATTCACCTGGACAATGTGCTCTCCGCAGCCATTCAGCGTCTGGATGAGTGACACCTTTCACGGCCTACGCAGGGCAGAGGCTCTCATTCATCACAGCCGCACACAGGGAAATAAACCTACAGTTAATAAGACGTATTATGTCGCGGAAAGACAAATAATCAACTGAGCAGTACCATCCTAAACATCTGAGACTTTTGGTGTATTTTAAATTTTATGATTTTAAAGTGTCTCATCTAAAACAATAACAAAAGGAGGAGACATTGTGAAGTATTGGATCATGGGAGTTGTTGTCTTCTGTTTCTCACAGTTAGGATTCGGTGATTAAAATGAGTAAAATAGTGAATAAAAATGTTAAAAATCTGTGTTTCTCCAATGATGTTGGGCTCGTTGAGGAGTCGTTTGCTCAGCTGGTTTCTCTGTTAACTAAAGTTCCCGACGGCAGGTGACTAAAATCCTTTATCTGGTTAAAATATATAGTTAAAAAAGACCAATATCTAAAAAATTTATTTGTAATAATGTGGCTTCAAACTGGATAGAAAGTAAATGTAGGACTATTTATGATTATGACCAAATGTAATGGCGCGTTAACTTGAATAAAATTATATTTATCTGGTTTGAACCTTATTGGAAATATGTGGGATAATATAAGATAATAAAATATAACAACTCAACTAAATATGTAACATAGGTGGACTCGTATTTAGACTTTTTAATGTTAATTAAATTAATTTAATTTAATGTTCTAAAGTGAGAGACAACAAAAAGCTTTCCCACAAAATTATATAAATGAGAATACAAATATTGCTTAACAGGACTCACATGAGCCTGATTTAACTTATCTAACTTTAAATTTAATAAACCCTGTAAAACCTCACAAATGTTCTAGTTTTACCTTACAAAGTGATGCACGGTGTGACCTGTGTGTACTACAGTAACAGCTGTGACATCAGAGGTCACACACACGCACACACACACACACACACACACACACTCTAAGTGAAAGTGTGTTTGGAGCTATAAGAATAGACTTTAATCAGTGTTGCACTGCCCTCATGTGTTCATACTGAAAAACTGCACTCTAGTGTTCACAACTTTAATTAGTAAAGTGGCACAACATAAATGGTAAGTGACACAACATAAATGATCTAACTGCTATGGTAAAAACAAAACAATACAATAGTAATAATAATAATAATAATAATAAAAGTGCAGATGGTGGCATAATACTCTTACAGGTCTTGAAAGAATAATATATATGTATGTATAAATGATATGGATGTAAACGACTGATGTTTCAGCAGATTACTGTGAAAGAGTAGTGTCTGTCAAACATTTGCAGCCAATGATGTGTGAATATAATACGTTTATTTTTGTTTTTTAGTGCAAAACGATTGATGTCAGCAGGTCCATGAGTGTAATTTGCATGTGCCTTTTCTGTGTGTCTGTTATGACTTCAGGATGTCTCTTCTTATCTCCCTGACGCCCTGCTGGGCATAACTAAATATACATGATTTCATCACGATACGATTCCAATAAAAGACGATAAACGATTAATCTGCAACCAACAGTTATTGTTATTTTCGATTAATCAGACGATTTTTTTGCGATTAATCTCTCAGTTGTTTAGAAAATAGTGAAACTGTTGATCAGAGGTTCCCAAAGCCCAAGATGACGTCCTAAAATGTCTTTAAACTCATTCAAATATTGATTTTACCGTCATAGAGGAGGAAAGAAACCAAAAAATATTCACATTAGGAAGCTGAAATCATGATTTCTTTCTTTAAAAAAATGAATCAAACCGATTAATCTCTATCTATAAATCTATAAATAATCATAAAGAGTTATTATAGAATGAATATACAACATTTATACATGCACAGAGACAAATATGCTAACACAAATCCTCACACACGTGCATCTTTGCCAGAATATTCTTATAATTATGATAGTAGTACAGTAGTGGAGCATTTCTTGTTGCAGTAGTCGCAGTAATACTTGAACCAAATTGAATATTTCTTGTTTTTGCGGTGTTGTGTTGGTATAACTTTTGCCCGTTGCAGTAAAGGTGCTTTCTGTTTTGGTTGTGGACTTTTCACAGGTTATGAGTTTATCAGGAGAGAAGTTCTGCTGACAGAGAATGAACATTTGTAATCGGTGAGTAAACGTTTACGGAGGTAAACCGTCGTCTCCTTGCTGCCTGGTTATGGATTTAGATTTGTGCCAAACGGATACAAACAAAAATAGGAATTTGAGAGAACAAATTCAATTTTAGCAAACACAGACTTACAATTATTATGACTTACTGACAGCGTTGGTTTTGTAAATTGAACTGAATGTTTTTAAACCGTTGAACTGAAGAGTAGCACTTTAAAATAATGTATTTTTATAGGCTCTTTGCAAACACTAGGTTCATGGCAAGATGTGTTTATCATGCCCAGCCTATATTGACTCTCGTTTTCACCGTCTCCGGTCACTCAGCTGCTGGGACAAATAACCATTTCACCCAGTGCCAGCCTACAGTAGCTGCACCCAACAACAGACAACCCTGGCAACCTGAAAATGCCGGCTGTTATTGGCTGCTACAATATAAACAGAACGTGACAGAAAGTCATTATCAAAAATAATTTAAATATTAATTCACAATGGACACTTGTCTTCTTCTTCTTTGTGCAATAACTTTATCCACCACTTAAATGCAATCATTTAATCTTACCGCTCATTTCTGTCACATACAGTCACACATATTTGATCTTAAACATTTCCTCTACATTTAACTTATCTGATTTCATTTTCCGTGAATTTTATTTTACCTGTATTCTTACATCTACCTCATATATATTTGACTAAGAGTTTATTGTTTACTGTTTATTGTTTTTTTAATACTTTCTGAATTTATCTAGCTAAGAGTTTATTGGTTAACCTATAAGTCTAAGACTAAATATATTTTTTATGCAAAAGCAATACTTTCATCCTGTACCTCTCAAAACGCCCCGTGGGTGTAATATCTTTTTTTTTTTAAATATATATATATTTTAATAAGGATTCTACATATTCAACCTTTAACTTTTAATTTAATTTTTTTTAATTGAAAAGTTACACATTTAAAACTGTTTCTGGAAAAAAAGATAAAGGACCAACGTTAACTTTGCTGTTGCTAGGCAACTAACCCACTTGTGAATGGTTAGCTAACGTTAGCTTAAACAAACAAACACCGTGTTTTGAACTTAAACAGTGGAGTAGATTGAAAAGAGGACATAAATAAAAAAGTAAAAGTATCTTTAAAGTAACTGACGAGGTATAAATGTGTTTTTGTGAACCTACCTGAAGGCACCGAGCCCGGATTTGTGTTGAGGAGGTTTCCGGTGTTGCAGATAAACCTGTCCGCTAGTTACTGCGGTAACGTCAGACGCCTCTTAGTGTGTGTTGCGCGTCTATTAGTGCACTTACGGTCTATTAGTAAGACTTGACCAAAGTGGATGGGAGAGCAGTTTTTAAACCCTAAAGCATTTCATAAATCTATTAAAAATATTAGCAAACCTCCTATGGAATAATTTTAATTAATTCTTGAAAATCAGGACATTTGCACAGGGAATAAAAAAATGCTCTCCCATCCACTTTGGCCAAGTCGGGCACCCGTACCATAAGTGCAGTAATAGACACGCAACAGATACTAAGAGGGGGCTGACTTGACATGGCTTTTTCAATCGGCGGCTGACGTTACCGCAGTCCGTGAGTTGACGGTGATTTAAATACGTTACTTTTACCAAAACACTGTAAAATGATTAGTTATAGATTTGTTTCCATATGGTGTATAATTAATTCAGCTTTCCTAACTGTTATATCTTTTTAAATTATTGTTATTTTTAATTAATTGGATGTCTGTGCCCCACTACTTGGTCTAAAAGCTCTGTTGAATTGTTATATTTATTAGTTTTCCTGTTAATTTTTGCATTTCATGACAATTGTTTCAAAACATATGTTACCTGCCTCCACAGTGCACAACTTGCCTCCTCAAAAGCTTCAGTTTCAGTGGATAGTAACTTGATTGAGTACATTTACATGATTAGTAAAAGTATTTTACTGAAGTAAAAATTAAGTTATCTTCTACATTGTCATAATTTCACTCCAAACATTTATTTCAAAGTGGTTGTTACTACTTTCCTTGTAAAATGTGCATATCAAATATGATCCACAGCTACAGTATGTAAACCTGACTATGTGCTATTATGACTTCCAGCTGTTGTGTCTGATCAAATTATGTTTTTAGTTATTCTGAAACATTATTCAGATTGAACTAAAACATATTTTAAATATTTATCAATATAAAGGTCACTAAAAGATTATTCTTTTCACACGACAGCATCAGTATCCCCTGTATGCATGTGTACGGAGCGTGCACACACACACACACACATGCATGTACCACCTGGACCACAGAGCACTGTGTCAGACGCCTCTTGTCTGCACTATAGGTGGAGTCACCATCAGCACATTTACAGCTCGTGTAAACACAATGAGAGCAAAGGGTCACCCTCAGGTCACAAACACTGTCTGTGGCTTTTCATGGTTCGATTCTGACGCCAAAGCAACACTGTGGACACAAGGATTCATCTCTGTTATAAACCAAATACTTACTTTTAAGCGTGGAAGCTTGACTAGAGGGTTGATGACGACATGATTGCGCTACATTTGCTGTACGGGGGCAGTTTCAGTTTTGGCAGTGACGTTGCAACTTCAGTCCTTCATGGACGCAGAGTCATGTAGTAGTGGGGGATCGTGTGGATTGAAAATCAATTATTTGTGGTAAGTCTGTGAGAAATCAATTTTATAAAGTGAGTTTAAGGTGTGTAAATCCTTGGTTTCTGTATGTTGATTAACCAACAGTCTGGGGGGATTGTGGAGAGGGGTCACATGAGGGTTGCAGATGGTGACATTTGTTGGTCGTAAAGCATTGATAACATCTACTGGGGTCGTGAACATCGGGTGGTGTGTTTGTTGCTATTGTTACTGTGATGTCCTTGTGTTTGTAAGGTGCTTTGATGTGACTGTATATGTGCTGAAGCGATCTGGAGAACGGCAGAGAACTTTCTGACCCCATTGAAATCTGCAGTAAACACTCCACCTCCGCATCACACCAACGTGAACCTTTCGCCGCCATTGTTTTAAACGTCCGCGCATGGTGCCTCCTTCTTTTTTCTATGTCCCAACAGGCGCACATGTGAAGGAGGCAGGACATGACGCAGATTACACTACGATCACACAGGTGGTTGGTCATTTGGTCATACTCAACCAAGTCTTTTACAGTTCCTCAAATGTGTCAATATGATTGTTTCAGCATCGGCCCTTACTGACAGAAGTTCCTGAGTTTAAGAACTCCTGGAGTTCCTCAGGGTTAGGGTTAAGGGTTAGGGGTTAGGAGGGTTAGAGTTAGGATTAGAGTTAGGGTTAGGGTTAGAGTTAGGGTTAGGGTTAGGGTTAGAGGGGTTAGGGTTCCTCTGTTTGTGTTTGAAAGGTGTTTTGATGCGACTGTATGTGTGCTGAAGCGATCTGGAGAAAGCCAGAGACCATTCTGACCCCGTTGTGGTAGCGTCTCTCCTGTCTGCACGCAGCTTAGTAAAGACATGATTTGAGAAACACTGAGGACTCTGGAGAGTTTCTTTCACATGTCTTGCTGAAAGTTCTTGCATTTCAGAGTCGTGTCTGCCTGCAGCTATTTGTTTCACACGCAAAGCAGCAAATCCAGTTTCCAGATGACTCTGCATGGGTCACAATATGAGAAGCGACTGGTAATAAATAACTAATCAACAAAGCCAGCAGTGTTTAGCATTGAGATATTTTTGAAGGCTGAAGTTCATATGCATACGGTTAAATTACTTATTGTTTTATTCACTATTCATTCACAAGGAAGAATTTATATTCATGGTGATGCTTGATCCTTTCTTTTCTGCATTTTTACTGTGTGTGTTTCTGTTCCCACACAGAGACGGAGGTCGCTGTGCAGAGATGGCTATGGTATGCCTGACAGATTTTGAGGATTATGCTAAGGAGCATCTCTCAAAGGCCACCTGGGATTATTATGCAGCTGGAGCAGACGAATGCTGCACCAGGGACGACAATCTACTGGCTTACAAAAGGTACCGTACAGTGGGGGACGATAAAATGTACGCAGACGTTCAACCGTCTAAAATACACAATTTAAGCCAGGGGTGTCAAACTCAGGCCCGTGGGCCAAATCTGGCCCGCGGTGTAATTATATTCTGCCCCCAGGATCATATCAAGGTTCTCTGAGAGCTGGTCCATGAGTATAAAGCACATACACGTCTACTTTGCTGTTAACAAACATGAGCATCCATGCTACCAGTCTCTGCAGACACACTTAATCCACCCCTCCCCAAAAACGACCCAAAGAAAGATGGAGGACAGGAGCTTTCAGCAGTGGTGGGAGGCAGATGATCTGTGTCTGAAGGTAAAGAGCTGTTTGTCACCGTGGCTGTAACCAAAGAATCAAACAGAAGAAACACCACGACAAGAACAAGGACCTGCACTGGAAAGGTTCAACGTTACACATCAGGAGAGAAGGGAAACATGCACATTTGCAGTCTTTTCTTTTTTTAGTAAATATTGAGTTTGGCCCGCAGCTTTGTCCCATTACTTTAAATGTGGCACACTGTGAATTTGAGTTTGACACCGCTCATTTAAGCAGTCTAAACTACGAACTGTCCCTAAACTCAAATTGCTGTGTTTGTGTGCTGAATAACATAAAGAATAACGTAGGTTAAGATGGTTTTAATGCTCAAACTGAAGATCATATGAGGACACAGCCTGTAAAAACCGCACAGATGAATGAGTGGACTTTAGACTGCTGTAACTGATATCTGTGTATACATTATAAACACTAACAGACAGGCAGTTACACTCCACTGTTCCTCCAACACCCCTGTAGTGAATAAGCAACTGTTTAGGAAGTTGAATTACCAAAAAAAGACACAAGGTCATCATTTCCTCTCAGCTTTCCTAATGTCTCCATAAAGACCAGATAGACTGCTGCTCCTCCTCGCTGCGATGGCTCTGTAAATGATCTGTTTTTGCTACAACAAGCCTGTTACTAAGGTTTGCTGATGCATTTGGGGTCAGGTTAGACAACCCCCCCCCCCCTCCTCCTCCTCCCTTGCAGGAATAGAGGTTGGACTGTGTCTTGGAAAGATGATCTCAAATCGTAGCTTTGGGAAAACAGAATGACTGAGGAAAGAAATATGACTTGTGCAGCAAAAAACAGCATGTTGTCATCTCAAGAAGGACTAATGGCTTTATATTGTGCAATGCTTTGTCGTGGGATCGGTCTGGTTCCATGAAAAGTGAACATGCTGTCATGACACAGATTAAATCTACTTTGTGCGCCTTTTTAACCATTTTCCAGCAAACTAACAAAACGTAGTGTAAAGCTCTTTATATGTCTGATGGGCAATGTGATCATAGATACTGTGAACCTATAGATTTGTCCACCATCAGATATTTTGTCATAGTTTTCACACTATAATCACTTTCATATATGTATTATATGGTGTATCAGACCAAAATGGGAAATGTTTTGTACAACGAGCATCATTTGGATCAGTGTGAGAAAGTTTCTTTCTTTGTCAGGTATTTGTTTTTAATGGATAAAGCAGAAAAATACATTTTATCTCTTCAATTTACCTCTAAATCTCTCATTTTATGATATAACATTATACAGTATATGTCAATATTGTGATGTAAAAATACATATGCCATGGTCCGGGGGAGTGCTCATTGCTGATTGGTTGCAGGGTGTCCATTAAAATGTGATTTAGGACACTTAAAACATCCTGTTCACCGCTCTAAAGTAAGAAAAGAAGAAAAAGGAAGAACTACGTTTGTATAATGAAGTGTACTTCTTCAGTGCTTCATCCCCTGAACACCACAGGGTGGCGACTGTAACACACCGAGCTGCCAGAAGTAAGTTACACTGCCCAATCTGGCTCATATAATATGTATTAATGGTCTCATTTATCCTTTTTTGGCAGGCGACCGTGTTATAGGTACAGGATAATGCCCTTCGAGGCCTATTCATCCTCCATTACTTCATTTTAATAGACCTCCACTACTTTAGCTCCAGTAAATCAACAGCTGGGATTGACCAGATTCTAATGTGTATGTGTCTGTATTTCACACTCAGGATCCGTCTGCGGCCTCGTATCCTGCGGGACGTGTCGGTGAGCGACACGCGGACCACGGTGCAGGGGACAGAAATCAGCTTCCCAGTCGGCATCGCTCCCACGGCCTTTCACTGCCTGGCCTGGCACGAAGGAGAGATGGCCACTGCTCGGGGTGAGGACTGTGTCACAGAGTCTCATAAACTCTTTCTGAGATGGAGCTTGAAGTTTGTAACCTCGCCAGATGGATTGATTTGCTTAGCATATCCATGTGGGAACTCTTGTTTGGAGATCTTTTGGGAAGGGGCGAAAATACTGTTTGCTGATTGGATAAACCATCTGTCTATCACCAACATACGGGCCAAATCAACCAATCGGATCAACGAAGCGTATGACGTGCTAAAAGCGTGTGGGTAAAGGATATTTGCCGTTAGTGTAACGTGAATTAACAGATGAAAGGCCCAATTTCAGGAGCCTGGTCCATATTCAAGAGAAGGATCCAGAGAAAAAAGAGCTAGTGAGTGGTTTGCTCCATAGTTGCGCTCATCTCATCCGCAGAAGCCTCCATGTTGTTTACACTGAACAGTTGCTTTTCTCGTTTCATCACTTAAATCCACCTCAAAACCCACGCTGATTGGTTCGGTCGCTCTGCAAACGTCTCCAAATTATCTCCGCCGCTCGTTACCAGAATGATCTGCGCGTAAAATACAATGGCGCTCAGAGATCATGATGGGCTCACGAGGCTAAGAAGTTTGTACTTTGGATAATCAAGGTTTTTATCCAATGACACTGTTGGTTTACTTGCCAACACTAGATGGGAAGAAAATGAAGTATCTTACTGTGACACTCTTTAATGAGACAGTAATAACTTCTCAACCTCCACCTCCATTAGCCACCGAGGCTCTCAACACCTGCTACATCACCAGCACGTACTCCACCTGCTCAGTGGAGGAGATCGTCGCAGCGGCACCAACCGGTTACCGATGGTTCCAGCTGTACGTGTACCGGGACCGGAAGCTGTCGGAACAGATCGTGCACCGCGTAGAGGGGCTCGGCTACAAGGCCCTGGTCCTCACCGTCGACGTCCCCTACACCGGAAAACGGCGCAATGACATCCGCAACCAGTTCAAGCTGCCGCCACATCTCAAGGTCAAGAACTTTGATGGAGTGTTCCAGGTAACTTGTTTACATTACTGTACATTCCTGAAAAGGTACAAATCATCAACGCTGAACTGAACTGAATGTGTCGGGGGAGTAGAGTTAATAAAAAACAGAATTATTGTATTTTAGTTTCCACTGTATTGCTTAAAATCATTCATACCAAATGTCCAAGGAATTGTCAGTAAAAACAAAGTAAAATACATGTTTCTATCAAAATGTGCTTTTTACCACATGAACTATAAGCAGGAGACTGCGGCCTCAGAGGAGTACGGGGTCCCGGCCAACACCTTGGACCCCTCCATCAGCTGGAAGGACGTGTACTGGCTGCAGTCCATCACCCGCCTACCTATCATCATCAAGGGAATCCTGACCAAGGAGGACGCCGAGCTGGCCGTGGAGCATGGCGTCCAGGGCATCATCGTGTCAAACCACGGGGGCAGACAGCTGGACGGAGGCCCAGCTTCGGTACTTACTGACCATGTTATAAAAAGCGGAAGTAGTGGTGTTGCTTTGAGAGTGGAAGTAGCACTAAAACAACAAAGTGTGGTGTTACGTTTTTGGGGGAAATGTTGTTTTCACATGGAGGTCAACTGATCTGAGTGAACTAGCCCGATACATGAGGGCTTTGTAATAAAGCAGGATGTTTTTTCTAACAGATAAGATATAAAGTGTTAATCACAGGTGCTTGTAATCAGATTTTGTTACCTTTGGACAGAGCCTTGCTAGCTGATTTCCCCTTTTTCCAGTCTATACGTCAGGTTCCGGGGACCAGGGACTCAGATGCAGACATGGTATTAGTGGAAACAAGAGAATTTATTGAGCGGAACACAGATATGGCTTGAGGCAACGCAGCGGTGGTGTCTGTAAAGGTTGGCGAGTCTCAGGGTCCAGGCTGGAGGTTTGAGTCGTTTGGCGAGGCAGGCTGGGTTCAGGCTCTGGGCTGGCATCTGGCGAACACAGGAAAAACAGAATTAGCAACGTGCTAAAAAATAGGCTCACGAGTAGTCAGATGGCTGGCATCTTCTCACTGGAGTAGATACAACAATCCAGCGGGGTCTGGAAGGCTGTTCCGAGAATAGGTAGACGGGTTGATTGCCGGTGATGGGCTGCAGGTGTGTCAGCTGTCTCTTCATTAACCACCGCCCCCCCCCCCCCCACCCCCCCTCAGCAGTTTCCAGAGGAGAGGGAGAGAAAAGAACACGGAGACAGACAAAAAGCAAACCCACCAAGCACACCAAAAAGACAAAAGGAAACACGAATACCACAATCACACGCAAACAGTGGCCAGGGTTGTGACGCTACATTCTAAGCTAAGCTAACTGTCTCCTCATGGCAGGTTCATATTCAGCACACAGACGTGAGAGTGATATCCATATTCTCATCTAACTCTAACAACGTCAAACTCTTCCTTTTAATGTGACCATTAGTTACATTAGTGCTTGTAATAATACTAGTATTTGATAGATAGTATGAGCATGGTATGATTTTGATGTAGCCTCAAAGAAGTAAAACTTCCCAGCAAGTTGTTTGTTAACATTGGTCCTTAGTTCATCCTCTTTAAACACCAAACAGTGAAATGTTTCCTGTTGTAACACAAGGATCCAACCTGAAGTGTAAGGTTTAGTGCAAAAGATATCCGTTTGAAAACACACCTTCACTTTAGAGTACATTCGCCTTCTTACATCTTCCCCTCCGTTGCTTACAGATTGACGCGTTGACAGAGATCGTGGACACGGTTCAGGGCAGGATCGAGATCTATATGGACGGAGGCATCAGGACAGGAAGTGACGTACTGAAAGCGTTGGCCTTGGGAGCAAAGTGTGTTTTTATTGGGCGTCCAGCAGTGTGGGGCCTTGCGTACAAGGTAAAAACAGCAACCCTCATCACTGTGCGTGCGTGCGCGTGCGCGTGCGCGTGCGTGTGCGTGTGTGTGTGTGTGTGTGTGTGTGTTTGTGCGTGCGTGCGCGTGTGTGTGCGCGCAGGTGTGTGTGTGTGTGTGTGTGTGTGTGTGTGTGTGTGTGTGTGTGTAAGCTTTACAGAGGAAACTATTCTTCTCCTTAAACAGTTAAGTTACTGTTTGCTGCCCTGGTGTCTGAACTCAATTAAATCCATAAAATCAACATTTGTATGCCTGCTAACAGATCATTATTTAACACCCCTACTGTGTGGGATGTTGAAGGGAAAGTTATCTGTCTTCAGCCCTATTCAGACAGGATAAGTTTAATGTGGGGACATCGGGTATGGTCTTTTTCCAGAGGTTTTAGCCCGGTCAGAATGCCCTGTGTCAGTAATTATCCCGGATAATGTCATTAAATAATATGGCGATTTTCACCTTCTTTAAAACGGTCTCGTCGTCTTACCTCTCAACCTTTATTGAAGGTATTATTTCAAGGATTCTGTTCTTCTAGAGGGCTACACGGTGGTGTGGTGGTTAGCACTGTCCCCTCACAGCGAGAAAGTCCCTGGATCAAATCCCGGCTGGGGCCCTTCTGTGTGTGGTTTGCATGTTCTCCCCGTGTCTGCGTGGGTTTTCTCCGGGTTCTCCGGTTTCCTCCCACAGTCCGAAGACGTGCAGGTGTTCGGTTCATTGATGACTCTAAATTGCCCGTAGGTGTGAATGGTTGTCTGTCTCTGTTCGTCTCTATGTGGTAGACTGGCATCCTGTCCAGGGTGGACCCCGCCTCACGCCCGATGTCAGCTGGGATCGGCTCCAGCGCCCCGCGACAAGCGGTTGAAGATGAATGAATGAATGTTCTTCTAGAGTATTAAAAAAACTCTGTAATATGTGAAATATGTCCAAGAAATACAGTTAAATGTATATTAATAAGCTGCCATGCAAATAAACAAATATACTGTACCGTCCGTGCTTCAAATTACACCGTGATATAGATTTTAAGGCCGTGCCGTCCAGCCCTGACAGTAAAGCAGATGTGTACTGATGTTGATTTTATAGCTGGATCACAGGATTAAAGATTGTTTTGTGTCTTTTGCATTAATTATGGGTCCTGTGTGATGTTTCAGGGTGAGGAAGGATTGAGGGAAGTGCTCCAGATCTTAAATGATGAGTTCCGTCTGTCCATGGCTTTATCAGGTGAGAGAACTCAAGTCACGTCAAGGTTTTATACGATTGTAATACGCCATACGGATAAACCCAGCATTATCCTGTCCCGTTTTTATATTTATCTCGTCCAGGCTGCAGGAACGTGGCAGAAATCAACAGGAACCTCATTCAGTTCTCTCGACTGTGAGAGATCAGCAGAGGGCAGCGCTGAGGACAATAACAGAAACCCACTGAAACAACAATCCAACAAGAGACTGAGACTCCATCAAGTGAGAAAGAAACTAAAAAGATGTTCAACTGAGAACTTTATCTGGTCGGGAAACACGCAAAACAGCATCACGCAAGAGTGTACGAGTGCGACTGTGTCTCAGGAAGGTGGAGGGTCGGAAGCAGATTTAGGAAATGAATAATGAAAGTGTTTTTTAGCGTTTGGGTTGGAGGGGATGGAGGCACTTTTCATGCAACTGATAATGACATACAGTGCAGTCTGAGATGCTGCCAGTAATTGTGGTTGAATAATAAACGCCTGCTGACACGATGAAGATCTGTCGCTCTTTCTTTGGCCTGAAAACAGGCGATAACTGACTTAGCGTTATAAAAGTTGTCTGTCATTTCTATTGTTTCCCAGCTTTATACTCAAGGACGTGTACATGAACAATCACTCAGTTTTAATGCAGGAAAGATTCAAGTGCAGAATCACTCTATTCTTTTTATTTTTGTTCCAAATCTCTCATGAAACTCACCTGATCAGTGGCTGTTCAGCTTTTCAGCTGCAGGTCAAGAAAACACTATAAACTGCCCCTTTAAAGGACCCGTATCATGAAAACAAAAAAGTTGGATTTCCATTTTTTTTATTTATTATAAAGCAGGTTTAGGTGCAATATAAATAATTAAAGAGTATCAAAATGCTCTATCCACAGAGAAATGCACACAACCGTATTCAGAAACTGTCTTCAAACGAGCCGTCATGACTTCCTGTACAGTTGTGATGTCACAACTACACTGTATACAGTAAAGGTAGAAAGTGCTGTTGCTGGGCTGCAATGACGGTGCAGAGCGCAGATGCAGAAGACCTGGAAACACCGACCAATCGGAGCAGACTGGGCTTTTTCCAGGAGGGGGTCTTAAAGAGACAGGCGCTAAAAAGGAGCGTTTCAGACAGAGGGTGAAGACAGGTTCATTCAGACAGTATGAAAAACAATCTGTTTATTGAACATTTGCAGGGCACAAAGTCAGACTGCACCCTTTAAGGTTCCAAATAAATAATTGATTTATTTCTCTTTTACATAAAAAGCAGCAAAGATCTTGCAGATGGAAGTGTTGCCAACAGTGTGAAGACCTCCTTTGTGGCCTGCAGTTTTGTTTTTTTGCCTCGCACCTGTGTGTTTCGCCTGAATGTGTGCGTTTGTCTCTACTGTAGAAACCCAAAATACGAGTGAACCTCCAAATAAGCATCATATGGGACCTTCCAAAGGTAAAGAGACCATTTAGAAAACAGTCTTTATATGAGGATTGGGATGTTTTGGGCTGTCATTCAGCAAAATGCATGAAAATACCAAAGAAAAGTAAGAATGAATAGTTTAGAGGTGCATTCCTCCATTCCACAGAACCTGTTAGTGTGCATGTATGCTTGACTCAAAACCTTTAAAAAACAGCTTGTTGCAAATGATTTCACAGTATCACAGTAAGTGTGTCACACCGGGGTGGGGAGATGCAAGAAGGCGCACACTGAGAAAGAGAAGTAACACAGGAAGTGACTGAGGTCTCGGTTAAGGCACAAGAAACGTTGATGCTCAACCAGGCGCTTCAACTCTCCAACCAGCTGGCAGCCGTGCAGCAGAATACTTTCTGCTCAGCGTTGCTCTCCGAGTCCTGGTTGGTTAGACGAGCAGGCTGGAGGGAGGCCTTGGGTCCAGTCTGCTGAGGAGGATTTCTTCCAGGTAGGTCCCCCACAGGTGTTTGTACTTGTACTTACGTTTTAGATCTGGCTCCGTGTGAGGCACCAGTACATGAGACTAAAGTCAGACAGATTTGTGTATTCTGTACTTTTGGGCTGCAGTGATGCGTTTCGTCAGCGAGCTGCTGTGTCTGTTCGTTGTCACCTCCTTCGAAAAGTGCTTGAGTTTATGTCAATTTATGTAAAAGGAGATTTAAGGTGGACTGAAAACTTGCTCTCAGATTGCTTCATACAGTCATCCAGCGCTTGCAACACAATGTGAGGATGCAACATTCAGTGGTTACAGTTCATGAAAGTCTTGCAGCAATACAATGGGAGGTGAAGATGAGGTTAATCAACAGTCATGCACCATAATGCGTTATTAAAATGATTGCACAGTCATTCACACACATCAGAGTATAAATAATGTGTGGAAGGTGGCAAGTGTCACCTTTTTTACATTACTGTGTGCAAACAGTTCAAACTAATATGATCATGATGAGAAGTGTAAAGAACTCTGCACTACAGTTTTACGGTAAACAGGAAAAACGAAAAACATAGATAGAAGGAGCCTTGGGGCGGCAGTAGCTCAGTCCATAGGTGACTTGGCTGGGAACCATAGGTCCCATAGGTAACCAAGTCCCTGTGTGGAGTGTGGACTGGTGACTGGAGAGGTGCCAGTTCATCTCCTCGGCACTGCCGAGGTGCTGTTGAGCAAGGCACCGAACCCCCAACTGCTCAGGGCGCTGGTCACTGGCAGCCCCCTCGCTCTGACATCTCTCCTTAATTGCATGTATATAGGTCCTGTGTGTGCATGTGTGTATTTCGGGCCTGTGTGTGTAACACGATTAATAATAAGAGTGAAAAAATTCAATTTCCCCGTTGCGGGATGAATAAAGTAATTCTTCTTCTCAAAGATATTTTCTGGAAATGATATCTGTCAAATTCTGCACAACATAGATCTGTGTATTATAGATGGACGAGTTTGTAATACCAGATTACATTCCACATGTACATATTACACGTCAGGGTGTTTGCTGCACATTTCTACAAGTGATGCCAAATATGTCTGGAACTGAACGCACTCACAAAATATAAAATGTAGTGCCACAAAGCTTCTGACATGGCTGATTTGATCTAATGATAAACACACAGGGAGATCAAACTCAGAGAAAAAGTTTGTAATGCGATAAAAAAAGAACATCATGGCAGAATTATGACCAATAACTGTCGAACGAGACTAAATACTGATGAAAATGAGTCTCTAAAGTGATATTTTTACATTAGTATCGATTAACTTTGATCAACTATCGTCTTCTGGGGTGAAAACATCACACTCATGTTCGCTCATAACAATAATATCTATTTCTGTCCACTGAAGCTTTCATTTGGTCTCCATGTAGGAAGTCTCACCAGCGTCCTCAACTACAAGAAGCCAATGAAATGGGGTAAGTAGTTTTGGGTGCTTCAGTGTTTTTGAACATTTATTTTCCATATTTTAACCCCTGTGTGATACATATTAGAAATGTGTTAGGTCCTGGGATTTAAAACATCAATTCAATTCAATTAAATTGTATTTAAGTTTGGGGAAGTTTGGGGTCCCCTGCTAAAGCTGCTGCCCCCGCGACCCGACCCCGGATAAGAGGCTGAAGATGAGATGAGATCAGATGTATTTATAGTGCCACTTTACATAAAGAGTAGTTCCAGACCACGCTCTGTAATTTAATTATGATTTACAGAGACCCAACAATTCCTCCATGAGCAAAGAGCAACAGTGACATCACATAATAAATCTGCCTACAGTCTTTTTCCAGCGAACATTTTGGTCCCTGTTGTCTCATCATCTCATCTTCAGCCTCTTATCCGGGGTTGGGTCTCGGGGGCAGCAGCTTTAGCAGGGGACCCCAAACTTCTCTTTCCCGGGCCTCATTAACCAGCTCTAACTGGGGGATCCCGAGGCGTTCCCAGGCCAGTGTGGAGATCTAATCTCTCCACCTGGTCCTGGGTCTTCCCCGAGGCCTCCTCCCAGCTGGACGTGCCTGGAACACCTCCCTAGGGAGGCGCCCAGGGTTCATCCTTACCAGATGATCCTGAACCACCTCAACTGGCTCCTTTCAACGAGCAGCGGCTCTACTCCGAGTTCCTCACGGATGCTGAACTTCTCCCCCTCTCTCTAAGGGAGACTCCAGCCCCCCTCTGAGGAAACACATTTCGGCCGCTTGTACCCGCGACCTCGTTCTTTCGGTCATGACTCAGCTTTCATGACCATAGTATAATACGTCAAATGCTCTGAATGATAGAAACACCTGGGGTGATCTTACTTATATATTTTGAGTACCTCAAATTGTTTTAAATATTTAAGCATGTGGATTCCTGCATACTTATAAGTCCAAAGAGTGTGCAATGAATGAAGCACTACATAACGGCCTAGAATTTATATTGCGTGTATAAACCAAGCGAAGGCTGACAGATGAAAAAACTGCAGTTCCTCGGCCCTTTGAGGCTCCAAAAGCGAGTCAATCCCCAGTGACGTGCATGTTAAAATACAGAAACTTCACAGCAGAAATAAACATGTTTACAGTCTGCTACAATTACTTTTGTCTCTGTGGCTTCATGACGTCTGTACGGTGGAGAATTTAATGTAAAAACCTGTTTAAGTTTTGTTAAAGCTTAATAATAATAAGATAATTCAGGGCGTGGTCAGCGTGAGTGACAGGTGCGTGCTGCCTCAGCTCCATCCGCGCTCCATGTCTTTGTCGCCCACTATGATTATTATATTTTGTTCTCTTTAGAAACCTACGGGTGACTTCACAGAGACTACGTCTATATTGTATAGAGTCTATGGTATAAACACACTTGTAAACATTTTTTTTAAAAATGTGAAAAACTACGTCAAATGTGTATCAAGTTCATTTTTAAATAGAGAAAATGCTTTTCCTGTTTTCCCCTAAATTGACTAACTAACTTTTTTTACAGAATGCACTTTTAATACTCCTAATTTTTCTTTCTTTCTTGTAGTATTTACTTTATTTTAACCTGGACTAACTGCATGTGAGGAGCTTTATATGTATATAATATATCAGTCAATAAACAGTTTAAAGAGGAGAAGTGGTCCACTTCAAAATGCTTCCTTAGTTTCAGACCACTGGACATGCAACATGAACAGAAACATGAATCAAATGCTTTAAGGCTCTATATTCTCCTGGAAAACAGATCTTGATCTGAGTGAAGCTGCCTGATTAACTAAAGAATAAATAAAAAATAAAAAAAAAGAGATGTAAGCGGTTAGGTAACTGAAGGAAGTGGTACTTTGTACAACACAAGAGGAAGTGCTGAGTGACAAAGCTACAATGTGAAACTGCCATAACAGTAAATGAAAAAAGCGTGTGTCATTTTACCCTCCGTTGCATTTGAGTTTAATATGTTTATAAAATAAAAGCTCACAATTATTCTTGAAAGCCTGATGACTCAACATCACTTAACTCATAAAGTCAGATTGCGCTGCAGGGCGAGTCTAGTGTTGGGGATGCAAAATGACGCAGTGAAGCACAAACTGCTCTTGAAAGTGTCCTGCACCTCTTCCTCCCCCTCCTCCTACTCCTCCTCCTCCTCCTCCTCCTCCCCCCCCCTCCTCCTCCTCCCCCTCCTCCTTCACCTCTTCCTCCTCCTCCTCCTCCTCCTCTGTAGGGGAAGTGGAGACGACAGCGGGCCAGGGAGGCTGAGCCGCAGATTGTCTCGTCTGGGCAGCAGGCATCAATCCAGGGACCCTCCGAGACCTCCTGCTCCGCCTGACAGGCCTGTCCAACAAGGTGTGTGTGTGTGTGTGTGTGTGTGTGTATGTGTGTGTGTATGTGTGTGTGTTTCTATTATTGATTATCGATTACACCTGATACAAAGAAGAGAAGACATGCAAACAGACCAAATACAGGAATCAGTCTGACACAACTAGTTCGTTCCTCACATGAATGTTCTTCCCGTTCTCATATTTCATCCTGTACTCACTATTTCTCACCTTAGTTCATTCATACTGTCCCTTATTCTATATATACTCTCTACATTTCCTTGTCTCATTGTTTGCTCACTGTGCAATAAGAATAAAGTTAAATATAATTGAATCCAATAGAATCTAAATGACGCATTATTTTAGATTAAAGCAGAGGTTCCCAAACCTTTTCAGCTCCAGACCCAAAAGAGAAATGATGATATTATCATTAAAGCCCTGGACACAGCATCTAAACTGAACACACCAATAAAGAATGATTTTAATTAGGAAAATTAATGCACATATCACAGCATTGTTATGCATTTTACTCTGCTGATTGGCGACCCAATAAAAATAGGTCCGTGACCCATTTTAGGTCCCGACCCTAACTTTGGGAAAGACTGGATTAAACCACTCTGAAGTATTTCCTCCACTTTGACCAACTACAGCATTAAAGTATCACTTATCCTGATATTGATCCAATTATACACAAACAGGGGCCCAAGTCACTTTTGATTCTTTAAATACATGTTTTTGCAACACTTCACATCCATCAGGACCCACTACGATGTAGATAAAATAGTTTCTTCACAGATCCTGCAGCAGCGTGGAAGAGTATCATGACTTTCCTCATCTCTCCATATCTGTTCTCCATTTTTATCTGTTCTCCATTTTTATCTGTTCTCCATTTTGGGTTTAATAGATGACCGGCCTTCTCCACCAGCCCCAGCCCCAGCCCCAGCCCCAGCACCAGCTCCAGCTCCAGCTCCAGCTCCAGTCCCAGTTGTGGCTCCGGCTCCTCTCCCCCCACCCATGGAAATGCCACCTAAACGCCCAGACAAAGCCACAAAACCCCAACTTCCTCCTCGGCCGCTGTCCAAGGTGTTCAGCAGCACTGCACACGGAGCAGCTGTGTTGCAGGTATATCTGTCACTTAATAACAAAAACAACTTATTTTGCTGCACAAATATTTAAGAAAGCAACTATTTCTCTAAGTCCCTGACATCGCTGTGAGGTACTCCGTCCCCTGAATCATGAACTTATGGCACATTGGTCCCCTACCCACAACACAGTGAAGGTCCTCCATGTAGCTCATCATATTTGTACCACTCTTAACTGGACTGTAGTCAGTTCTTTTTCTCTAATTAAGAACTAAATAAGGTTCAAACTCCTGTTGTGAAGGTGATTTTATTTCTTACATTTAAGAGAAATTGCCTCAGGCGACCAAACCCCTCGCCAGTTTCTTTGACACTATGATAGTGAATTATGTGACGTAAGTTTGCAACACATCAAGCTGTCCATGACAAGTTTTTGTTTTTCCTGCAGGGTTTTGATGCTTTTCGGACAGATGAGACACTCTGTGATGTGGTCTTGGTTCCCGGGGACAGCAAGGACACGTTCCCAGTCCACAGAGTCATCATGGCTTCCTCCAGTGACTATTTCAAGGCCATGTTTACAGGTGAGATGTCCTCTTTTATTCGACTGAAAGCAGGCTTTTGATTCACTCTCTGTAAAAACCACAAGATCAACAAGACACAGAGTCCGCAGCACTGTCAGGAGCACTGTCAGAGCCGAGAACGTAAACCAGAACTACTTAAATTAAGGCGACAAAAAATGGTTATGGTTATGACGTAAAGAGCAGAAGTTGGTTAAAGTAACACTAGGGAATCTTATAACTACATCATGTCAGTTCCTTATTTGCTCCTGCGATGATTACTACAGCCTAACAACAAACAAAACAAACAAAAGATAATGGTTGCACAATTAACCTACAAAGTCTTTTTTGGGGTGAAGACAGTCTGGTGATACTTTCCTTACTTTGAGCGTAATTCTGACTTCAGCATGGAAACATGAGTCCCATGACGATACTAACATTCAGATGTTTGGCAGGTATAATAAAACAATGTAATGCAATTTACATCATCTAATGTTAGAGTGTTAACATGCACAGATTTACTTATTATCACTCAATTAATTTAAGTATGTGCTATCTTACAACCACTCCACTAGTTTTACTGGATATCGTCAGTAAAATACCAGGATATGTATTCTCCCCTACAAAGCTTAAGTGCATTAACTACGCAAAAATATAGGTAAAAATAAGGTAAAAAAATGTCTTTAAAGTTTGTTTATTGTGCCAACAAATGTATATTTGACACACTGATGATGGATTATGGTTTACTAGTTTGCCATTTAATAATTATCCGAATAAATCCTAATCTTCATACTTTTAGACCCAGAATTGTGCAGAAGTCATGTTATTTTATAGTGGTTTCGTAGTTACTGCACTTGGGCTTTGTAGGACAGTATTGTTTTCACGGTGCCACGACTCATACTTTCACTTTAAATATCCACAAATAGTAAAAGTAAAAGAGGAAGAACTTGACCCACTTCTGCCAGGCAAGTTTATTTATAATCCGAGCCTGTGGAAGGATGTGGATGTTCAACAGAAGAGGCCCCAGAATGGAGCCTTGGGGAACTCCGCATGTCATATTTATCACAAAGTAGTCTCTTTTCTTTAAGCAGGATTAGTCGGTCTAGAGATATGTTGTGGTCAGACGTGAATGCAGCACTGACATCCCGTAATACTAAGACTGAAACGCTGTCTCTGTCTGTTTGATGTCATTGAGGACCTGAAATAAACTTACGTTCAGTTGCAGATTACAGAAGATATCAACAGGCTCAAAACCAGATGGGCCAAAACAAAAGAATGACCACACTTTGTCCCGACATTGTTAATTAGATTCAATCATAAATCTTCAAACACTAAGATATATTTTTTTAAATATACATTTCTCTATCTTTCTCATGGCCACAAATATCAAAATGTTATTTTTTGGTCAAGTTTTCATATGCAAGAAAATATAGAATAGAAAAATGACCATGAAATATGAGAAATGCACAATAAGAATACTATTACAAATACTATAACCAAATGTAAATAAAATATATTTTTAGAATTGAAAAGCTGCACAGATTCAGTGTGTTGTCTTTTGGTTTATGATGAATAACCCTGGATTGGTTTAGAATCCACTTGAATCCGTTTGGCAGTGGAAAGAGCTCATCGAGAGCTTCGATTTGATATGCAAAACTTATTTTCACTTACGCCGCTCTGGTTCTCACGCCTCCATATTTGCATCTAACATAATTAACAGTCTTATTATCCTCACACTGTATAATGTCGGAGCAGCCAGGCTTTACAGTGTCAGCCTTGTCTTTGCATCTTGCCGACTGTTCACTTTTGCAGAAGACAAACCTTCTAAAACGATGCGTTCACCTTGTCTTTGTCTCTTTTGTCTCGTCCTTTTTCAGGAGGCATGAGGGAGCAGGAGATGAGAGAGATCAAGCTGCACGGAGTCACTAAGTCGGGTTTAAAGAACATTATAGACTTCATTTACACATCCAAAGTCAGCCTGGACATGAGTAACCTCCAGGACACGCTGGAGGCTGCAAACTTCCTGCAGGTCATGCCTGTGCTGAGCTTCTGTAATCAGCTCCTGAGCAGTGAGGTAAGCGATACGATGTGGCTTCAGCTTCATTGGAGGTCGAGCTCCGTAAGCAGCCAGATCCCTGCTGAGTGACTCACTGTCTTTTTCTGCCCTCTCTCTCTCTCTCTCTCTCTCTCTCTCTCTCTCTCTCTCTCTCTCTCTCTCTCTCTCTCTCTGTCAGTACAGAATAAACGATATGTATGAGTTACTTGGGGAGTTGTTGTGACAGAATACAAGGAATGGTGTTACGTTGTTAGGATATAAAAAAAATAAATTAAACGTATTCTGTTAAAGTTGCCGAAAAATCAAGTTAAAAAGGGGATTTTTATTTTTTTATTACAGGAATATTACAAGAATGATTTCATGCACGAACATTACAAAACTCCACAGGTCTCACACAACATCACTCGAGTGAAACCATGAATAACAGCTGCTGATCATCATGCCTCTTATGTTTCACAGGGTGGAAAGGTCACCATTGTTTTTTACTTTAAAGCAGAAAAGGGGAACAACATCACAGTACAAGTGCACGTTATGCCCATATTTGGTATTGAAGTAATCCAATAGTAATGGAAAGCAAAAATGCAAAAAACTTGGCTTAAGTTACAGGAAATTAGTCAATTGTATTGGAATATATGCATTTTTATGACTTGAACTTATTGAATTTCAAATATTCAACAACACAAAACCACATAGAAAACCCAGCAACATAATTACCAACGAGCACATGGCAAAAATAATTAAAATAGTAAAAAAGATAGGTGAGGAATGACTTGTACTCAAAGGAAAATAACCTTTAATAATAATAAACTAAGGTAAATCACAGTATATCTGATCATATGTTTATGTAACCCTCCCAACTCTCTCCATGTGTGTGACTGTTGAAAGTTGCAGCTGTAAAGTAGGAAAAGTAATACATTTTAATCCCATTAATTTAATGTATTGTCTTCCTGTTTTGTTCTTCAATGCAGATCACCACTGATAACTGTGTGGAGGTGGAGCGCATCGCCACAGACCTGCTCCTGAAGGATGTTCAGCTGAATATAGGTGAGAGTTTATGAAACTGATCTAAGAGCACAGAAACAGAAAGAATCATTTTAGATCCTCAGCAATCCCTAAAACCCCTCAGTCCATTATTTAAACCCAAGTTTCCATTGTTAAAAACGTGTAAAGATACAACTGAGTATCATGACGACGTAGAGCCTCTTTGTTGTGTCAAACCTAGGTGAGTTTGTGAGCCAGAACCTCTCTGCATTGGTGGAGTGTGGCCGCTACCTCCAGCTCTCTGAAACCAGCATGGCCAACGCTCTGTCCAACAACTCCCTGAAGGGTTTCTCTGAGATGGAGCTCTACCAAATCGCCAAAGGATGGCTGGACCACGACTCCCCCAGCCGCCGCTCCTCTGTCTACGCCTTGATGCGGCATATTCGCTTCCCACTGATGAGCCCCAGTGAGCTGATTCAGATCTCCCAGGAAGATGAGGAGGGAGGACACTCCATGATGCGCTCTGACACAGCCTGCGTGAACCTCCTGCTGGAGGCCAGCAACTACCAGATGATGCCTTTCATGCAGCCATCTCTGCAGACTGAGCGGACGCAAATACGCTCAGACGACACCCACATCCTGGCACTGGGCGGTGTTATGCGACAGCAGCTGGTGGTGAGCCGAGAGCTGAGGCTGTATGATGAAAAGAGCGGCCACTGGAGGGCCCTGAGGCCCATGGAGGTGCAGCGTTACCAACATGGTGTGGCTCTTCTAGGCGGCTTCCTCTTCATTGTCGGAGGTCAGAGCACCCAAAGTTCACATGTAAACTCTCACATACAGGGCTGCACCCCGGGGCACGGTTGTCCCGGGGCTCCAGGGTGCAAACTACAGGGGAGTCAGGGAGAGCTTGGCTCCACAAAATGAGGCTATTATTGATCCTTGATACATGCATTCATTTTGCTAATGTGCACGAGCAGGACACACTGGAGCCCTGCTCACAAGTATGGTAAATATACACCCAATCGAGAAAGCTAAGAGTGTAACCGTGGTCCATGCAAGCTTTTGGCTAAGAGCCTAATAGAAGCATGTTCTCCATGCATTAAAATCATAATTTGCAGAAACGTAACCAAGACAGGCCCTAGAGTGTGGACCAAGACTTGCACCTTCATTTACAAATTAACCCACTTACATGTGATACATCATGCATCATCAAGACTTAAAGTGCGACTGAGTGCTTTTCTTAAAACATTGACTCACAGATTAAAATCCATCATCCAATTTAAAAACCGATCTGATTCTTGTTCACTCCTCAGGCCAGAGCACTTATGACACCAAGGGTAAGACGGCCATAGACAGCGCCTACCGCTACGACCCGCGCTTCGACAAGTGGCTTCAGATTGCTTCCCTCAACGAAAAGAGGACGTTCTTCCACCTGAGTGCTCTGAATGGGAAACTGTTTGCAGTCGGAGGAAGGAATGCATCCGGAGAGATCGGTGAGCTGCTTTGGATTCTTGTATTTTGGTCTCTACCAACTCCAGAGGGAAATGTCTGTCTCTTTAGCGCCTAAATGCTCCACAGTGTTCACCAGCCAGACTCTAACTGTGTCTGTCTGCTGATTGTGCGGAGCAGATAGTGTGCAGTAGGTTTTTACAGCTTATTGGCTGAAAACAGCTGCCGACCATGGCTGAAAATTACTCAATGAGAGTCAACAAAAACAGTGAAGTTTTGAATTATAAACTGAAGCAAACTAAATGGATTCACATGATATCTTATGAAATATGACGCTCTATTTGACGCCATGAAACGGCGACTGAGACATGACTGCGGTGGTTAAGTTTAGGCAAAAAACACCTTGGTTAGGATTAAAAAAAAAGATGTGATTTGACTTAGTACTTCTTGGACATGAACACAGGGCACACACTGGACAGGACGGCAGTCTATCACAGGGCACATAGAGACAAACAGAGACAGACAACCATTCACACCTACGGGTGATTTAGAGTCATCAATGAACCGAACACCTGCACGTCTTTGGACTGTGGGAGGAAACTGGAGAACCCGGAGAAAACCCACGCAGACACGGGGACAACATGCAAACTCCACACAGAAGGGCCCCCAGACTCGAACCAGGAATCCTCTTGCTGTGAGGCGACAGTGCAAACCACCACACCACCGTGCAGCCCCCCTTTAAAATCAGTACTGAAAAAACTGACCCTTCTAATGCTCCTTACTACAGCTATTACCGTTACCGCTACTAATGTATAAACAAACATGATGTGAATCAGGATTCATTTATTTCACTTAATGCTTAAATACAAACTTTTACTTTCCCCCAAACATCTCATCTCTGTCACTTGCTTCAGACACGGTGGAGTGCTACGACCTGAAGAAGAACGAGTGGACATTTGTGACCAACATGGTGGAGCCTCACTATGGACACGCTGGAACGGTCCACGGGGACCTCATGTACATCTCAGGTAAGTGAAGTATATTTTAGTATGTTTTTATTTTAGTCTTTTGCGGACATTTTAACATCTTGCCAAAGCAAAGGACTGCAGTTGAAAATGAGCCTGCTGCATCACACTGGCACGTTTACAGAAATGTTGATCAATGTGCGCTGTCCTCTAAATCAACGGTGTGAAACTCAAATTCACAGTGGGCCAAATTTAAAAACTGGGACAAAGTCGCAGCCAAACTCAATATCTACTAAAAAAAAAAAAAAGGGTCCTTGTTCTTGTCGTGGTGTTTCTTCTGTTTGATTCTTTGGTTACAGCCACGGTGGCTCTGCAGACGAGACAAACAGCTCTTTACCTTCACACACACATCATCTGCCTCCCACCGCTGCTGAAAGCTCCTGTCCTCCATCTTTCTTTGGGTCGTTTTCAGGGAGGGGTGGATTCAGTGTGTCTGCAGAGACTGGTAGCATGGATGCTCATGTGTGTGAACAGAAAAGTAGACGTGGATGTGCTTTATACTCGCGGGCCAGCTCTCAGAGAACCTTGATATGATCTTGCGGGCCAAATATAATTACACCGCGGGCCAGATTAGGCCCACAGGCCTGAGTTTGACACCCCTGCTCTAAATAAATAAAAAATGTATATGAAATTGAACTACATGTCCAATATTTCAGTGGTTCACAGTAATTGAAGCAACTGCAGCTCACAGTGACCTCAGAAAAAATGATTAATTCAAGTAACTAACAAACACTTTGCTAGATTGCTGGTGTCTTAATATACTGTTTTATGTATTTCATCATATCGACTGTAGCTCAGGATGTGTTGTCATGATTTTGCTATGTGACCCTCTCTTGGCTCGCTCTCATTTGCAGAGTTTGTTTTTTTTAATCTCAATCACTTTAGTTATATATGAACGTTAAACAGTGTTTTCAAAAAGCACACTAGCACAGAGGTAATGGCCAAAACTTGATAAAAATGTGTTAAAAAAGACATAAAGGATGAGAACGGAGACCCCATAAACAGCAAGTCAGTGTCCTTTTAACTTCCACCTACGGCTGTTTCAGAAAGACTCTTTTGACCATTTCCTGTTCTGCTGCCTCTATGGTTATGGTCTGGTTAGGTTTAGCAAGAACTGCGTGGTGAGGGAAAGTTCAGGGTCATGGCTGGAGTTAGAGATCTCGCTTTTGTGATGAAAACAAACCAACGTTGACTGTTCGTAGGGGGGACCAGACCCTGACAGGAAGACGACACATGCTCCGTACACCCGAGCATCTAAACGAACTTCCTCGCTGAGGTTTTTCACAGCTGTCTAACACAACGTCTCCCTTTGCTCCTGAGAGAGGACAGTCATTATGCACACGATCGATGAAACCTACACAAAAGTCATATTGAGCGTTTCGATAAATTGACTGTTGTAATGACGCAATCAGGTCATTCGGGGTAAGAATGAACATTCACGTCATCCAGGGCTGTCTCTGTTCTCATCAACAGGTTCGTAGGATAACGTACGAAAAGTGATGCACGAAAATTCACGTGATATCTTACGAAATATGGCGTTCTGTTCCATGCCAGTAGTACAATGCGACAGTTACGTTAAGTACCATTTAGGAAACAAAAGGTGACGGTTAGGTTTACAAACTAACAACACCAAAACTACCCTTATGACACTTGGGGGTTAAGCATCGAAACGACTCGGTGACGATTAGAAAAAAAGACGTGGTTACGAGGCCTGAAAAATGTTGTTATTTTTAAGCTGATTTTGTCAAGACAGATGTCCGTCCTCCACAGAGCTGGGTCTGTCTGACGTTCCTGTCTGTTATAGTGAAGGTTTTCAACGCCACCGTACTCTACGGGGGAATTGTTGGGTCTCTGTAAATCATAAATAAGTCATAGAGTGTGGTCTTTACCTACTCTGTAAAGTGTCCTGAGATCACTTTTGTTATGATTTGGCACTATAAATAAAATTGAATTGAATTGAATTGTTAGACTTAGTACGCACCTGTCCTGTGCATTTCCTGAGTCGGGACATAAAGCATCTATTTTGAAGTTCTCACACTCCCCAAAATGATTAAAACTGTTGATAAAAGAAAGAAAACAGGATTCAATTCCACACAAACCACGGGACGGGATGCTCAAAAGCCTTAACATGGTGTCTAACCCTGCGGGGCAAAGTGGGAATTCCTCCTTATCTTACTAACACGATCTTATGATACAAAGAAGTGGCTGTTAACTGGGAGGACCGGCACTGGAGTGTGTGTGATATCATCAGTGTGTCCTTGTGTGTGTGACAAACACTCTTAAACTGCTCAATAGATCCTTTTTTAAATGAATAATGATGCTTCTTCTGGATAAGAGTGCTTTAAAGTATCACAAACCCTCTGGAAAAGACACATGTAAGACTGTTTTTACAGGATTTTCTAAAAAGGTTTTGACAAGATGAATTATTAACGAAGACGGAGGATTTGAAGCCACTTCCTGTTTAGCAGCAGATTCACACGAGCGGCTCTCTCCGCATGATTTGAGGCAGGTTTCTTGTAGTTACCTTGGACAGGAAACCAGTCTCTCCCGTTGACAGCTGAAACACAAGTTTAACACGGAGGACTGAGAAGCAGGAAACTCA
Source organism: Echiichthys vipera (assembly GCF_963691815.1). NCBI lineage: Eukaryota > Metazoa > Chordata > Actinopteri > Perciformes > Trachinidae > Echiichthys > Echiichthys vipera. The sequence goes on along the minus strand of NC_139835.1, from coordinate 27,212,587 downwards.
CCAAGACCTGTGGTCGAAGTGGGTCGCAGCAGTAGTTTGCAAGAAATTAAAAAACCCACGACTCTCGAAAAGCTGTGGTGATGTTTACCAGAACACACAACACGTGTTTACGTCACACGTTCATTTTTCATTTAATTCCTTCACGCAGTTTTTGAGGCGAAGAGCAGGCGAAGACAACAAAAGACGGCTTTAAGGCTGAAGAATTGTTTCTTTTTTATATATTTGCTGAAATTATCACTATATTCTGACATGAGACGGACGATCTGTGAGAAACATGTAACGCTTTTTACACCTGCCGCTCCCTGAATGCTTAAACCATAGAAATTAAATTGGTAAGAAAGGAAGTGTGATCAAAATAATTGTACCGTTTTCTGCAACTTCCTGTTCCTCTGTGCGATGTTGACACTAATGACTATGAGCTTTAAGAGGAATGAGCAAAACTATTTCAGATGTCATTCAGGAGAAAGGAAGGTTTTATATAAATACTGTAGATATAAGAACAAAAGAATGTGGAAGTGTGTTGGTCTCATTGACTGTATAAAAAACAGACGTAGCGTCTCCGTCGAGGTCCGTTCTCTCAACTTGATCCAATCGTCCTCGCCTACAGGAGTCGTCTACTTGTCAGACATTGACTCCGCCTCATTTCATCTTACCAAAGTAGGGCATGTATGTGACGTTGGGGGGAGGGGGATACGTCCATCTGGCTGACGTTTACCTCCGAGGAGAAGTGAGGGACAGAGGCTAGCTGTCACTCAAGAGACCACGCCCCTAATTATTCATAAACCTTAACCTCCAATAAAATAAAAACTAGCCTGGTACAAAAAAATTCACCCCCCTCAGTGTTGTCATGGAGATATGACCTAAACATAAGGACTAGAATATTTTTTTGTCCCAGGCCTTAAACAGGTTTAATGATGCTGTGAAAACGACCTGTTTAACATGGGAGTCAATGAGAAACTGCTCTATTATGAAACCTGCCCCTAGTGGACACTGGGAGAACTGCAGTTCTTGGCACTTCCTGATTTGATCAACCAGGAAGTCGCTGTGGTGGGGGTTTGGTTGGTCTGTTTTTAGGTCAAATAGGAATATTTATATCAATATATTTATATTTTCAACATACTGTAACATTTGTTGGATTCTGTTTTGTCACACAGGTGGCATCACCCGTGACACGTTCCAGAAGGAGCTCTGGTGTTACGACCCCGCCGCCGACACGTGGAGTCGTCGGGCCGACATGATGGAGCTCCGCGGCCTGCACTGCATGTGCACCACGGGGGACCGACTCTACGTCATGGGCGGGAATCACTTCCGAGGCAGCAGCGACTACGACGACGTCCTGGGCTGCGAGTACTACACCCCGGAGACAGACCAATGGACGGGGGTTGCGCCGATGCCACGGGGCCAGAGCGACGTCGGCGTGGCGGTCTTCAATGGGCAGATCTACGTGGTGGGAGGGTATTCCTGGAACAGCAGATGCATGGTTGATATTGTGCAGCGGTATGACCCAGAACAGGACGTGTGGGACAGGGTGTTCAACGTGCTGGAGCCTCTGGGGGGGATCCGCGCCTGTACGATGACAGTTCACCTGCCAGAGGGGTCGGTGGATGAGGCTCAGATACAGGATTGTCCGCTGCCAACAGCCAAGAGCTGAGAGCGCACCACCGCAGACGGAGGGGGTTTCCAGGACAGAGGGCAGAACAGGAAACAGTGTGGGTTGCAAAACACAAACAGGTGCGAGCGTGGCTAGCTAGCAAACATTAGCAATCAGCAAAAAATCTCACATCTCTCCGTCACACTTTACTTTCTTTAGTGCCACTTCCTGTCCTCGCATTTAGCGTCAGTGATGCAGCATCTGTCCTGCAGCTTCAGTAAAAGGAAACATAACATCACAGCCCCCCGTTCGTCCTGAGAGTCCGCTCTCGGTCTCTGCCGACAATACCGTCTTTAGGAGGCTGTAACAGGCTCCATTTTAAAGCTCTTCACACGCAGTTTGAGACCAAAAAAGGCAGGAATTATATAATCTGGTTCTGCTGGGACTCTTTAAAACCTTGTGTTCATTGTATAAAATGAGCTGTTGTGACCCCTCGGATAATCACAGCTTTGTGAAACTTTACAACCTCAAACTAGTTGCCCAGGGTTTTCAGAAGATTGATGGTTTTCCTAAGTAAACTGATGATAAGGGGGTTTTTGAGGAGTTTCCAGAACAGAAAAACTCGCCATCCAATCGCCGAAAAATGCAATTTTTGTAGAAATCTCCAAATGTCAAGTCAAGTTTTTGATCCTGAATCACAGCATGGGTTTTTTCCCATGTGTACCTCAAGGTCTGGGTGTCTAAATGTGGGATTTCCAAGGGATTTTTTACTATTTTTATCAAAAAAATGTAAGGAAAAATTATCCTAGGTTGTCCTTAAAGGGTTAAAGTCGATATAAGTAGAGACAGAAATGATAAATTAATGTTATTCCCCATCTAGGACATTCAGAAGATCTGTGGTGTTATTATTTATGTTTTATTTTTCTAGGTGTCTGTTCCCACTGATAAAGGCTTATAGAAAATAACTAATTATGTAAATAAGTGAAAATATTAAACAAAGACAGGCTAATTAAGCCTAAATATGATTTATTATTATTATTTAAAAGTCCTTCCCTGACGTTGTCTGCTTGCAAAAATTTAGGTCCTTGAACAAATTTAGTTTACGACGTCTGCAAAATAAGATTTCACAGAGCACGGCCTCTGACTTCAGCGCATAAATGTGATAAAAAGATGACGCTGGTGTTATTTTTATCGTGCTCTGATCATCTCCAACAGAACAAAAACATCCACTGTGTTCTGCAAACAAGCGCCGTCTGTGTAACTCATCGAAACAGCTGAACTGGGTTTGAAATCGGTCTTAATGGTAATGGAGGTGAGTCATAAGACGTACACTTGACAACAGCGTTTCTTTTGCAGACCTTGAATTGGAAATCCACGTCGATTAAGCGTGAAACCAACACCGAGCCGCAGATTTCACAAGAAAACTGCAGTTAGAGCACGAATCCAACAACGATAGACGGACACATCGAACTTTCATTTGTGTTTTTGTAAATTTATGTGTTTAAAGATGAAAATAAACTTGATTATGTCACATTAAGAATCTCATTATTCACTGTCAGCGTGGGCCAAAGTGATAAGCTGTTAAGACAACAAGGAAACACACACACACACACACACACACACACACACACACACACACACACGCACACACATGTTCTGATGCAAGATAACGACGATCATGAAACCGGCCTTGAGACTTCATCCTTCACCTCCGGATAAGACAACAGCGATATCGACTGCTGCTACGCCAAGGACTAAATACTTAAAAAGCAGCCAGCCAGCATAGAAAATATGCCCAAAACAGTATTTTTACTACACAGTTGCACTCTGTTGCACATTTAATTCAAATAAAGTAATTCATCAGAAGAAAAGAGACTCAAGAGGCTGAATGTTTTAGGTTCCTGCTTCAAAACTGAAGTAATATTGTGGACGTTTGCAGACGTGATAGAACAGAATAAAACAGAATAGAACACAATAGAATAGCATTTATCGTCATTTTAATTGCATTACAATGAAATAAGGGTTGCAAATCCATTTGGTGCATTAGAAACACAATACAGAACAATTAAAAACAGTTTAAAAGGGGAACAAAATACTAGAATACAACAATAAATGAGCTATACACATGGGGAAACAGGGGAATAGAGAGAAGAGGTTGAATTGCTGTGTGTATTAAATAGTTATGATAAATATATATAAAAAAAAGATAAACGCCTTAAGTACAGTAGTTGACACAAATACACAGAATGCAATTAAATTAAAACATATAATGTAAGTTGTAGAAGAAGAAGACAAATTCCTTTATTTGTCCCGCAATGGGGAAATTCAATTTTCACTCTATTATTATTTTTCATCACACACACACACACACACACACGCACAGACAGGACCTTTATACATGCAACTAATGGAGAGATGTCAGAGCGAGGGAGCTGCCAGTGACCAGTGCCCCTAACTGGGTTAGGGTGCCTTGCTCAACAGCACCTCAGCAGTGCCCAGGAGATGAACTGGCACCAGCCACCAGCCCACGCTCCATTCATGGTCCTCACAGGGACTCAAACCAGCGACCCTCCGGTTCCCAGCCAAGTCACCTATGGACTGAGCTACTACCGCTCCAGTAGGGAGGCACTGTCAGTTAAAAATAAGAAATACTGCCAGACAGAGGGGAAATTATCTAATTGAGATTTTAATTAATCAGCCTATTTTGTCCTTTAACCTAATATTAATTAATAATCCAATATATTCTCATTTAAATGTTCGTTCTGTTTAATGCTGTGAAACTAAAAGTCTACTTTAAGGCTGTTTTAACGGTATTTTTATGGGTTTTATCGCAATTTACAGCTTTTCACGTGACGGCAGCAATAAATCTATTCAAGCATTAAAGACAAAAGAAAGTACAAATAAACAAAGGCTTTTATTGTGTTTATTGATGAGTTTCTTGTTGATTTCATGTGTTTCAGACTGTAGAGGAGACACAAAGTATTATTCTGGATGATTACAGACGTAATATAGTAAATAAGAAGTGCAACTCCATTAGAAACACAATACAGAACAATTAAAAACAGTTAAAAAGGGGAACAAAATACTAGAATATAACAATAAATACGCTATACACATGGGGAAACAGGGGAATAGAGAGAAGAGGTTGAATTGCTGTGTGTATTTAATAGTTAGGATAAGTATATTGAACCGGTTTGAGAGGGTAAGCACCCCGCAGCGCTCACAGTCGCACTGCACAGTGAGTCATCTACAGCCAACCATGGCCCGCTGTGACTCATCAGTGTGAGGGGGAAAACATAAATGAGCACGTGGCAGCAAACCTTGAGATGTTAAATCTTGTTTTATTTGGATGATCTAAAAGCCTTGAGCCTTCCTCTGGGGTGTAACGTGACGGAGTACAGACTCATCTTTCCTTTTGGAGGCATCTCATTAAAAACTGTTCCAAAACAAAGCAGTAAAAAAGTGAAATATCCGCTTCTGTCGACAAAGGTTTAAAATATACAAAGGCTGAGTTGTGTTCGCTGTGAGCAACAACAAATATTAAGAGACTCAAGAATATTTTCAACTCCTTCAAACAGGAAACTGAAGTCTTTTTTATCCACCTGCTCTCCTCAAAGCCACCAGACGCCATGGACAAAACATTTTACCTCAGAGAGCAGGAGCTGCTGGTCTACCTCTGCCTCGATCAGTTAGTTAGTTAGTTAGTTAGTTAGTTAGTTAGTTAGTAAGTTAGTAAGGTAGTTAGTTAGTTAGTTAGTTAGTTAGTTAGTTAGTTAGTTAGTTAGTTAGTTAGTTAGCTAGTTAGTTAGTTAGTTAGTTAGTTAGATAGTTAGTTAGTTAGTAGGTTAGTTACTTAGTTAGTTAGTTACTTAGTTATTTACTTACTTACTTAGTTAGTTAGTTAGTTAGTTAGTTAGTTAGTTAGTTAGTTAGTTAGTTAGTTAGTAAGTTAGTTAGTCAGTAAGTTAGTAAGTTAGTAAGTTAGTTAGTTAGTTAGTTAGTTAGTTAGTTAGTTAGTTAGTTAGTTAGTTAGTTAGTTAGTAAGTAAGTTAGTTAGTTAGTTAGTTAGTTAGTTAGTTAGTTAGTTAGTTAGCTAGTTAGTTAGTTAGTTAGTTAGTTAGATAGTTAGTTAGTTAGTAAGTTAGTTACTTAGTTAGTTAGTTACTTAGTTATTTACTTACTTACTTAGTTACTTAGTTAGTTAGTTAGTTAGTTAGTTAGTTAGTTAGTTAGCTAGCTAGTTACTTAGTTAGTTAGTTAGTTAGTTAGTTAGTTAGCTAGCTAGTTAGTTAGTTAGTTAGTTAGTTAGTTAGTTAGTTAGTTAGTTAGTTAGTTGTTAGTTAGTTAGTAAGTTAGTTAGTTAGTTAGTTAGTTAGTTACTTAGTTAGTTAGTTACTTAGTTATTTACTTACTTACTTAGTTACTTAGTTAGTTAGTTAGTTAGTTAGTTAGTTAGTTAGCTAGCTAGTTAGTTAGTTAGTTAGATAGTTAGTTAGTTAGTTAGTTACTTAGTTAGTTAGTTACTTAGTTATTTACTTAGTTACTTAGTTACTTAGTTAGTTAGTTAGTTAGTTAGTTAGTTAGCTAGCTAGCTAGTTAGTTAGTTATCTAGCTATTTAGTAAGTTAGTTAGTTAGTTAGTTACTTACTTAGTTAGTTAGTTAGTAAGTTAGTTAGTTAGTTAGTTAGTAAGTTAGTTAGTTAGTTGTTAGTTAGTTAGTAAGTTAGTTAGTTAGTTAGTTAGTTAGTTAGTTAGTTAGTTAGTTAGTTAGTTAGTTAGTTAGTTAGTAAGTTAGTTAGTTAGTAAGTTAGTTAGTTAGTTAGTTAGTTAGCTAGTTAGTTAGTTAGTTAGTTAGTTAGTTAGTTAGTTAGTTAGCTAGTTAGTTAGTTAGTTAGTTAGTTAGTTAGTTAGTTAGTTAGTTAGTTAGCTAGTTAGTTAGTTAGTTAGTTAGTTAGTTAGTTAGTTAGTTAGCTAGTTAGTAAGTTAGTTAGTAAGTTAGTTAGTTAGTTAGTTAGTTAGTTAGTTAGTTAGTTAGTTAGTTAGTTAGTTAGTTAGTTAGTTAGTTAGTTAGTAAGGTAGTTAGTTAGTTAGTTAGTTAGTTAGTTAGTTAGTTAGTTAGTTAGTTAGTTAGTTAGTTAGTTAGTTAGTTAGTTAGTTAGTTAGTTAGTTAGTTAGTTAGTTAGTTATTGTGTGACTTTGGTGCTTTAAAGTGTTAGGAGCTAACAAAACTAACAGGTTTTTACATTGAGGTGAGGTGAGTGTTGATGTAAGGGGTAGAGATAAAGTCAGACGCCTCAAACAGACACTTTGGCCTCTTGTCCTTTTTGTGATAAACATATTTTTTGATGTGTCATGATTAAGAAAGAAGAAGGGGGAAATTCAATGTTTCACTTTGTTATTATATTATTCATGTTACACACACACACATGCACAAACAGGACCTATATACATGCAATTAATGGAGAGATGTCAGAGCGAGGGGGCACCTCAGGAGAAGAGCTGGTCCACACTCCATCTATGGTCCAAACAGGGACTCAAACCGGTGACACTACAGTTCCCAGCAAGGTCACCTATCGACTGAGCTACTGCCACCCCCAAGTACACATCTTTATCTGGTTTTCGACATCATATTTACATCATTCACACATTTGTATTGCCTCTTTATGTTCTATGCTTTTATTTTCAGTTTGATTGTTTTGCTGCACATTTAGTTGCATTATTTAGACTTAGACTTAGACTACATAATAAAAAAACAGTATAAGATAATCAATAAACTCTTAGCTAAATAAATACAGAAAGTATTAAAAAAACCAATGAACTCTAAGGGCGCACTCACATTGTCCTTCCGCACCGCGACCCGGGCTTTAGGGTACTTGCCCCCCCTCCCTCTCCCCCCGCGCCCCAGTCCCGTTTGTACTCACACTGCCAGGGCCGGCCAATGCTTCTTGCTGTCGATACGTCATCACGCCGTAACACGTCACACGCATTGATCGCGTGTGTGTGGCTTTGTTTACAAATCTTTCCGTAGACCTCGGAGTTTTTGTGCGTCTTGTCGACTGTTTTTGAATCTTTTCATCGACCAAATCTGCAGTAAACACTCCACCTCCGCATCACACCAACGTGAACCTTTCACCGCCATTGTTGTTGTTGTTAAATGTCCGCGCATGGTCCGTCCTTCTATTTACATGTCCGAACAGGCGCATATACTGCTACCGCCGTAGGGCTCGTGCTCGTGCTCGCACACGTGCGCACGCTCGTGCTCGTACATGTGCAAGCGGCTCCGCTAAAGCTCACCTCTTTCAAGCGGGGACGGCCCGCTGTCGGCTGTTATGCGCAGAACGGGTGCACTCACACTGCTTAAAGGTACTAGGCTTTAGCTGAAAAAACGGTTTTGGCCCGGTAAAGAATGACAGTGTGAGTGCACCCTAGACAAATATATATGAGGTAGATGTAAGAATATAGGTAAAATAAAATTCACAGAAAGTTAAATTGATAAGTTAAATGTAGAGGAAATGTATAAGATAAAATATGTGTGACTGTATTTGACAGAAATGAGCAGTAAGATTAAAGTATTGCACAAAGAAAAGAAGAAGAAGAAGAAGAAGAGTAGATTATTAATTGCACATTTATTGTAAGTTCTTGTGCGGTCTCCATTTTGGACTCCATGGTTTACGTTTGATTGTTATATTTGTAGCTTGTTGACGGTCAAACAGTCCATTGGCTGTGATTAATTCAGGAGTAGAGTTCATTCAGGACCCTGGTGGTGTTACAGACGGCGCCCCCTGCAGGTCTGGAGCAGCACTGCACAGATCCAAGGCTCACAGCTGAACTGGATTTTACTATAATTGCTTGGATGTGTCTCTTGTCTTCATTCACCCTGAGGAAGGCGCCAATGACACAGGTTGGTGTTTTTTAAAGTTGTACCCACTAAAATAAAGGCTTTTTAACATTTTATAAACCACCTGAGCGGCTGCACCTTTGTCTTTTTGATCCCTTAGGGTTTGAAACACCAGCAGCGCCAATGTGATCCTGTTGTTTATGCATTATTATAATTTACTTTTGATGCTTTAGGAACATTTTGCTGCCAATCCTGTTTTATCAGAGACATTTAAAGCAGGATTTTTACATGAAATTAAGCATTTTTTGTTCCTTTTACCTGAAACACCCCAGCTAAGTATGTTTCTCTCTGCATCACGTGCTGAGTATGTGATAGAGGGATCTTCTCACTGAAGATAAGGATGACAGCAGCAGTTGTCCTTGGCTCCTCTAACGTCCCAACCCCTCTGTTTTGTCTGGCTCCAAAAAGCTTCACATTCCTCTCTGAAGTAGAGTCCACCCCCTTTCTTTCCCCACACAGCCTTGATGAATTCATTAATTTTTTTATGGTAAAGTTGAGTTTACAAAAAGTGAAAGGGCTGGTCCTGGGAGGGCAGGAGGTGCTGACGTTCTCCCACAGAGAAGACTGAAAACAACCCTTTTCCTCTAGAGTGAAGGACTTTCATCCTCACACTGAGAGAGAGAGAGAGAGAGAGAGCGGACCTGAGATGTCTCTGAGCGGGGACGTGTGTGTGGTGACGGGGGCCGGTGGTTTCCTGGGACGGAGGCTGGTGAAGCTGCTGCTGGAGGAAGAGCAGCTGGCTGAGATCCGACTGCTGGACAAACAAGTGCAGCCGCAGCTGTTACGCAGTCTGGAGGGTAAAAGCTGTTTAATACGATTTTCAGATTAGATTTTTCAGATCAGATATGAAGTAAATTTAAAGTTCGGCTCCATAGTGCGTTAAATATATACATTTTTTTAAAGTATTATGTTATGAGGCTCTAGTGAAACACAACAGTTTGATTTTTGTTTATTTACATGTAAACTTTATTTAATCGGTGAAGCCTCACTGAGATTTAAAACATCCAAATATAACGTTTGTACCTCCATATTTGGATATTTTCTCTCCTTCTGCCAATGCAAAAAGGTTAAAAGGGAAATATTAAATGTTATAATTATTATTATTATTTTAATTTATTTAAATAAGATACAATTGAGTAAAAATGAATGAAACAATAATTAAAGTAACAATAATTAAATGCAACATTAATGCAAAAAAGAAAATATAAATAGAATAGGTTAGAGGACTTTACATCAAATACTCCAAACAATACATCTTATATATAGTCATTTATTTTTTCATAAGTCACGTTTATGATGTTGAACATTTTAGCACTTGGAGAAGAACACAAGATTATTCAACGCCTTAAGTACAGTTACACAAATACACATAATTCAATTAAATTAAAACGCATAATACAAATCATTTAAGTGGTAGGAAAGCACTGTTAGATAAAAAAATAACAGACAGAGGGAAAATGATCTAATTGAGATTTTAATGAATCAGCCTATTTTGTCCTTTAACTCAATATTAATTAATTATCCAACATATTCTCATTTAAATGTTTGTATGATGTCTTGAAACAGGACGTTCTGTTTAATGCTGTGAAACTAAAAGTCTACTTTAAGCCTGTTTTAACGTATTTTTATGGGTTTTATTGCAGACTAATTTACAGAAATTACCGATAAAAAAGGCTTTTATTGTGTTTATTGATGAGTTTCTTGTTGATTTCCTGTGTGTCAGACTGTAGAGGCGACACCAAGTTGAGTGTTTTCGAGGGAGACATCAGAGACGGTGATTTCCTGAGGAAAAGCTGTCGCGGTGCATCGATCGTCTTCCACATCGCGTCCATCATCGACGTTAACGACTCGGTGGAGTACGATGAGATTTACGGGGTCAATGTCAAAGGTGAGGTTGTCGCTGCGGAGGAGGCCGCACAACTCTTTTGTCCGACTTACACCTGCTTTTATTGACACAGCTGCTGTTACACTTCAAATTCAATTTCAAACTTCATTAATTGCTTACTTTGACACTTCAGCTGCTTTCACTGCTCACATTTCAACACTTGAATCGAAGCAAAGCATTTTTCCTGATTGAGTTCAGCGCTGTAAACTCAAAAATCACATGACACAAGACAGTTTTATCTCATCCTCATTCGCTTATCCGGGGTCGGGTCGCGGGGGCTGCAGCTTTTCCTGGGCCACATTAACCAGCTCTAACTGGGGGATCCTGAGGCGTTCCCAGGCCAGTGTGGAGATCTAATCTCTCCACCTGGTCCTGGGTCTTCCCCGAGGCCTCCTCCCAGCTGGACGTGCCTGGAACACCTCCCTAGGGAGGCGCCCAGGGTTCATCCTTACCAGATGATCCTGAACCACCTCAACTGGCTCCTTTCAACGCAAAGGAGCAGCGGCTCTACTCCGAGTTCCTCACGGATGCTGAACTTCTCCCCCTCTCTCTAAGGGAGACTCCAGACCCCCTCCTGAGAAAACCCATTTCGGCCGCTTGTACCCGCGACCTTGTTCTTTTGGTCATGACCCAGCTTTCATGACCACAGGTGAGGGTAGGAACCAAGATTGACCAGTGGTTCGAGAGCTTTGCCTTAATTCGGGTCCGATTCTATATCGATGCCATTATTGATTCCTGATCAATTTTCTGTGTTAGCGTCAAAGCAACTTTTCTATTATCTCTTAGTTTGAACACAGTGCAGAAGAAATGAGAGAATATTTGTACAGCTTTCTTTTTTATTGAGGTTTTCAGGTTTTCGAAGCCGCGCTAATGTTGTTATACCACCGCGCTTTGGTCCGGTTCTTCCTCTCCGCCACGACTCCAGCACTGAGATGCATGAGTTCGACATTGTTGCTTTTGCAGAAAAACGTGTAGCATTGATAAAAGAAAGAGATAAGCTCAGAAGCAGAAGAAAGGCCATCACTCCTCTTGGATTAGATAAATAATGATAAAGACGATGTTTTTGCACTCTTACTTGTTGTTGTTCATAGTGTGTGTCGTTGCCATGTGTGCAGTCAAAATGTTCTCAACAGGTCCATAGGATATCGTACGAAATATGTCCTTCTATTGAATGCGAGGACCTGAAGGGGATTGTTTTATTTACGAAACAAATCCACCCTTACTTGAGAAAAGATAGCAATTTGGATTGAATAGAAATTGAATTGATATGAACTCAAGAGCGTCTTTGCTTTGCAGGAACGCAGCTGCTCCTGGAAGCTTGCATTCAAGAGAATGTCGTGTCCTTCATCTACACCAGCACCATCGAGGTCATGGGACCGAACTCCAAAGGCGAGCCCATAATCGACGGCAGCGAGGACACGGCTTACGAGTGTGCTCTGAAGTTTAACTACAGCAAGACCAAAAAAGAGGCGGAGCAGAGAGCCCTGCAGGCCAACAGCGAGGTGCTCCAGAACGGAGGCCGCCTGGCCACCTGCGCCCTCAGGCCCATGTACATCTACGGGGAGGGCTGCCGCTTCCTGCTGGGCCACATGGGCGACGGGATACGGAACAAGGACGTTTTATATCGTATGTGTCTACCGGAGGCCCGAGTGAATCCGGTGTACGTGGGCAACGTGGCCGTGGCTCACCTCCAAGCAGCCCGCGGCCTCAAAGATCCACAAAAAAGAAACGACATCGGAGGAAAGTTTTACTTCATTTCCGACGACACCCCTCATGTGAGTTACTCCGACATGAACCACCTCGTGATGTCACCTCTGGGCTTCAGCATTCAGGAGAAGCTCATGTACCCGCTCCGCGTCCTCTACGCAGTCTGCTTCATAATGGCGATCCTGTGCGCGATGGTGCGACCTTTCGTACGCCTCGTGCCGCCGCTGAACGGGCAGCTCGTCACCATGTTGAACACGCCGTTCAGCTTCTCCTATCAGAAGGCGAAGAGGGACCTGGGATACGCCCCCAAATACACCTGGGAGGAAGCGCGCAAACGCACGACTGAGTGGCTCGCGTCAGAGCTGCCGAAGGAGAGGGAGAGAATCCGAGCGAAATGAAAATTAAATTGAAGTCAATGAGAACGTTTATGCATTATAGGTTTGTGTCTGCTTGTGTTTTCATGCATGGAAAACACAATTTACTTGCGTTGACGGTAAAAACGTTCACTCTTGTTTCTTTAAAGGCACTAACTGTGGATTTTCTTATGTTTAAGTTGTTAGTCTGATATCACCACGACAGATTCCTGCACACGTGCGGGTTAATTGAAGATAAGCTGCACTTCACTATTTGTTTCTTCAGTACTTTTGTCTTTTCTGATAATTGCCTTGTGATGATTTAGAGCAGTGAGCTTTAACTTAACCCCGTGAGGAAGAGCGAGGTCGGACTCCCAACACGCTAAAAGCTTCAAAACAAATGTTTAGACCTTCTATCTCTGACTGATGTCAGTGTCTCCTGTTGTTCCTTTAATGTATGCCAATATGTTGCGTATACTATTAAAGTTAATGGGAGAAAAATGTTTTCTGTTTGCTCATTTAACTTTAAAAGAAAACTAGCATCCTTATTCTAAGACGTTTGAAACAGACTTCCTGCAGCTTGTGGAGAGTTAAAGTTACGACTCGTATTTTTCTTCTGAGCTCTTAATTCAGATCTAAATCACTGTGATTAACAAAAATGATCCAACTGACCCCTTTTCCCATGATGGGATTACATGCTTTGTTGTGTAATTACTGCCTAAAACAACAGTGGTGGAGCTGCAGCAGGGGTTGGTTCGGTGGGGAATTTCTTCTGAATGTTTTCTCAGGGGAAATTTAAAGATTTTCGGCTTCATCCGTTTCGTTTCCCCTCCAGCAAAAGTTGTGTTGCTGGGGGAAATATCACCATCTAGAGAGGCCGTCCTCGTGCATTTTACGTACAGAAAACAACAAATTGTGTGTGTATTTCACATATTTGTTACTAAAGAAAGCAATGCACTGTAATCCGTGTGTGTTCCACGTATTAAAAGCATGGGGCGTATAAAAAACCTCTGATCCTGGTCCCACGATGCAGCAGAGTTCATTTCCTGTTGCCGTTCATGTCCGTTCATGTTCGGATGTACAAAACCAGTAGTTTTAGTCGCGGTTTCCTTTTATTCAGCATTTTGTAAAATATCCTAAGAACCGATCGATGAGAGCAGGTCGATCTAGGACAGATTTTCAGGCAAATGTCTTGAAAAATAGCACATAGCTGCCGTTAATTGGGGGGAATCTGTGGAAACATGTCCCTGGACCCGGGTTTGGGCTGAGTCCTGAATGTTTACGTCTTCATATATCCAGAGAATCTATGTGATAATATAATATCACCTCATATGTAACATTTATCAGTCTGGATGAAAGTGCTGGAATTGCCCTGAGGGGTTATCAGCATATTTACAAAGAGCATTTAAAGTGGAACAATCAATATGCTAATGATTGATCCCCTTCATTTCCCCCCTCACACACACACACACACACACACACACACACACACACACACACACAGTCAGGCCAGAGTCCAGCATTTCGAACAAACAGCCATTGAACAGCAGTGAGGTCACGGCTTTGCTGCCTTTCAAACTACAAACCAAATGTGATGACTGGGTAAAAGGAGGTTCCTGTTTGAAGTGCAGCTGCATAAGAAAAGAAACTCGTTGGCACTGTGTCGCTTTGTGACAGCTGTTTTTCCAGTTGAATCCTGAGTCGCTCCAGAGTTGCAACACACCGCGCGGAGCCGGGATTTTCTCCATCCACCAATCTGGGGCTGAAGAGAGCAGCTGAGCAGCGTTAAGCACCAACTAAAGCTGCAGGCTGCTGCTCCTCGTCCATTCACCTCTTTGCTGCTGCAGAAAATGAGCTGGGAATACAAACTGAACCTCCTCTGTGTCCTCACACTCTGCATCACAACACTGGTGGAGGGTAAGTAAAGATGCTCGTGGTGGTTTTTCTTCCTCTGCATCAGTTCTTCTTTTAAAATTGCTCATGCATTAATTCAAAGAAAGGGAGTGAGCTTAAACGTTAATCTCTGTGAGTGTTTACTGTGATGCAGCATTATGAATTAATTCACTATGAAGAATAATAAATTGGGAAAAGAGATGATTTTTAACTGCACAAAGGGCTGACTTGTAGTTTCAGCTATACATCTCAATTTCAATTTTCTATTTTTCAATTTTATTTATGGTGCAAAATCATAACAAACGTTATTTTACATATAGATTATTATCTAGACCACACTCCATGACTTATTTATGATTTACAAAAACCCCAAAATGCATTAATGTGTAATCCATTTTGTGTTTATTTGTATCTTCTATCCTGGAATCAGTAGTTTGGTATCAGGATGATGATATGCATCATGATATAGCATCGTTTTCTGGTAATTCAATAAATAAATTGTCTTTTATAAGAACTATGTAAATGTAAATTCAGTGGCAGGAGTTGTGTAAATGAGTGCACTGACATAGTGTTTTGTACTGAATAAATAAAGGTGAAATTTAAAGAAATAACCACATAAATAAGGTGTGAAATCATGGGTTATGTCATCCATTTGACTTTAATCACATTAAACTGTGTGTTAATGTAAAGTTTGAAGGGATATTCTCAGGTATCTCAGACAGAAGTTTGAGTTAGTGTGTTTGTTATTGTCAATCCAGACAAAGTAATCTCAATATGATTATTTTAAATATAATATAATGAAAGAACATAAATTATCATATTGAATTATCGCCCAGCCTTATAGCATCATATGTGTCATGGTTTAAACTGGCAGGTGGACCCAAGAGCATGCACGAGACAAGAACTAACAAGGAAACTGTTCATTTTCCCCCTAAAACACAAGAAATCTAAACTAAACGCACTGGGAAATAATTTAGGTTAAAAAAAGACTTCAACACAGGAAAAACAACAACAAACTGCCGAGGAACGAAATGGGAAAAACTACACTGTAAAAAAGATCAGTTTAAAAAAAACGGTAATACGACTGGCAGCAAAGTTTCCACACGGATATCGTAAATAAATAAATAATAGACATGAATAACCGTATCACAGAGTTACATGCTATAAACTGTAAAAGACAGAGCACATTTTAAAGTCCAAATCAGTTAAATTACATTAAATATACCGTAATTTCATGTGGTTATTTACTGTATTTTCCCGGTATCCGTCTTGAAACTTTGCTGCCAGTCGTTTTACCGTGTTTTTACAGTTCATGTTTTTACAGAGTGTGCATATAAAGTGATATATATATATATATATATATATATATAGTTTATAGTGAACAAACACAGCTGGAGTGGACAGGGAACAGGAATACAGAGGGACCGACGAAAGAAGATACAAAACAACATGAATACAGGAAAACAATGCAAACAGATTCAAACTAAACAGGCTCAAAGGCACAAAAAACACAAAGATGGGATGTAAAACGAGACATGACACAAGAGAAGAGTGATTTTCACAATAAAACAGGAAACAAACTCAACCAAAAACCAAAGAACATGAGAATATAAAAACGCTGAAATCAGGATTTCTACCCTAAAATTGCATAAAACAATGATAAACGGAGAATAAGTGTGACATATTTCATTTGACATGCATATTTAACTGTGCTGTTGTACTTTATTGGAGATGGGATGAAGGTATTGCAGATTATATAACATTTACCTGTCGTCATCTGGTGTCAAATACAAAATACGTCACGTTTATGGTCTGAATTCGACACGTGGGCTGCAACAAGATGCATGAGGCCGAGAGTCGTCACGTTACGTGCTTGTCATCGAGCTGCAGGTGTCGAGGAGACGCAGAGGGACGATGAGTGCGCTGACCTCAACAACACCACCTGGCAGGAGTACCGGCAGAGAGTCGAGCTCCAGGTTCAGTACCTGCTGCTGACCAGGAGAAACGCTGACTGCGCACAAACGTTCAACCACGAGACTCTGAGTGAAACGCAGCAGCGGCCGTCCTACTTCAACGTCTCCCGCCCGACCAAGGTCATCGTCCACGGGTACAGGTGAGGAGAAGACCCTTAAATACACCTCTTTTTCTCATTAAGTTTACATTTCTCTCGACAGATTCCCATATCTGTGATTTCGTTCATGCTCTTCTTATCGCTTTGATCAATGACGTCATGAATCTCTACGCACCAAAGGGATTTAGTGACGTTTGCACAAGAATCTGATGACATTTGAGGGTTTGATTGGTCCGATAACATCCGCAAAGTCCACGTGAAGCAGGTTAGCCGAGACTTTTTCAGTCTTAAATTAAAACACAAAAAATACCAAAGTGTTTTTGCCCCAAACTTTAAATTTGCTGCTTTTTTAAACATAAAAATTGAATGTTATTGTGTTATTGTGGTAACCCGAGGGCAATCATGCACGCACACTTTCAATGTAGTTCTGTGTACTTTACTGAACTTCGGTGTAGCCGGCCATGCCATGTGTACAAGTGGGGAGCAACCACAATAACAGTCCCACAGGGTGCAAAAACCCCACACAAAGGTTCCGGGGTGCAAACCTCTAATAAAGTACTAACACACCGTTAAGACTATAACAGTTATAAATGGTAAATGGTTGAAAGGAGCCAGTTGAGGTGGTTCAGGATCATCTAGTAAGGATGCCCCCTGGGCACCTCCCTAGGTTGGTGTTCCAGGCACGTCCAGCTGGGAGGAGGCCTCGGGGAAGACCCAGGACCAGGTGGAGAGATTAGATCTCCACACTGGCCTGGGAACGCCTCAGGATCCCCCAGTTAGAGCTGGTTAATGTGGCCCGGGAAAGGGAAGTTTGGGGTCCCCTGCTAAAGCTGCTGCCCCCGCGACCTGACCCTGGATAAGAGGCTGAAGATGAGATGAGATGGTAAATGGTAAATGGACTTGTACTTATATAGCGCATTTCTAGTCTTCTGACTACCCAAGGCGCTTTCACAGTGTTTGTCACATTCACACAGACATTCACACTGATGGCAGTGGACATCTACAGACCATCTAATCTAATCATTCACACCACATTCACACACTCATGCGCAGCACGGGGAGCAATTCGGGGTTCAGTGTCTTGCCCAAGGACACTTTGACATGCGGACCGGGGGAGGTGGGGATCGACCGACCAATCTCTCAAATGGAGGACGACCCACTTTTCCACTGAGCCACAATCGCCCTAGTTATAGAGAAAACCAAGTATACAGAGCCCTTTAAAACCCTTCAAAACCCACGACTTGAACCTAAACTGGGACGTGAGTCATGTTTGGGAAAGTCCCCACAAAGTGAAAGCACTGTTTGTCTAATTACAGAGATTACATCCAAAAGAAAAAAGGAACATTTTAGGCTAAACTTCAGGCGATCTTGAGCCAAACCGATGACGTACAGACGTAAAAGAAAAAGGGTCATCACGTCATTTACAGAGGTGACACTACACAAATCCAAAAATATGAATAAACAATGATGTGAAAAAGTGAACAGGTGCATACAAAAGCAAAGAGATTTAAAAATGTGTAAAGGTGATTAAACATGAACATAAACCCCTGAACCATAAACAGACAGAATGAGAACAACAATGTGTTTTTTCAGGCTTTTCTCATTCACTTATTAACTAAGAAAAGTAATGTGCAGTAATTTATGTGTATTGCACGTGTTTATTTTGTGGGTATTTCAAGTCTTAAAAGCAAGCGACGTAGTTTAAGACTGCTGATCTCACGGGGGCCGCCTATTTTTAATCCTCACTAAGTCGTTTTGATGCCTATTCGTCAGCTTTTGTTGCCTAAACTTAACCGGTCATGAACTGGTACATTTGTCGCCCAAACATAACCGACAACAAACTTAAAAGTCCCAGCAACCATCCTGTGTGTGTGTGTGTGTGTGTGTGTGTGTGTGTGTGTGTGTGTGTGTGTGTGTGTGTGTGTGTGTGTGTGTGTGTGTGTATAATGGGAGAGAGAGAATGCAGAATCGGAGCACAGACTATTTTCTGCTCTGCGTTCTTCTTCATCACTGGATAAAAGCGTCTACTCTTCTTCGTTGTGGTGTCTGTAGCCTATGACCACACGTCACATCCTGCTACATCCAGTCAGCAACCGTGTAAATCTCAGGGGACCAAAAAGGGCGGTGCTCTCCGACAGGGCCATTTTCTACTCGGTCAAACGGCCTCTTGAGCGACTCACATGCAAATTAGGGGCGTTTTTGGGGAGATTGACCCGCCTCATTCAGGGTAGTCGCCCATGGTGGAAACTCACCTAATGCCTGTTTCCTGCATCCTCCCACCTCGCTCCCTCCCTTCATCCCTGACCCGAACCCCCTTCGCCCCTGCAGGGCCCTGGGCAGGAAGCCGACCTGGGTGAAGCAGCTGGCCAAGGCGCTGCTCAGGGCGGAGGATGTGAACGTGCTGGTGGTGGACTGGATCTACGGCGCCTCCTTCGCCTACAACCTGGTGGTGGAGAATTACAGAGAGGTGGCTTTACAGATCTCCGTCCTCATCAACCAGCTGCAGGTGAGAGAAACACCTTTGGGGTGATTTAAGGTGAAACACTACAGGTAAAAAAAAGTTACTGATATATGATTTCACCATGAAACAGCCCCAGTTAATTACTAACATTAAGACACATTTTTTGCATTACAAATGTTTTAAATGTAATGTTTAAATGTGCAAATGAAACATCCAGAACAGAAATCTGTATATTGGGAAAATCCAGGTTCAAAATTCATTTTTTCATTTTGTTGACATTAAATTTTAAGGTTTTTACAGATTTCTCTTTTTATCACCGGCAAAGACACTGGCAACAGCCTCAAAAAACGTATTTTCGTCATGTTTTTAGGTACAAATTGTAGTAAAAATCAGGCTTTGAACGACACATGAACAAACCCGCCTCTGTAAAAACCTTCAGAATAAAAACAGCAATGGAGCTGGGAAGTGTAATGAATGTAAAAGCAGCTGAAGTGGAGATTTCTGGCTCAAAGTGAGAAAAATATTGGGAGAACTTCCTTTTAAAGATCCATTTTTGTCTTGGAAATTTAGACATCCCTAGGCCCGGGAAAGGGAAGTTTGGGGTCCCCTGCTAAAGCTGCAGCCCCCGCGACCTGACCCCAGATAAGCGGTTGAAGATGAGATGAGATGAATTTAGACATTTTGAGACGCTCAAATGTAACTTATAGATACAGTATCAACGTCAAACTTCCCCAGTCGATTACGGACATTAAGACAATTATTCTATGTGTTACAAGTTTCTTGAAATATCATGTTTACATTTGCAAATGAGGCGTAATCTAATGCTAACTGAAGAAGAATTACAATTTTTTCACTCTTATTATTATACATGTTACACACACAGGCCCAAAATACACACATGCACAGACAGGACCTATACATGCAATTAATGAGAGATGTTAGAGCGAGGGGGCTGCCAGTGACCAGTGCCCCGAGCAGTTGGGGGTTCGGTGCCTTGCTCAACAGCACCTCGGCACTGCCCAGGAGGTGAACTGGCACCTCTCCAGCCACCAGTCCACGCTCCATACATGGTCCACACAGGGACTTGAACCAGCAACCCTACGGTTCCCAGCCAAGTCACCTATGGACTGAGCTACTGCCGCCCAACCTGTTGGTGCATTTAGGAGAAATCTACGGTTTTCTGTTCTTTCCATTAATCTGACAGAAAACATGATAAAGAAGCAAAAATAGTCAGAAATTCAGGAGGATCAGGATTTGTTGTGAACAAAAACACAGGTTCAATATTTAAACCCCTGATTTCACTGATGGTTGTGTAGAAATAAAGCTTTGAGAGCTGAAATAAAAGTTGTATTTCTAAGGTGCATTTCCACAAAGAGCTTTCCGTTTCTATGATAAAATAATAAAAATATGGAAACCTAGATAAGGTATCATATAAATTCAATTCAATTCAACTTTATTTATAGTGCCAAATCATAATAAAAGTTATCTCAGGACACTTTACAGAGTAGGTAAAGACCACACTCTATGACGGCATCCATGGAAATACAGAAACAGTTTCAGGTAATAATGAAAAACCACTGTCTCGTCCGACAGGAAGATGGATGCAGACTAGAGTCCTTCCACTTCATCGGGGTCAGTCTCGGCGCGCACGTCGCTGGTTTCGTGGGGACTCTGTTCGAGGGGAAGATAGGACGAATAACAGGCGAGTATGAACCTCCTTCATGTGCATAAATAACATAAACGCTCTCTGAAGGAGTCGAACACTTCACTCTTATCTCATGCAGACTTTTCTCCTGCTTGTAAAATGTGTTCGAGGTCCTAAGTCGTGGGCAAAGTCATGCTACAGAACCAAACCATGCGGGGCAGAACTTCCCCAACGCTGTTGCTAAATGGAAAAATAAAAGGTGCAGCTGCAGGACAACAGGCCAGACAATGAGGTTCCTCACAGAGCCTCTCTCGGTGTGACCTTGGAGGACTAGCCGGGCTCTTCAAAAGGACAACGGCACTTTGATGAGAGCCTCTCTGGAGCTGTGTGTTGTCCTGAGAAAACACAATACGCCTCTGTTCGCTTGTTTATGTCGGGTCTTTTTCGTCTGAGCAGGGAGGCTGCTGCTGCGAGAAGGAATGAAAGCACAGGACAGGAGGAGACACAGGCTGGACCCTGGTGTTTTAATAGAAACGGTTGCAAGTCGCTAGTAGAGGATAGAGTTCAGACATTTTGAAGTGTGGTTGTATCAGTGTGTTACCTACAGCAGATGGCGGTCGGCACACCGCCAGTTTGAAGAAGCGTAAAGGAGGACGGACACAGGAGCTGTGGATGGAGGCAGCAGCAAGACGTGCAGCCACCTAAAACAATCAATATCAGTTTAAGTGTGCGTATATTTAGGATATTTTCACCGCTTTACCTTGTTGTCAGAGGGCGGCACGGCAGTGTGCTGGTTAGCACTTTAGCCTCACAGCAAGAGGGTTCCTGGTTCGACTTCTGTGGGGAGTTTGCATGTTGTCCGCGTGGGTGTTCTCTGGCTTCCTCCCACAGTCCAAACACATGCATTATTAATGACTATAAATTGTCCGTAGGTGTCAATGTGAGTGTGAATGGTTGTCTGTCTCTGTTTGTCTCTATGGCTCTCTTCAAAGCCACCAGACTCCTTTGAAAAAAAACATTAATTTACTAACCGATCAAACCAGCAGTCGGACCAGTATCCCCCGTGTACTGTGAGGTAAAATTAATATTTTGTCTATTTTGGGGTCTGGTGGCTTTGAAGAGACTTAAAGTGTCTTCCAGCGCAAAATCCATCCCTTTATCGGCACTCACATACATCAAATAAGCCGTCAAGACAGTTTTTTTCATGTATGAACTATTAACGGAGAAATCCACGAGAGTCTCTAACAGCTGTACGGTGAAGGCATTCAAAGGTCTTTTTTAACCACTAATGCTGCTCAAAATAACAGCAAACCTCTGCAGCAGCATGAGAAGAGTCCCTACACAGAAAACAAAGCACCAACAACGTAGTTAGTGAAGCCAGAGTTTATTAAAGGAGTGTTTTAAAGACTTACCTACTGGCCCCTGTACCAGCTCCTCTCATAGTAAAGTCCATTCAAGTGGATTACCAAAGTCTGGATTGAAGGAGCCCATTGGTGAAAAAATGCTCCGACACGTGAAGATGTTGACGTTTTACCTTTCAAACCCAGTTTTCCTCGTCTCCTTGTGGTCCAGGTCTCGACCCCGCTGGACCCATGTTCAAAGGAGCCGACACCTACGACCGGCTGGACCCCTCCGACGCTCAGTTTGTTGACGCCATCCACACAGACTCTGACTGTGAGACAATTTAAAAACAATAAAACCATAAAACTATTTGTTTCCATTTACACCAAAATACCAGAGGCTGCAGGTGAAATAATGTCTTTTGTTTCAAATTAAAATTCAAAACACTTTTTATACAACATTAGAAAATGTAAAATAGAAAAAACTAGGTAAAAAGAAAAGCAAGGTTAAGTTGTAAACACTGTGAAACCGTATAAAGACGTAAAGCAACAAACACACAGACATTATAATATTAAAAATTAGTGAGAAATATTAATGCAAAAGAATAACAAATAAACTCTACATGTTACTGTAATACTGAAAATTAGTGATATTAGTAATGCAATATATCAAAAAACTAATCAACTGTACATATTATAAAAATATTGAAAATAAACGAAAATATGAATGTAAAATTAAATCAACAGTAAATATTATGATAATATTAGAACATTTATCAGAATATAAATGCAAAAAATAACAAATTAACTAAACATATAATGATAATACTGAAAATTAATGAAAATATTAATGCAATAAAACAAATAAATAATTAACTGCACATATTATAATATTTAAATGAATTAGAGTATTAATGCAAAAATAAATAACAGATAAACTGCAGATATTATGATAACTATCTAATGATAAATATCATGAAAACTTATTAATATATGAATGTAAAATGAAATAAACTATAAATAATATGATAATATTAGAACATTTATGAGAATGTTAATGCAAAAAAATAACAAATTAACTAAACATATAATGATAATATTGAAAATCAATGAGAATATGAATGCAATAAAACAAAAACAAAACTAACTGTTAACATTCTGATAATATTGAGAATAAAATGCATTATAAAAATGCAGAGCTGTAAAAATAATTAGATTCATTAATAATAATAATACAATAGAAGCTTTTGAAAGTGTATTTGCCTTGAAAAGTCCTTGAATTTGATGTTTTAGGAAGTGTGTGAACTCTGTTTAACAGTAAAAGGTAATCACATTAATAATAATAAATAGATAAATAAATAATAATAATAAAAAAATGTTTTCTTCTGCTTCAGATTTTGGGATTTCCATCCCTGTGGGTCACGTGGACTTCTTTCTGAACGGAGGGAAAGACCAGACAGGATGTGCTCGCTCCAGGTTCGCTTCAAGTAAGTTCAGCTCTCACCACAACCAACCCAATAATAATAATAAATATAATAATTAATAATAATAACAGCTTCATTTCTATAGCACCTTTTAAAAACAACATCTACCAAGTTGTGTGCATGAACTAAAGTAGCTGCATAGAGTCTCTGTGTGTTGTGTCAGATCTGGTCTCTTGTCCCAGTGTATGGTTATGTGATATGTGACCACATGAGGGCGCTGCACGTCTACATGAGCGCGCTGGAAGGCTCGTGCCCGTTGATGGGGATCCCATGCTTCAGCTATGAGGGCTTCATGAAGGGCCAGTGTCTGGACTGTGACGTCTTCAAGGGGACGTGTCCAACTATAGGTGAGAAAACACCACTTTAGTGAATTACTCCTAACGTAAAATCCTCTTTTTCTGCAGAATAATCAACATTTATTTTTTATTTTTCCCTAAAACATGATGCATGGGATTAAGTTGTTCATGTTATCTATATTTAAGCAATATGAATATAACATATAGAGACATATTTATATAAATAGACATATTTATGTGACAGAAATGAACGAGTACAACTGTTTTTAATAGCCAGAGGTGGAATTTAACCACCGTGCGTTCGTTTACTCAAGAACTCAAGTACAAACTCAAGGTACTTGTACTTTACTTGACTGTTTCCGTGTCATGCATATGCATCTTCACTCCTATTCAGAGGTAAATATTGTATTTTTAATATTTGTCATACAGCTTTAGTTGCTTTTCAGAGGATAGTTTTTAATTCCCTTCCTGTCGAGTGAAAACAACACTTATCTTAAGATAAATAAAGTCTTTTAAAAGCCTTTTGGATCAAAAAGCTGGACACATATGATGATTTTATAGAATATAATGCTGTAAATTAGACTACCCAACAGCCGATACAAGAGTTAAAATGAGCACGACCTTGAACATCAGCAGGAAACTGCAACATAAACATTAATGCAGCAGGAAAATTAATCCAGAAACAGAAAAACGTGTGCATTTTAATGAACAACGAGTCCCTAAATTTGCTAAACTTGCTGATAATAGTGACATACTTTTATTTAAAGGGACAGTTCTGGGTGTGAGGTGCTCATCTATAGTTTTTTAGACGCTTAAAAAAGCAATATAGCTTCATATATTTCATTATCAGACGGCTCTTTTTAAGTTTACGAGGGGGGAATCAAAGTCGTCATCTATGCTCTCGTCAAAGCCACCAGACACCAGTGAGTTAGTTTGCGTTAATGTGACGACTTTGGCGTTTTTAAGGGTTAAATCCGGTTCACCAAACCAACACAATAACAAACCCACTGGTCGAGGCAGCGTTAGACCAGCAACTCCTGCGTTCTGTGAGGTAAAATGATTGTTTTTGTGACTGGAGTCTGGTGGCTTTGATGAGAACACGTAAACGTTAAACAGTGCTGTCTGACAGCCGTGACAGTCGCAGTAATAGATGTTTCCATCAGGGGCGGGAGGGTCAGACGGGCAGGGTAACATCTAACCATTAATATATATATATATATATATATATATGAACTGGGCAGTTTGTTTAGTGCCTGTTAAGTCTCAATGTCACCAGTAGATTTCACGTCAGGCTGCACTCGTCACACGGCCACTTCTTATCATTTCAACCCCCTAATACGGCGACACGCGCTGATACAGAGATACAGATTATATGTGTGACGTATGAACGGAAGCCTACAGTATGACCCACAGTCACTTTGTGTGTGTGTGTGTGTGTGTGTGTGTGTGTGTGTGTGTGTGTGTGTGTGTGTGTGTGTGTGTGTGTGTGTGTGTGTGTGTGTGTGTGTGTGTGTGTGTGTGTTTTCAGGTTTATCACAAAACAGCGGGATCGCCGTATCTCCACTCCCCGAGGAGCAGAAGCTGTTCCTCCTCACTTCTTCTTCCCCACCTTTTTGTTGTGAGTGTGCAACTATACTTGAACTTAAGGGCGCACTCACACTGTGCCTCCGTCCCGTGCCCTGTGCTTTAGGGTCCTTGTCCTCCAGGCCCGTTTGTACTCACACTACCTGGGCCTCGGCGAATGCTTCTTGCTGCCTATACGTCATCACGCTGTAACAAGCCACACGCATTGATTGACGTCATTGCGATGCGTCGCTTTGTTTACAAAAGTGCACGGTCTTTTGGCCAGATAATGTAAAGCAGCGCAGAAAAGATGGTAACGTTTTTGGCTTTGTGTTTTTTTCTGGACTCATTGTGATGCGGCACGACCCCGTTTAATCGACGTTGCATGGTTCTCGTGCTCGTACACGTGCGCGTATGCTCGTACATGTGCAAACGTCCTTTACAAAAGCCCACCTCTCCCAAACGGGCCGTGGCAGTTGCTCTCAAACTGGTCAAACGAACTAGACTTTAGCCGTGAAACGTGCTGGGGCACAGTACGGATGGACAGTGTGAGTGCGCCCTAAATCTGCACTTTTATTGTGGAAATGTTCAAATACACAGATTTTTGCATTCTCTAACATGTCGGTTTTTAGCCAGAAGAGGTTTAAAGGTCACTGTTGTCCTACTTTGATCAAACATGACTGTCCCCCGCTCTCTCTCAGCTCATCACATCCTGCTGCAGATGGAGGTTTCTCCTCTGGACAAAAGCGCAGAGGTGGAGGTGACGCTGACGACCGAGAACCTGGGCACAGAGCGGCGGTTCAGGCTGTAGGTATACACACCTGCAACATCACAGTTCTATTAAATTTTCCAGAAGTGAACCCCAGGTCAGGATGTTTAACAGCCAAAGGTCTCACTGACACAGTTTTTGTACCAGAGTGCACAACACAAAGCAACTACAGATGATCCAATACCATTTTTTTTTTTACTTTCTGACCTGAACTTCACCCGATCCGGAGTGTGAATCAGATACCAGTGCATTAAAATTATATATATATATATATATACATGTATCCAAATCCAGAAACACTCACAGATGAAATGTGCAAATGAACAAATGTCTGGTTAAGGTTTTGCTTTGCCCACAGTCCTTTCTTATAAAACCAAACCCTCACATTAAAGTGTAAGTAGAGCAGCATTGAGTGTGACAGCTGGTCCGGTTGACAGACTCCTGTGCAGCAGCGGCCTCATCCCAGAGCTGTAATTTCTTTTTCTTTCCTTTTTCCCCCAGAAAAGCTGAGCGGGCAGCGTCTATATTTAGAGGAGATGTATGTTCGACTGTAAAGCAGCTTGAACAGGTGCAGAACTATAGAGGCAGATATGAGCAGGAGTATTTTAGTGGCTTACATTGTATGGATACTTACATTCTTGCAATATTTCTCTCCAATATTAGGAGTATTTATGTCATATCATATATTACGCTTTATTGAACTATATATTATGCCAGTAATAGACTGTTTTTGTATTGTTTTTGAGCCATTTCGCCCAATTTATGCCTTCTCTTTGACATTGCATGCAATAAGAGCATCTGTATAATACATTATATTATCAAGGCAAGTGTCCTGCACTTTATCCTGATTGCAATTAGAAGATATATTATATAAAGCCTTAATAAAAACCGTCCAGAACACTGACAAAAAAATAGGATTTTAGCCCGCCAACAACACTTCACCATCTCATCTTCAGCCTCTTATCTGGGGTCGGGTCGCGGGGGCAGCAG
Source organism: Echiichthys vipera (assembly GCF_963691815.1). Taxonomy (NCBI): domain Eukaryota; kingdom Metazoa; phylum Chordata; class Actinopteri; order Perciformes; family Trachinidae; genus Echiichthys; species Echiichthys vipera. Next base: position 27,185,641 of record NC_139835.1, on the reverse strand, counting down.
CTTTAGCAGGGGACCCCAAACTTCCCTTTCCCGGGCCACATTAACCAGCTCTAACTGGGGGATCCCGAGGCGTTCCCAGGTCAGTGTGGCGATCTAATCTCTCCACCTGGTCCTGGGTCTTCCCCGAGGCCTCCTCCCAGCTGGACGTGCCTGGAACACCTCCCTAGGGAGGCGCCCAGGGTTCATCCTTACCAGATGATCCTGAACCACCTCAACTGGCTCCTTTCAACGCAAAGGAGCAGCGGCTCTACTCCGAGTTCCTCACGGATGCTGAACTTCTCCCCCTCTCTCTAAGGGAGACTCCAGCATCATATATATTTTTCATACACAACATTCATAATATGTTAGTTAAGATACACATTGTAGTCGTGACCCTGATAATTCACAGGTCACATGATCAACAGAAGTAGCATCACCTGAGTCTCCTGAAGACCAAAACTCAGGTCTCTTACTCTGCTTTACACATTTTTGGTCTCATTATAGGTACAACTAAGGTGATCAATATCAACTTTCTGTCCTGTTACCTGAAATATTTCTTAGATGTTATGTTTTTTCTTTCTTTAAGATAGTTTTGGTAAGGTTCTGATGCGGATAGTATTGATGCCGTGTGGCTGAGTTTCATGTATTGGAGCCAATTCTGTGCTTAAAACTCAGTCCTGTTAAATAAATGGAGTATTTGTCATTAAGTAACTAATGCACATAATACATATTATGGCCTGGAATTGACCATTGCACATTTTAAATATACACAAATGTTTTTAAATTCAGGGCTGAAAGAAATAAAAACTGTTTAATTTTGCAACAGATTGAACAGATTCCCTTTTATATTCAATAATCTGTTATAATTTCTTCTTCTTTTAACATGGCTTTGCTGCGTTCTTGATTCTGATTGGTCAGTTACTACTGTCTGAGATTATTTATGAATAACAGGCCGCTGCTACGGGCGCATTCCTGATCATAAAGCAGGAACCCTGTATATATTATATTATACTGTACATACCGTAGACTCTGCTGCTATTTACCACACCACTGTCACGTTACCTTTGTCCCCATAAACTCTCGTAGGGTGTTTTTAATTCTGTGCTTATGTTAGTTTCATAAACCTCCTATTATTTATTTATTTTGCTTCTATTTATCTGTAAAATTGCTGTACGAAGAAAACAAAGTTGCGGAGTTAATTCTCCACCGTATTGATTCAAAAAGAGTTGGAGCTCAACTCTGTTGGAGTTTTATTAAAAGCCATAAACACAGAAGGAAATAACTGTCTTCTGTGATGAATGTTGATTATCTGAATGTGCGTCTGGTCCTGTGTGGTTATGACAACATTATTTACGTCTGTGTGTGTGTGTGTGTGTGTGTGTGTGTGTGTGTGTGTGTGTCTGTGTGTGTGTGTGTGTGTGTGTGTGTGTGTGTGTGTGTGTTGCAGACAGACAGATACGACGGTGTACAGGACGGTGCTGTCTCACCCCGTCGCTCTGTGTGAGATCAACACCATCAAACTGAAGAACACTGGATCTCGCTTCTACAGACAAGGAGACATCCACGTCAAGTCTGTCTGCCTCTCCCAGTTCCCCTCTCTCAGGTGTGGTACTTAAACCATGACGTACACACACACACACACACACACACACAGACACGCACACAGACACACACACACACACACACACACACACACACACACACACACACACACACACACACAGACACACACAAACACACAGACAGACACACACATATATATGTATACTGAGTTCTGTTCCCACTCCCACATCTCATCATGGTAGATTATAATCTTCTGTAAAGTTCACGTTGCTTTGTTGCTGCTTTTCTGTTTTTCATTGCTTATTTTCTCCCATTTAAAAAAAAATAACATTGCACAAACAAGACCACACCGTTGTACGATATTTGGAATAGCCGGAGAATTTAAGAAGGTGAGGTGAGGGTCTCAATGTTTTAACCGGTGCTCACTCACGGCTACGGAGTGTGCAAGCACGGCTACAGTCGCTAATAACAAGTGTGAAAGTCTCACAGAGGTTTAACGTTTAATGGTGTTTCTGTTTCAGGCGAGAGGAGCCGCTGTGCATCAACAACTTCCACGTCAGACGAGGCGCCCCGTGGTCACATGACTTTGTGCAGGTGTGTGGCTTCTTCTAAAGAAAGGACATCTACTCCAAAGGACACTGAGAAAAAGTCACCAAACATGAAGTCATTCCACATTTTCACCACTTCGGTTAATGATCAGAGAGCCAAAGAAGTGTATTTAGGAGTTAGACTATCACTGTACTACTAACTGACAACATGCAGTAATGTTGAATTATTTATTTGGCTGATCTGCTGATCCTCTAGCTTCATGACTGGATCTAGAGGACATTTTTCTTTCTTATTGGGTCGTGTGTTAGTCAGGTTTGTCTCTGTGCAGACAAGTGTTGAAATATAATCAGGTGTAGGACGTTCGATGTTTCTTATGTATTTTCTGACTCGTACTTTAAAGGTGCTGAGTTCAGTTTGTCTTTTAAATCCAAGCAATAAACTGGGAAATGAGATCGGAGGTTAAATGGTAGGTTGTGTGTATACCACTTAGTTATGAGTTCCTATTATTTATTGTGTACTTTGTCTAGCTGCGCTCTTTTTCCTAATCCTAACCATCACTTTTTGTTGCCTTCACCTAAATTACACATTTTGCTTCTGAAACAAAAATGTAACGTAACGTAGCGCAACATAATGAAATGTAACTAAAAGAAACTTAATGTTACAAAATGTAACAAAAATGTAACGAAACTTAAGAATGTAATGAAAATGTAACGTAACGAAACGCAACATAACAAAACATAATGAAACATAATGAAACGTAACAAAAAGTAACAAAGCGCAACGCACAAAACGTTACGAAATGTAATGAAACATAACTTAACGAAACATGACGTAAGAAACGTGTAACTTAACGAAGCGCAACATAAGGAAGCGTAACATAGTGAAACATAACGAAACATAATGAAACGTAACGAAAGTAACAAAGCGAAACGCACAAAACTTAACGAAACGTAATGAAACATAAATTAACGAAACATGACGTAAGAAACGTTAAAAATGTAAGAAACGTACTGTAACGAAATGTAACAAATGAACGCAACAGTCACAATCCACCTCTGGCCGACGTTTCCTGCATTAAATAATTAGATAGACGTCTTATTGTATCATGCGAACTCTTGTGCATTGCTCTTCGTAGGACGTACGTTGGTTGATGAGAATACGTTGCATATGGAAGTGTGTTCCTGTCGACCTTTGGTTTACGTTGATCAGCTCAAGAGGATATTTCCTCAGTTACTGCTGCGTTAATAATCTGCAGTTTAATCAGCGTGCTCTAAACTCTGCGTCGTGACAGATATGACAGGAAGGAGACGGTCACAGAAAACAAACCACAGTTTCACTGCACACAAAGAGCTTTATGGAGAAATCTTGGCCCCATGAAAATACCTTTAAAAACAGACTTCCTCATTTCAGTCCCATCTCTGCATCGCGTGTGTGTCATTAACAGGACAAATAATGCAATTCACAGTTTACACAGGTGTATTTAAAAAACAAACAGGCGTTCAATATATGAGCAAAGATGAAGGTTGTCATGGTGCATTCAGATTAATAAACTAAACATGCCCAAAGAAACGTCAAAGTGAAATGGAGAAAATCTAAAGTTTGAACCTACGCTGGAAAGTTCTCGAGAAGTATGCAGAATTAAATATTTTCCAGATCTTGAAAGGATTAAGAATTTACTGTACTGTCTTGTAGTGAGGCAGCAGTAGCTCAGTCCATAGGTGACTGGGCTGGGAACCGGAGGGTTGCTGGCTCAAATCCCTGTGTGGACCATGAATGGAGCATGGACTGGTGGCTGGAGAGGTGCCAGTTCATATCATGGGCACTGCTGAGGTGCTGTTGAGCAAGGCACTGAACCCCCAACTGCTCGGGGCGCCTGTCACTGGCAGCCCCCTCGCTCTAACATCTCTCCATTGGTTGTGTGTGTGTGTGTGTGTGTGTGTGTGTGTGTGTGTGTGTGTAATGAAAAATAATAGAGTGAAAATTGAATTTCCCCATTCGCGGGACTAATAAAGGAATTCTTCTTCTTCTTCTTCTTTAAGCAGTTGTTCAACCAGTCAGATTCAGTATGAATGTAAAGTTACAAAGGTAATGCTCTGTTTAACGGTGAGTTGTGAACAATAAAAACACATCAAAAGTCAAATTTAACATCAAATCAAATGATACAATTGTAGTTTTTAACATCAAATACAAGTGACTTGAAAACCAAATGAATCTGTTTCAGTGTCACAGGATTTTTATTACTTTAAAATAACATTTCAGACATTTCACGTGCTGGTGAGTTGAAGGCCGTCCCTCTGTCCTTTAAGATGATTGTTGACAGTTTATTAAATGCTGGATACCTGCTAGTCATCGTGTCCGTCTTTAATCGGACAGATGTTTCTCTCCGATAGCAGCTGCGGAACAACGCTCTGTCATACAACACAACTGCATCGATTACAATTAGAGGGAAACCTGTTTTGTCCACGATCACAAAAACACTTCTAATCAAAGTCCGTGTAGGAGGGTCGAGGTCAGGGTGGATGTGCGGGTCAATCGAGAGACGTTTTTAGGAGCGAGACGGTGTCGTAACGAGGGACAGTGACTCATTCATACTGCTATACTGAAGATAATGGGGTTGTTCCAGGCGAGACTGTTCCTCACAGTTTGGGAGTGTCGGTGGGAGCCAACGGCGCTCTGCCCCTCTGGAATCGAGGCGGTAGATCCCCGTCACTGTCACCTCCTGCAGGGTCAACATCAAAGCTTCGGTTAGGGACACTCACACGACAAACTCTGCTGGCAGCGTGACACCATGACACACAGTGAAAACATGACGTGCTGCGGTGTCACTACAACATGAGGGAAGTCAATAGATCCGTTTTCTGCGGCTTCAGGCGTTGTTTAGACGGAGACAATCCAGAAAGAAAACGCAAAAAGTGGCGTTGCGTTCTCACTTTTTATCCCGCATTCAGGGCCCGTCCACGCAAGGGCGCGTTTTCCTGTAACCGCACATCTTTAGTATCGGTTAGGCGGACCATTCACACGCGGACGCTTTTATCGGAGCCTAAAGAACGGTATTTTTTGTAACCTGGTCCCAGAGTGGGAAAATTTGAGAACTCCCCACTTGGCGTTGTCGTTCGGACGCCGAAGCCGCATACTTTTGTTAACCAATGACGCCATCGCCCCCACCTCGGGCGATTACTGCGTTACAAAACAACAGTGCTGCTGCGTGGAAAGAGACACGGACCCATAGACTGAACTGTACTCTGAGCCACATGCATGTGAAAGAATTAGGCCGACCACATATTTCTCATTTTTCCCTGATGCTCTGAAAAAGTCGCTGAATTGGTCGCAGGTAGCTTTATATAAATAAGGTTGCCAAGAAGGTCACAAAAAGTAGCGAGACAGTGCCTGTTTGTGAGTGCTTTGGGACGGGGAAGGGGCTCATAGCAGCACCCTCTGCTCGTTGAGGACACTAACTGCAGAGTGATCGGTGCATCAGAGTCCAAAACAGCGCAAAAGTCTCCACTAACACCAGAAACAGTCGACACATTTCTCTCTAGGATGGGGGAGGATTTGGGAAATCACCAGATTTGTATTATAATTCAACACAACAGCGTCTCCCTGTCTCTTCTTCTCCGTTGTTGGTGTATTTCTGTGGGAGTTACAGAAGCACATCCAGGCCTGGCATGTGCACTACAGCGTTTTTAGCCGATTTCACTGGTTTCGTGTGGACCCAGACATTTCTTGAGCCGGGTCCATGTGGGTGGAGAACTTTTAAAGAACGATCATGTGGGCGTTCCCCTTAGACAAGCGTCTTTTGGGGGAACAACTGTGTGCAGACGGTATCGGAAAAGTGTGTGAAATTCGATGTAGTGTGCACGCCAGGTGGAAAGGTGGAGCTGTGAAGCACTGCCACACATCACCACCCAGAGCTTGTGCATACGTAGACATAAACTTCCTTCTCCTTCTCTCCCTAGCGGAGAAGCAGGACGCCGTACAGTGTGACAGGGGTCTGCAGCACGGTCTGCAGCCTCCCACCGCCTCGGCTCCACCCAGGACACTTGACTGTCCGACTGACATGTTTGTTCTTGTTTACCTGTTCTCTGCACGTGAACACGTACGAGACGTGAGCAAGCAGGAGCAGATCAGAGCCCACTTTTGCGTTTTTACCCCTTTACACAGAAACACAACAATGAAGGGTTATTAAAATTCTAACTCTGCATCGTGGTTTTACTTTTTTGCGCTTTTAAGCCCACGTCTAAACGAAAGGCACATCTGATCAAATATTTTGTCGTTTCTCTTCCACAAACTTATTCAACACAACACTGGAACAAACCAGTTGCAATTTAATCAAATAATTTGAGCAGAAAATGCCACAAGAACAAGCAAAAGGTAGAGACAAACGTTTCATTTCTCTGTAGGATCGTTTCCATGATGTTGTGAGACACTTCTGAACCTGTCAGCAGCAAAAACAAGCACTTTTACTGGACCTACGTTAGGGGTTCGGAATTGCCCTGAAGAATTGCTTTGCCTCACCCTCAGCCCTAGCTTGTCACATACAGCTGTTTTGTCAGGACACACACACGGTTAGGGTGAGGGAAAAGTTTGACCCATAGAGCAGGTGATATATGCATCTAGCGGGGGAGGCTTTTAACTTCAAACGCAGAGGGCCGTGACAAAATGGCAGTATTTGACGCCCTGGGAATGAGAACGGGCTTAGCACTCTCGCTATAGGTCGCACTCACACTGTCCATCCGTACCGTGCCCAAACAGGTTATACGGGTAAAGTCTAGTTCGTTTGACCAGTGAGAGTGCAACCGTACCGCGCCTAGCTGCGGCACACTTGCCGGCCACGGCCCGTTTGGGAGAGGTGGACTTTTGTAAAGCACGTTTGCACATGTACGAGCATGAGCGTGCGCACGTGAACGAGCACGAGGCCTACGGCGGTTCTGACGTCATTTTATGTGCGCCTGTTGGGACAGAAAAAAGAAGGAGGGACCATGCGCGGACATTTCAAACAATGGCGGTGAAAGGTTCACGTTGGTGTGATGCGGAGGTGGAGTGTTTACTGCAGATTTGGTTGATGAAAATATTCAAAAACAGTCGACAAGACGCACAAAAACTCAGAGGTCTATGGAAAGATCTGGAAACAAAGCCACGCATCGCCATGACGTCATCAATGCGTGTGACGTGTTACGGCGTGATGACGTATAGGCAGCAAGAAGCATTCTCCGAGGCCCAGGTAGTGTGAGTACAAACGGGCCTGGAGGGGGGGACAAGGACCCTAAAGCACGGGCACAGTACGGACGGACAGTGTGAGTGCGCCCTAATACTGGAACAATTTCAAAAGTTGTATAGTGGGTTGGACACTAAAACATGGGAAATAGGAAAATAAAGAAGTTTCACTTTGAGGCTTGAGTCACAGTTTAATTGTTATTGTTTTCTCAATGGTTAAATTGTTTTGCTTTTTTGTCAATTGGATCAACAAAACCTTCATTAAACCAGATATGATGTGCAAAAATCTGCTCCTCGTGAGTGTAGAAAGGGGGGGCGAAAACAAAGGGGAGTAAGTGACATTTGGTTGATGATAAGTTTTATATATATCTCAAAATAAAGCTCTTGATGTCCTCTTTCTATGGTCAAAAGGCTTCACGTAAATTGTAAACGCATCCAGAGTTGTTAACCCAAACAACAACTATTTGGGGCCAAAAGAGGTTTTTTCCATTTTATACAAATGTCAAAATAGAGTATTACATTACCTTAAGTTTATTGTCACCCGTGTGTTTATGACATTTTAATATTAAAGACTGAATTTAATAAACAAACTCAGCACAATGTATGGTCGCTTTGTGTTTTGGCTCTTCTGTAACGTCGGCCGAATGTCACTTACGTCTGTTTCTCAGTGTCTTTGCTCTTTTGCTGTTACATGTGTTTTATTTATTGTAACAGTTGACATTTTGGCAGGTCATCCACATATTTAAGAGTGGACCTTCCTTCCTATATCCCAGATTGTTCTTGGGAAACGTCTGGATTCACGTCTCAGTTTATCGTCAGTTCTACGTCTGAGCTGAACCTGCGTTTCTACGGTCTGTGATGGATTTGACCTGCTGCTTCACAGCCGCCCTGCAACCCAAACCCCACCGTCCAGCTATGAAATGTGATCCTCCGCCTGTGATTGGGCGAGAGCTGCTTTCGGGATGCTAGGAAGGCGGGCGGGGGGGTTAGGGGTAATGAACAGATGAGCACACAGACAGCCAAAAGGGTGAGCACACTGGATTAAAACTGTGGTCCTGCATTTTTTTTTTTTTGGACACCCCCTAAATTTCCAAGCTCCTAATCCTCATCAGAGAACGCAGCTGCTGCTGGCCGACCTCACAGCCATACACACACACACACACACACACACACACACACACACACACACACACACACACACACACACACACACACACACACACAGTTTTTCTGTTATATGCTACTTCATACTTATATTTCACTACACCTCAGAGGGAAATATTGCACATTTATCTGATATTTATCAACATATAAATGTGGAAGTAAAAATGTCAAAGTGCAGTGGGTCAACTTTACTTTAAGTGTTGCAATAACTGCTTGATTAGCATTCAGCTAATGCAGCTGGTTCTGCAGTACTTAGCTGTTTATAATAATATAATACGACAATGTCCTGCATTATAAAATATACCTGTGTAAAAGTATTTACAGCTAAATGTACTTAAAGAAAGTAAAATAAGTAATTATGCAAATGATTACTTTAAGTGTTATATTATTTATTTATTATTTATTAATATTATTATTAACATTATCGATTAACAAGTGAGCAGTATTTTAATTTTAATACAAATACTTTGTCTTTATATATGTACTCTGTAATTTAATCTATGAAATTCATCATGTTTTTATTCTAACTGATCACATGTTTTGTAATTAAAAATATATGTAATGTAATATTGAGTAAAATGTACGTATTCCCTCTGAGATGTAGCAGAAATGGAAATACTCAAAATGGAATAACTCACAAAAGTACTCAAATAAATGTACTTTTCAACTTAGGGCGCACTCACACTGTCCTTCTGTACCGCGCCCTGGGCTTTAGGGTACTTGCCCCCCCGGGGCCCAGGCCCGTTTGTACTCTCACTACCTGGGCCTCGTGCAAATGCTTCTTGCTGCCTATACGTCATCACGCCGTAACACGTCACACGCATTGATGACGTCATCGCGATGCGTCGCTTTGTTGACAAATCTTTCCGTAGACCTCAGAGTTTTTGTGCGTCTTGTCGACTGTTTTTGAATCTTTTCATCGACCAAATCTGCAGAAAACACTCCACCTCCGCATCACACCAACGGGAACCTTTCACCGCCATTGTTTTAAATGTCCACGCATGGTCCCTCCTTCTTTTTTCTATGTCCCAACAGGCGCACATAAATTACGTCAGAACCGTTGTAGGCCTCGTGCTCGTGCTCATACATGTGCAAACGCACTCTACAAAAGCCCACCTCTCTCAGACGGGCCGTGGACGGCCAGCTGTCCGCATTTATGCGCGGAGCAGGTGCACTCACACTGGTCAAACGCACTAGGCTTGACCCGAAAAACCTGTTTTGGCCCGGTGCGGAAGGACAGTGTGATTGCGCCCTTAAATATTATTTGCCGAATTGTCATAAATCAGTGGACTGCTAATGGAGAAATATTCATATGAATGCTTTGCTGATTTAAGCCCCTCACTCTAAAGCCGTGTTAGTAAGAATTGTGCACTGCAAGCCGCCCATGCGCACACACCGCCCCTCCACGCCACTCTCCGCCCAGGTGAGGTACTTACATGTAGCTTAAGTGGTGACCCAGTGTGTTAGCTCCAGCACCCCGCCCCTCTACCTCAAATAATCCCTCTCACTGCCATAATCCATTAAGGAGCCCGCCACATCAGTAAAGTCCTCCAGGACCAGGCTGGTGGAGTCCTCACCAGTGGGCAGCTCGGGGTCTGACGCCCAGGGGTGCTGGTAGCGGTCGTGCTGAGGGCCCTGGGGTTCATCCAGGATCCTTGGTCCCTGAAACTGGGCTGGATCGGACATCTGGTAGGCCGGTGCCGGGTCTTGTTGCTCCTTGCCGATGCCGCCGTCACTACCGCTGCCGCTACCGCTTCCGCTGCCCTGCGAGGAAGGCACCAGCACGTGGTAGAGGCTGGGCAGGCGGATGTCCAACAGCACGCCGCTCTTGATGTAGAGCTTGTTGTTGAGGTTGTAGAGCTTCTCAGCGATGTCGTAGCCCAGCATGACGGAGAAGACACGAGCGATGTAGCGGTCCTTTGACAACAGGAAATAGAGGCGACGGCGACGCCACGAGATGTAGCGGGAGTCTTCCTCTGCGGTCATGGTCACCTGGGGAGTACGAACAAAAACAGCTGAATATTCAAGTCTTAAAGATTTTTGGACCAATTAGAGAAACTTGGAGCATAAACTGTACAAAAGAAGCGGACGTAGTGAAGGGAAGCCGGTGGTGGAGTGCCTTCTCTCTTATGTCCAGCAGGGGGCGCCAAGAAGAAGTCTGTTTGTATAGAAGTCAATGAGAAAATGATCCTACTTCTCACTTGATTTATTACCTCAGTAAACATTTTACTAGTGAGTTTATGGTCTCAATCTCTAGTGTCAAGTTTTCCTCAATACAGCATGATGTTGATTTTGTGAATCATGGTCCCATTTAGAGTAAAATATGCGATAAAGCAGGGGATATTTTTATGGCTTTGTTGTGATTGACAGGTCGACGTGGCAGTGACAGGAATTTTGAGTGTTGTCTATGTTCCTATCTTAGGACTTTGATGCCCTTCCCTCTATGAAAGTTAACTGTAACATTTGGTCACCTAAAAATATTTTGATCAGCCTTCAGTTGCACCTTGCTAACCAAGCTAGCTAGCGCTTGGGTTAGCTCATAACTTAAGGGGAACTTTTCTATTTTCAACATGCCCAGTGTCACCACAGGGAACGGTGACAGCATCCAGAGCTCCTCCACTCACCTGCCAGCAAAAGTTTGCTTCTTTAGCGGTTAGCTTAGCTTAGCTTAGCACCATTGAGACAATAGCCTACAGGTTTAGCGCTCCACCCCAGCTACATCCTCTCACCCAAATAAGGTCACTTTGGGTCGTTATATGCGTTATATGTTGTTACATCGTCTCCCCTGCTTTGAGTTTATATGCTAAGCTAAGCTAATCACCATGTTGGCTCTTGCTTTGTCGGTTATTTAACGAACAGGTGACATTTTCCTTTAGAGCTGCAAAAATCCATCGATTGACTTTAGAATAATCTGCAACTTTTGAGCGAAAATGCCAAACATGATCTCAGATGTTAGGATTTTATGTTTTTCTCATAGTAAATAAATATATTTGGCTGTTGGTCTGATAAAAAAATATATCAACATGCATAAATACACCATTTTTCACTATTTTCTGACATTTTAGTAGCAATCCTATTTCTGTTTGCACACCTCCTTTAGTAACCCAGCACAGCCTTCCTGTTTGAAACCCTTTTCAGCCCTGAAGATAAAACCTTAAACGTCTAACATGACCTCCTGGCCTTGTTTCTACTTTAACCGAACTGATCTAAAGCAACAAGATACGTGAAAGACAAGAAGACAAACGGCGTTGTTCATCTCATCAGTCTGAAGCTGACTCCCAAACAAAGGACAACTTGATCTCCACGTCTTGGTTTCATGTTCCAAATCCTTCGAGCAACTTCACGTTAATTCAACATTTCACTGCCACACATTTGAACTGCGTGTACCTGGAACTTTCCCTCCTCGTCTGGTCTGAGAGACTCCCACTCCGGAGAGTCGAGGAACTGGTGGCGGTGGATGTAATGCAGGAACTGGCCCTCCAAAGACACATTGATCCTGCAAGAGAAAGTATAAAAGGAGAGAGTAAGACACACTTAAGGTTTAAGAAGAAAGACGGGGATTAAGAAGTGATAATGAGAGCTGGAGGTCACTTTGCATGTAAATGTTTGTGTGAATATCTCAGCCGCGGACGAGTGCAGAGTTCCTTAGAAATTGGTGGAAATTAAAATTACTGTTGTCATAACATAACGAGGTCGCAGGTACAACTGGCCGAAGTGGGTTTTCTCAGGAGGAGGGCTGGAGTCTCCCTTAGAGAGAGGGGGAGAAGTTCAGCATCCGTGAGGAACTCGGAGTAGAGCCGCTGCTCCTTTGCGTTGAAAGGAGCCAGTTGAGGTGGTTCAGGATCATCTGGTAAGGATGAACCCTGGGCGCCTCCCTAGGGAGGTGTTCCAGGCACGTCCAGCAAATCCAAATAAAGCCAAATTCATCCTTCACGCTTTTATTTTTGTCTGTGTTTTGACTGATGCAAAGGTTTTTTGACAGTTCTCCGCAAAAACATTATTAAAAAGCTTCTTATTCAAAACATTCAGCTCCCACACTTTGTAATAACCACTGCAATATCATTCATTCATTCATTCATCTGCAACCGCTTGTCCCTGTCGGGGTCGCGGGGGGGGGGGGGGGTGGAGCCGATTGCGGCTGACATCGGGCGTGAGGCGGGGTCCACCCTGGACAGGACGCCAGTCTATCACAGGGCACATAGAGACGAACAGAGACAGACAACCATTCACACCTACGGGTGATTTAGAGTCATCAATGAACCGAACACCTGCACGTCTTTGGACTGTGGGAGGAAACCGGAGAACCCGGAGAAAACCCACGCAGACACGGGGAGAACATGCAAACTCCACACAGAAGGGCCCCAGCCGGGATTCAAACCAGGAACCCTCTCGCTGTGAGGCGACAGTGCTAACCACTACACCACCTTGTAGCCGCCCACTGCAATATGTAATAATTTATTACATAGTATGTGGAAATGTATATTACATATTGTGCTCAGGCTGTTTATTACTATTGTTATGTGTTATAACAAGGATTTTAACTTGTGCTGGAGTATTTTCGACTGTGTAATCTCTACTTTTACTAAGGTAGAGGATTTTATTCTTCTACCACTTTCACAAACATTGAACATCTTTCAGATAAATTGATAATAATAAAAGTTTCTTCGTCTGCCAGGAGTCTTTCAGAAATCCTAAGACATGGGGACGTTCCTCCGTCCGAATGAAGCTTTATTTAGAAAAGAGAGACTTCTAACTTCCGCAGAGTGAGATAACCCAGCGCACTAAAACATTAAACCTTCATTTGATTACCTCTAAAAGTTCTGTTTTATCTTTATTTCAACGCAAAAACCATCTGCTTCATGTCATTCACCCGACGCCTACTGAGAGAAATGGAAGTCTACCCCAGAAAATAAACATTATCCTCCTTTGTTATCAAGATTAGCAGCCGAATGTAAAGTGGAGCTACTTAGACGGGATAAAACAATAACAATTAAGAGCGGTCGGCGTCCACTCCTGTCCCAAAGTACAAAGATATCATTTAAGCTGCTAGAGTGCAGAGGGACGGCACACCGGTGAGTCACAGACAAAAATACTCTGTTTACAACATTTCTCTTGTGGAGGCTCCAGGACTGTGAAATCTAGTGCAGCTCTACTTTGAGGATGTTTGGATGAAGAGGACACATTTCCTGTGACGCGTACACGCTGCCAACAGCATCAAAGTGTCCGAAATGAGAATCCAACAGGAGATTTCTATAACGACGACAACGAGAGGAGGAATTTAAACTAATAAATGCAGAATAATATGTGTGGTTTAAATGAGTGAACGCCTTTTGTTGTCATTTAAACCTGCAACAAAACACTATAAGCTGAGTCCAAACAATGGGAAAATAAGAAAGAATCGCCGTTAACCTACTTTAAATGTAAAACACAATAACATTAGCATATGTACAATAATGTAAACGACAACAGCCTTGACATAGATCCCACTTTGGTAAGTTTTAATATTCAGTTATTGCATCTTTGGCTGAACTTTAGAGGTAAATCTACTTTTTTGCGACACTTTTAGTTTGATTGGGACGTATTAATCAGCGTATTCTCATCGACAGGTTCGTAGGATATCGTACGAAAAGTGATCTTCTTATAGTGTCTTACGTAATATGACGTTCTACGTTAAGTTACTCTTAGGCAACAGAAGGTGTCGGTTAGGTTCAGGTAAAAAAACTACCCTCATGTGACAAAAGATGACGATTGGTTAGGATTTAAAAAGAGGTTGTGCTTAGGTTCAGTACTCCCGGGACACGAACACCAGTTCCCCGGGTGAAAGACTGGAATGGGAATGTCTGTTTGCAGCCTGCATTAATAAACGGACTAATACATTAGTGAATTACTGAACAGAGGACCTCCGTGGCCTTAAGAGACGCTTAACAAGCAGGAGAAGATGCAAAATGACCACAAAAAAGAGGCAAAGAAATCAAAAAGTCTGTGTTGTGTCTTGTAGTAAAGATGTCTGGGCCTTGTCTGTGCAACAGGAACCCCTTTCTCATAATCCTTATTAATAAAATACAAGAAGAAAACGGTAAAACAGGTATGTAGGTAAGATTTACTTAACTGTGACCATCTTAAACATTCATAATAATATAATAATATATCATAAAAACACTCTAAAAGGGGCCATAATGCAAAATCAATACTGTAAAGTTTGACAGTAAGGTGATGTAGAAGTGTACTGTGGATTTGTGATCAATATTTTTATATTAACAATGAAAGAAATGAGTAGGTGCTCATTGTTTTGGTTTTACAGCCTCAATTTTCTTTGATGTCAACTCTCTTATCATTTGACATCATTTCCAGCTTCAGCAGGCAGCTGTTTTCGAGAAAAAGCTTTAATTGCACCTGCTCAGCACCAAACGGCACACAGTCCTGCTCTGTTTTGGTTTTCCATTAGCAAAGGTTAGCGGATAGGACCTGGTGCTGTTTTTGGCGCCACGCCGATGGAGGTTCGCGAAGAGCTGAGCTGAAACTCAAAGGTGGAGTTCAAACACTGCGAATCACTGATTGGTCAGCGAGAACAGTCACTATAGTGCGACGTGTGACATCCTGCACAAACCAAACAGTTTTTAAAAAGCCACGCTACCGTTTATAGCAACTTCAAGTTTTTCCACTGAGAGATCTTTTTAAATTGCAGCCCTCAAAACTACGCCGCACAATTGACAAAATGCAGCTGTTCATCTGGATTCAGCAAGTGTCGCGTTAAAGATGATATCACGGCAGTTCCTAGTACCTAAAAAGTGAGTTGCATTTAGCAGTTATTCCCGTCAGTAGTTGGTGGAGACCAAAAACGGACCTAAAAGGAGAGTGAATATTTCACGTTCACTCATTGAATGACCTTAAACCAGCCGATCTCTTTTCCCAGGGTGTCAAATACCACCATTTTGTCACGCCTCTTGGCATTTGATACCGATGCGCAAAACACTCTTGAGCGTGTGTGACACTCAAAGAAAGTGCTCCAGAATCAAGAGGCCGGGGTGGTGGAATCACAGGACTTTCACCCAAGAGACAGGATTGTGTCGTGTTCACGTCCCACGATCTTTCCCTAACCCTAACCAAGAGGTTTTGTTTGAGTTCACTACGTTAACCACGTGTTCTCCGTGTTTAAAGCAGCCACCATAGTGCTGCGTAATAGTTGGACGTGCAGTGTGTTGGCAAATGTCCTGAAAAGGCGGGTGTATATGACGAGTCATTTATGCTAGTGTCTGCTGGATGTTGCACTCACACTGTCCGTCCGTAGCGTGCCCAAGCGCGTTTCACGGGTAAAGTCGAGTTCGTTTGACCAGTGTGAGTGCAATCGTACCGCACCTAGGAGCGGACATAGAAAAAAGAAGGAGGGACCATGCGCGGACATTTAAAACAATGGCGGCGAAAGGTTCACGTTGGTGTGATGCGGAGGTGGAGTGTTTACTGCAGATTTGGTCGATGAAAAGATTCAAAAACAGTCGACAAGACGCACAAAAACTCCGAGGTCTACGGAAAGATTTGTAAACGTGCGCCCTGAGCAACTGTTTGAAGCTTGTTGCTTAAATTTAAAAAAAGTTATTGCGGTTTATGTAAACCTTTACGTGTAATAAAATATTTCTACATTGCTGCTTTTACTCCTACGTGTGTTGAGACATTTCTGTAGTGGTTTGCATTATGTAGTACAGGTGTATAGATGTAAACACACACACACTCCCCACCTCCCAGACAGCAGAAAGGAGAGCTGGTCGATGGGCGTCTTGCCCTCCACAGCGTACGTCTCTCCTGCCTTCAGCTCCACCACCTTGTTCTCAAAGGCGGCTGCCATGTCCTTGAACACCTGGACGGGCACGCCCAGCGGCAGGTACACCGCCTGGTAGAGGGCGTTCAGCTCCTCGCTGCGTATGCCCTCCTGGTGCAGCCGGTAAAGCAGGTGGCAGATCTGAGCCAAGCAAGCCAGCAGCGCGAGGAGGTTCCAGGTGAAGACGTCCAGGCCGCACATGGTCATCCAGCCCCACAGGGTCAGGCAGGTGAAGGCGGGAGTCAGGAAGCCGAAGATGAAGAGGCACCCGTAGGCCCCGCTGCCCCCCATGTAGCCCAGGAACAGCATGGTGTTGCCCAAATGATAGATGGCTCCCTCTGTGTTGTTGGTCCAGCCATCGCAGAGAGGCGGAAAGAACAAGCTGTCCAGCAGAGTCGAGTTTTCGCCGCTCATGTTTGTCCGGGAGGCGTCTGACGCACAAAACAGTAAAGAGACAGTAAAATCAACAACAAAAGGCTTCTTATCCAATGAACTTTGGTGCCTTTTCTGTCCAGTCAACACGTACACATAGATGTTTTGTTTGATCAAAAATAAACAGCTAATAGTGACGGACGAATGTCAGGAGTAAATGTTTGTTCCCTTTGGCGTGCAGCGGAGGAATTCTTCAATGAGCAGAAGTTCTCACGGCTCTCTTTGTTACAGAAACACAGCTGGAATGGGTTTCTTCTTCTTCTCTCATTATGCGTCCCTTCCTCTCTCTCTCTCTCTCTCTCTCCTCCGTCGTTCCCTTCTGAATCTTCCCGTCGTCTCTCTTACTGACGCTCCTCTGTCTATTTCTCTCAGCCACAGGCCGCCTGCACTGTGGAGCCAACAGCTGGAGGAGAGGGGATAAGGGAGGGTGGGCGTTGATACAGCCCTAGAAGGATAACCATGTTTGGAATTGAAACCCAAGGAGGGAAGAGTGGAGGACAGAAAGCAGGCCTGCTACTTAACATAACAGAGAGAGAGAGAGAGAGAGAGAGAGAGAGAGAGAGAGAGAGAGAGAGAGAGAGAGAGGCAGGAAACGGGTGGGAGGACAGGGACTATAATAAAAATCTATGAGACAGACTCAGTGTAACACACATTTATAAAACGTAGTTCTTCCTTCACACACGCTGTGAGTCCAGTTTACTCCGAGGAGAGCAGCTCAGCCAGTACATATTTAGAAACAGTGATATAAGTGAGAAGACAGCGCAGGTCGGATTTCAGGTATAAACGCCACCGCCACCGCCACCTCCACCGCCTCACATACAGTGTCCCCCTCTCCTCTGAGCCAGGGGGACTCAGCTCAATCTCAGTCCAAATTCTTCTGCTTTTCCAAAATGTATTTTTAAAGCGAGTAAATAAACAACAATAATATAGGAAGTAGAGCCGCACCAGTGTATGGATATCGGCCTATCACGGACATCATATCTGTATCAGTATCGCGGTGTTTTCCGATATGAACGCAATGCTCATTTTGAAATGTTGTCCTATTGCAATATATTTGTATTTATTCTTTATTTAAATGTTTAGCAATTGACTGATACTTTACATTTATTTTAACATAACACAACATATTACTGAACATTTACAAGTAGATATGTATGGGCCAGGCGAGGAGACACATCAAAACAATTAAAAATATAGAGGGAAATAAGGCGCAAAATACAATAAGAAAGCGTGACAATGACAGAGCTGAGAGAAATAAAAAACAACATATGATATAAAGTGGGAATTGTGCATACAAGTTGTGGTTATTATTGCAAAATGCCCAGTAAAGTTCAAAATGCATTGGTGAATGTTTATTTAGCTATTTATTGGATTTTTTTATTTCCTCAGTGTTTATTTATAGATTTGTTTGAAAGTGTAATACACTAAGTACAGTGTTAAATGTTCTCAAACACAGAAAGCAGCCTTGTGAGCTACTTTGCAATCGTATTGGTGCAAAATCCAATGGTTTTCTTTCATTCCAGCGCAAAAATTCACCGATCTGATGATTTTTCTGTCCTAAAACTTGTTTCAGTCGCCACCTTGGGTCTCCTGTTTAAGTGCTTTTGATTGGTTTCTACGTAAAGCACCATAAACTCCATTTTATGTTATGAAAGGTGCTACAGTGTACAGCTTTTGAGCATATTTTACCAAACAGTTTTTGCAGGAAGCTTTGAAACAATAGACGCGTTACCACAACAAAAACTGATTAAATGTGCTTCAAAAAGGGCGCTCATATCTCAGAATCAGGTTTATTGCCAGGCAATTTTCATTGCAAGGAATTTGACTTGATTTGACAGTGCCTTCATAAATATAAAAATGAACACAGGCAAACTAAACATATGACATATCTGGTGTCAGACCTGTTTTTAAACCCTTCAGGGGTGTCCAGTCCTGTTCCTGGAGGGCCGCTGTCCTGCAGGTTTTAAGAGTCTCCCTGCACCAACACATCTGATTCTAATGTGCTCATTATCAAGCAGCTGAAGCTCGTCACAGGTTTGAAAAACAGTGTTTGAGCAGGGAGAAACTTAAACATGCAGGACAGCGGCCTTCCAGGAGCAGGATTGGACATCCTGCTTAAGAGTGGTGGGCAACCAGGATTCAATTGATTACAATTCTGGAGGTGCAGATCCGTCTGTCGTTTTTACCCCATACTCAGTGACCAAGTTATCAAATACCTGGCAAACTGAGAAAAATGTTTGCAGTTTTCAGATTTGAATTGCTTTAGTGGCATGTGCACGCTCGTCTAAATTAAGAAATGGTGGAGCGGTGCTTGAGGCTTGGCAGTCCCAATGAACTGTGTGGTTCAGATCACGGTGTACACAAACACTTTTAAAAACTACTACAGCTTAGCATTTCCAGCAGGTTTGAACGTGTCAAATATACATGGCCACTATCAGGCACACTTCAGTTACACTGACACTACAGAGGAAGAATGCAGATATGCCAAGTATTGACTTCACAGGGGCAGAAGTTATTTTTAAGCCCAAGTGCATACCAGCGACAGCAACTGCAGCAAGCGTCCGCTCACTGAGAGGAACTGCACCGTCAACGCAGAAGCTCAAGAAGAACACATGAAGTGCATTTCATCTACAGTCAAATAGGACAATTAGTTTTATTGCATAGGACTTTTATTCAACATACATCAGACAGCATTTTAGATATTCACACTTCTCAAAATTCTGCAGATTTTAAAAAACATTTCACAGAAATACAATCAACCCATCAGATCCGATCGTAGAAGTGTACGGTCACATTTCCCTTTCCAGTCGAGGTATAAATAAGGAGGGGGGAAAGAAGGAGGGAACACCCGGGGTCATCTTGCACAGCAACACACTGCAGGAGACAAAGCAAAGGAATTAGTATTTAGAGAACAGCAAAGACTTGCACTTAATACTCTTCAGTGTTTTTACAAAAATATAAAGATCCCAGATCAAAGGCTGAGGTCTGAACGCATTTACAGAGATAAATCATTAAACAACCATTTCATTATATATTTGCCATTTCAGGAGCAAGTGAACATGAAGGCGCCGGCAGATGGCTAATCGAGCCGCTGAAACATGAACTGGCTTCGGGCGTGTTTCATGTGTAGTCATGCAAGTGAAGACGATACTTGCTCCTCCCCCCTCCCTCACCACACAACCCTCCCATCATCATCTTTAGTAAACGATGTTCCAGTTTGAGCAGCCAAAAAAGATTGTCCCAACAAGAGGAATATGTAGGAGAAATGGCTTAATTATTGCAAATATCTACATTAAATAAATTGAGCATTCACATGGTTCATGGAGGGTGAATGCTCTTTTACAAACCAGACTCTCGATTCAGGTTGGCCTGAGGTTGTCTGAGTACATTGGCAGCAGTGCAGGGACGCAAACCAAGGATCCATTTATTTTTAAAAACGGGACCCTTTTTTTTTTTTACAAGCAAACGGAGAAGTCTCCTTTTAAAACGATTCCTTCTAAAAACTCCAGCCAGAGGGGAGATTATAAAAAAACTTTGGTCCCAGCAGCACATGCACGCCAGAACTTGCACCTGAACCTTGTTGAGACTCGTGTTTACATTTTCCTTTGGAGATCATGGATGCATTCGGAGTAGCAGTCACATGTATGTTGGTGCAAATAATTTGACTGTTTGCATTCCCAAATACAGCAGCTGTATTATGTCGAGGAGCAGAAGTGATTCTTTGCCGTTTGCAATTGTCAGGATCTGATTGGCTAATGTGGCTTGAGCTATTCTATAGACTGCCACCTACAGGTTGGGCATGCTCTTGACTGCATATAAAACATACACAGGTTGGCTTAAACTAAAAGGGACAGGTGTGCAAGACGTTATTTTTGAAAAGAGCTAAAAGTCTGTTAATAAAAAAAAAAAAAGCCAGCCAAGTGTAAACACAGCAGGAGTTCAGGTTCCATTTGCAGTTTTAATTTAGTACGTAGCCACTGAAAACAGGACCAGCCTTTTCTGTTTATCATTTTCTGTTTGTACATTTATACAAAGTACTTAATTGTCTGAGATGTACTTTATAAATAACATGCCTTGCCTTGAGGTCAAAGCAAACATGATATTTGAACAAGCAAACAAATTGCATCTTAAATTTACCACCTGATTATTTACTTTGCACATCATGGGCAAGTTTTAGTTGGAATTCAGCCGTTGTCCGTCTTCCACTGTTACATAAACCAGAGGTCAGATTAATGTTTTGCAAGTGTTGCCTCTGGGGAAATCTCATTAGTGTCACAATATACAAGGGGAGGTAATTGAAGGTGAACTGTTCCTACTTAAAATGATTTCACTGCAGCAAATTTTTCCACACCACCATTTATCCATGCTGCTTTACCACCTCTAGAAAATTACTGACCTTTGTGGTGTGTGATAATCAGACTACATGACAGTCATTTTAATAAGTTATCTGGTGCGAGCACACTTAAACCCGTTTTACATTAATCTGATTTTACTTAATTAAAATGCTGGTGCTCTCATCTGGTCGTTCAGCTCTAATCAGTGACAGCTGACGGATACAAATGACCCAGAGAAGAGAAATTAGACTTGCAAACCAGCCGATGAGACCAAAGATAAAATTTGATACTTACCACACGCACACAACTTGATGTAGTTAAATCTTGAAGCCAAGTGCCCTCATGCAATCCTTGTGTGCATCGATCAGGACTGTGCAGCTTTCCTCTCCCTTCTCGATGATGCTGGAGGAAAAACAAACATGGGGAGGCATCATTAAATAGTCTCACATGCAACAAGACAGCGTTTCAAGCTCTGCAGGTACCACTTACCAGGCATCCCTGACTTTCTTGGTCTCTGGACAAGCACAGCATGGCTTCAGTGGCTTCTTCTCCTCAGCGGGAGCAGTCTCCATGCCAGCAGCAGAAACAGTAGACATCTTCTGAATTGACTAAAATAAAAACAGACGCTATAAATGGCAGACAAAACAAGCGTAGCAAGTTTTAAATGAGATTTGTGCTTTTTTTTTTACTTGGCATCCCATTTTGTAAAATATAAAGACAATGCTGTCCTTTCACAGATGTCTGTAATTATCTCAGCTGATCAACCCACTTAAGAAAAGTAGGAGGTGCAAAGGGCCAACACCTGTGATTTAACTACTTTGACAAGTCAAAATGGCTCCTGTTAAAAATATCAAAGTGGATCTAAAACCAGTATTAAGTCAGTTTGATATTCAACATTGATTCAATATTCAGAACAAAAAAAATGCATTTAAACCCTTTACTTAAATTATGTCAAACCACTTGTGCACCATAAAGACTTATACTCACGTATCACAAGGCTCGGTTTTGATTATATTTTAATGCATTTTTTTTTAAAAAACTTAATTTATTCACAAGTGGTTTGACATCAAAAAATCATTAAAAAGCCTATTCAAAAAGCAGCATGACAGATTTAAGTTTTGTAAAATGTATATACTACTCAAAACCAAGCCTTAATTGTGAGGACTATTAGTCTAGAGCAAGATAAGGAAGCATAATAGATAAAGTTTAAAAAGATATTATTCAAAAAGATAAGAATAATAGATTTAAGTTTTGTTAAACTATTAGCCTTTACGTTGCAAACGTGGTTTGACATTGAATTTAAGAGTTTAAATGCATAACAGTTTCATTATAACATCAAATGAACGTTGGTTATCTAAGTGAAGGGGGCTGGACTGATGTAACGCTAGCTTAGATGCTGCAGCAGCATGGTCGAAGCAGAGGACACGAGTATTTTAATTTAACACTTAAATACGTGTGTAGGGGGTAAAAGTGCACAGAACCACCGTGTGTTAAGCTGTGTTGTGTTTTAGTAGCGTTAAGTAACAGTTTGGAGGCGCTGCATCACGCTTACACAAGCTAACACAAAGTTAGCTAACACTAGCTAACAGATGACATTAACGTCCGTTAGGTGTCATGGCGGATAAATGCATTAACAGAAACGTTAGTGCGCCGTTTAATGAACCTGATGGATTAAACAGAACCGATGTTATGTAACTTACTTGTATTGAGGCCGGAGGCAGACGATCGATGACAGCTTCACCTTCAGAGAGATACTAGGAGACTCACGTGTTCCCCTTTTATACAAACCCACGTGATTACAAGCGTCCGCGGAGCATTCTGGGAAATGTAGTGGAACGTGGAAAAGGCGGGAAGAAACCGGAAGAGACGGAAACTAGCAACAAGATCAGATATTTGAGATACATTCATGATTTTAGACTGGAGCCAAACTTAAGTAAGCTTGTTAATTTATTATGTGACATTTCTTAGGACAAATGGTTGTTTTCTGTTGAGCGTAAAAGTTTATTTTTGACCTTTAACGCTCGCTAAAACTAAATTAGCAATGCTAAAATAGCTAGCTATAGTAAGCTAGTATGCTAATCAGGGTAAATAACAGTCCAATGTACATATTATTAATTTCTCTATTTTTATTCCACAAAAATAAAAGGCAAAACATTAATGTATCTGACATTAATGTATTTAAATTGGTGAACATGGTAATTATCAAACAAAATTAAGCTAGTGAAAAAAAGTGACCTTAGTTTGTATAACATTAGCGTAAAGTGGTGGTTAGGTATAGTTTTTATACATGTTACATACAGTAACGAGCTAGTGTTATTAGTTAAACAGTTAGTTAAATTAAGTTAAAGTAAATTAAATCAAAAATAGTTAGTTAATTAGGTAAAGTTTAAGCAGACATTTCCACAAGATAATTTTAGTTAAACAAATAATAACTGCAGACATAATAAAGTGTAAATGACACTTTAATAATGAATATAAAAACTATATATATATATGTATCACTATAAATACAATTAACAAACAAACAAACAAACGGATAAGATTAGATTTAGGTTTAAATGTTTAATTCTGTGTATCAAAACATTTGGTAGAATTTACATTTTTCAATATAAAATGTAGCCAATGCACTGAAAAGAGTTATGTTTTTATAGCATAAATATGTAAAAGTGTTAATAAAGAATAAAGCAGGCTCTTACTAATAAAAGCTGCAACTAATAATAATAGTTTAATTTCTGGATTAGTCCTCAAATGTCTTGTTTTGTCCACAACTCAAAAATATGCAGTTTAATATCATCGTCTATGAAAGAACCCAGAAAATATTCACATTTAAGAAGCTTGGATCTTAGAAAGTTAACTTAAATACAAGATACAATAAAAATGAATCAATCTGCTGCTCGAAAATGATGAAGTTGCTGCCACTGCGCCATTATTCTGGGATCACCATCTTCATCCTCTTCATCGTCCTCATCATCCTCATGATCGAGGAGGCCGAGTCGCTCCTGAACGAGACGGTCGCTGCTGTGACTTTGGTGTTATTTAACTGTTCAGCGTCATCGTTTTCAGTGCGTTAACTTCTGTCTGAGTCACTGGACAAATACTTTAAATATGATGTTGTGTCTGTGTTTCATAATCCCCTAAGTGTAACAACAAAAACACAAAACTATTGTTATTTTCATCTTTTATTACGCTTTGAAAAGGTTTAGAAACACAGCAAATATTGTTCACTTGTATAACTTTTCCACTGGATATTACATAAGATCAGGGTGATAGTGCTGTAACCTAATCTAAATTGAATACCTATTATTTGCAGTATTCATTAATATATTAGGTTAACCATTATTATTTTTATTATTTGTTTATTTTTATTGGGGAATTAATGTGACAAAAATCAAAGAGTGTCATATAAATAATCTAAAAAAGACGTAAAAAAGCATAGATATACAATAAAAATGACAAATAACTTGCTTATTTTATCTCACCATCACTCCAAAACCCAACAAAATTCAGTTCACAATGATATAACACAGAAAAAAGCATAAAATCCTCACATTTAAGAAGCTGAAACCAGAAGTACATCATTGTTTCAGCACTACAGTGTCATTTATCCCTGTAAAATGTCAAAAATATGTACATGTTCAAGCGCTTATACTTTATATAGCCAATTAAAAAATAAGGAATAGTATGACTTAAAAAGGACTCCAAAAATGACTCAGCAGGAAACCGGTGGGTGGCTTACTCCAGGTAAGGAATGAGTCCTTACCCCAAGTGAAGGAGTTCAAGTACCTCGGGATCATGTTCACGAGTGAGGGGACGATGAAGCGTGAGTTTGGCCGGAGAATCAGAGCAGCGGGGGCGGAGCTGCAGTCGCTCTACCGCACCGTTGTGACGAAAAGAGAGCTGAGCCGGAAAGCAAAGCTCTGGATCTACCGGTCAATCTTGGTTCCTACCCTCACCTGTGGTCATGAAAGCTGGGTCAGGATCGAAAGAACGAGGTCGCGGGTACAAGCGGCCGAAATGGGTTTTCTCAGGAGGGGGGCTGGAGTCTCCCTTAGAGAGAGGGGGAGAAGTTCAGCATCCGTGAGGAACTCGGAGTAGAGCCGCTGCTCCTTTGCGTTGAAAGGAGCCAGTTGAGGTGGTTCAGGATCATCTGGTAAGGATGAACCCTGGGCGCCTCCCTAGGGAGGTGTTCCAGGCACGTCCAGCTGGGAGGAGGCCTCGGGGAAGACCCAGGACCAGGTGGAGAGATTAGATCTCCACACTGGTCTGGGAATGCCTTGGGATCCCCCAGTTAGAGCTGGTTAATGTGGCTGGGAAAGGGAAGTTTGGGGTCCCCTGCTAAAGCTGTTGGCCCTGCGACCCGACCCCGGATAAGAGGCTGAAGATGAGATGAGATGACTTAAAAAGTTAAAAAACCACATAATTACTCCTGTTTTCTTCAGCGGACTTTGTCAGATATGAAATCCTTTGCTGTAAATAAAGTTGCTGGTGGGAAGAATATACACTTGGCTTGTGGCTTGGGATTTGTTTTTAATATGAAAAATGTTCATTTTCTGTCCTACAATACTGAAGATATGTGTTTTCACACGTCTACTGGGTTTATAGTGCGTCAGCACAGCAAAGCAGCGCGTAAGCACAAGCATTGAGTCACTTCTTCTAGTTTGAGGGCCAGCTGTGTGCTAGATAAATGAGCCAGTAAGCATATTATTAATTTGTACCGCTGCTGTGTGAATGTGATAGATATGCACCCCCATTTCAAACACACTCTGCTGCACTCTTTGCTGTGCGTTAATTCACTCTCAGTTGTATCTGAAGTCTTTGTTTTGGTGTTTCCTGTAGAAATCTGCCCCCTGAAGGAGGAGAGGTGAGGTCCTGATGACATCTCCTCTTCCTGTGCGCTCAAAGCAGCGTCCAGGAAAGAAGAAATGTAAGCACCCTTTTCTGTCTCTGATCGGTATTTGCTCTGCAGAAAATTAATATTCTCCCATGTACTGTGTGTTACAGTAAACCGTGTCCTTTGTAGGGTTGTTAAAAGAATCGATACGTACATACTTTTTAATACCACACGTTATTTGACAGCATTGAAATTATTGAAGTCCTAAAAAAAACAAAACAGGTGTACGATTAGATTTTTAAACCTAAAACTGCACAAATGAACAATAGGGAAGAAAATCAAGAAGAAGAAGACGAAGAATACGAAGAAAACGAAGAAGACGAAGAAGAAAAATAATTACTTTATTAGTCCCGCAATTTTTTCACTCTGTTATTATTCACGTTACACACACACAGACCCGAAATACACACACATGCACAAACCTATGGTCCTATTCACATGCAATTAATGGAGAGATGTCAGAGCGAGGGGACTGCCAATGGATCGGCGCCCCGAGCAGTTGGGGGTTCGGTGCCTTGCTCAACAGCACCTCGGCAGTGCCCAGGGGATGAACTGGCACCTCTCCAGCCACCAGTCCACGCTCCATTCATGGTCCACACAGGGACTCGATCCGGTGACCCTCCGGTTCCCAGCCGAGCCACTGTGTGTTTGTATGTGTTCAGTGACTTTTTCAGTGCCAGCACTGCTAAGGACTGTTTTCTTTTTTCCTGTGGTATTAAAAGAGGTTTTGTTTTTATTGTATCGAGGTTTAAAGTTCTGGCATCGTGGCAACATAAGTCCGTTGTTGGAAGAGAGAACTTGTCACGTGCCAACACATGAAACTATCGGAGGCAGTGCTCCAGAGAAACAAACCAAACTTTTACTGAGTCGCATTGAAGCGTCATCCATCAATCAGCTACGATGCAAAATCAGTCATCAAAAGAAACTAAACCGCGTTATCGTAGCTGAGGTCTAATTTCAGAAGACACATCAGGAAAGAGACGGTTTGCATCTGGACAGGGCTCACACATGACACCGATTCTTGATCCGGCCTCAAACGCTGAACTAAAAGCCGTAAGAATTGATGTCACACTTAAAATGAATGGTAAAAAAAGTTGTATTCTTTCTTCCCACTTCTAGTATTAGTATTAGACACATGTCTTGCACTAAGCTGGCAGTAATTCACATTACCCGCTGCCATGACCCCTCAGTTAATCCCACCTTGCTGCTACATCCTGTATCATTTACATTCCTATTTTTTATTATACAAACATTGCTGCAGTTCGACCAAACCCTCCAAGAACATGTAAAAAAAATAAAAATTGGTTCAGTTGAATCAAATCCCAATCTTCTACTCTGTAATCCTTGAATTGAAATATTTCAGCTCCTGTTTTCTTCTGTTATTGAAAGTGAAATGTGCAAAAAACAACAACAACAATAGCTGGCTCAGAGCTGCGAGCATATGTTCAGCATCAGGTAACACACAAGTACAGTGTTTAATTACATCCCTGCTATAGAGACCGCCCAAACTGAACTTCCCCGTGCACACACTGCCAGATGTCGAGTTCACATGACAATAGTTGTGATCCCCTTTGCACGCACACACACAGACACACACAGACAGACACACACATGCCATTGTCCTCAGTATTAATGTGAGCTGGACCTTTCGACGTGGCTTGATTCATGTGGGGATGAGACACAGATACTGAATAGTTGATGAGCTGGGAGAAAAAGAAAAGAAGTAGAGGGGTGGGGTGCGGGCAGAAATAGAGAGAGGCTGATAGAGAGGGGAGGGAGGGAGAGAGGGAGCAGAGGGGCTGGTATCCACTCGCCTCGCTCCACACAGCTTCAATAAAACCTGAGGCTGGTCGCGTTGATGGAAAATTACCTTGTGACCAAGAGGGGAGGTCAGGGCTGGTAGAGTCAGACTCCACTTGTCCAGAGACACAGCAGCAGAAGCAGCAGAAGGAGGAGGATGGCCTGTGCGTTCGGCTGATCAGAGCGAGGGCACCGAAGTCGGGACATGGAGAAACTAAAAGGTCCCGCCGCAGGATGCACCAAAGCCACCTGTGGATGGAGAGCCCTGCTTCTCCCGCAGCTGAACAGGCAGTCCCTGTACGTGTACGGCAGCGAGATGGCCGTGGAGAAGGAGTGCGTACGGCAGCTGCAGAGCGGAGTCTTTGTCATCCACCCATTCAGCCTCATGAGGTATTTAATATTTTTGATAGATTCAGGCCAGTCCTCCTCCTCCACTTTTTGTCTCACAGTCTCTTCAGAAGTTATGTGGTTTCTGTGTATGTGATTCTTTGCTTCATAAAGTTTTATCTAATTTATTTTTCTCCGTATTAGAGGGCGAAAAGGAGAAGTGGGTTGATTGATGGAAAAGTAATCTGCAGCTATTTTTAAATGATCATTTTCTAGTTCCAGCTTCTCATTTTGACAGATTTGCTGTTTTTCTTTGTGTGTTTTCCTGCAGCAAACTGAGTATTTTTAGATTTATGAGTGTGAATACATCACTATGAGTTATAGGAAAATGTTTCTGTTTCTGTTGAATAAATGAATCCATAATAAGCGGTTAGTTGCAGCCCCACTCCATATTACTTGCATGTCGTATTACCAATTAGCATTAGTCATCAGTGCAATTGTTTAGTTTATTATGATCCCCATTAGCTGCAGCAAATGCCGTCACTATTCTTCCTGGGGTCCGACACATGCATCCAATTATAATAATGCATCATTATTAAAAAATGATTATGATAATGATTCGTATTTGCAACTATGAAAACAAATAATTAGTTCTAGTATTATAAAATTAGAATAAAATGTGAAGAGAAACATTAGTAAACATTAAATCAAAACAAATAGTTCATAATTGATAGTCAGTAAAGGAAAATTAAACTCTTGAAATTGTAGTTTTGTGATGTTTCAGGTTGATTAAAAGGTAAAAACAATAGCTGATCTTTTCTTCTTTTAGCATCTGGATTTGCATCGTCCATGCAGTGTTGTTATTGTTCGTTTGTAAGGTGATCAGATGGAGTGAAAACAGAGATGGGATGAAACAACTGGGGATCAGAGAGCAGAGTTATTTGAGCCTGGCAATCGAACCCTGGCTGAGGAGATGTGCAGTTACAGTATCAGTGTTTAGTGTGCATATATCAGCTTCCCTTACCGGCTGCAGCTCGACTGTTTAATTAGTCCTCCTGGCAAATGAACTGAGACTTTCCACTACAAACATGAAAAAACAAGATCCAAGGCTCTCTCTCAGAAGTCACGTGTTTTGTTTTTGTGTGTGATCTTTTCCTGCAGGAGTTACTACATCATGTGCATGATGGCCATCACATTTCTCAACCTGATTGGGATTCCCATGGAGATAGCCTTTCTGGACGGAAACAGCGGGCTGGCATGGGAAGGATTTAACGTGTTTTCAGACACGCTGTTCCTGATTGATGTGGCTCTGAACTTTCGTATGGGCATCATAGCAGAGGACGGCGAGGTTAGAGTGGCTGTGCTCTATTTTCAGACACAATCTGGAGGACTATAATCCCTGTGCAGACAAGCACATACAATCCATCTCTGCTCCATCTGTAATCTACTCAGTACACGAAAGGCTAGATTAACAAATCTCCCCCCTCAGCTCCTGGACACAAAAATTGGCAACTGCTGTTTGATTTGATAACGGGGATTATAATGTATTGGATGAATGAGAAGTATAACATTTCCAATTAAGTATTATGCAGACTATATCCCTGTTTGTTTTCATCCGCTCATACTTTGTGACCTCTATCTTGCCAATCACAAATGGCACATCTGTGGTGTTTTTCTGCACAAACATCTGGTTTTTGCCAGATTTATTCTCAGTCGGTTTCTGCCTGTTTTTAAATATTCATGTTTGCGCTTCAGCAGCAGTTCAACGACACCGTTAATGTTAATGTGGATCTTCTTTGGGCCCTCTGCTAATCTCATTCGACACCACTGTCTCCGCTTTAATTCTGGACAAACTCCCAAAAATATTGGTTCAGTTCAAGTGTTAAATCATCCATCTGACCGTGTCACGCAAAGTGCAGCTTCATCAATCTGTTGCTCTGTTTTCTTTTACAGGAAGCGATTCTGGATATCAAGCGGATCCGACTCAGTTACCTGAGGACATGGTTCATACCGGACGTCATAGCTGCTTTCCCAATCGGCTACATTCTGCTGTTTGCGGTAATAATGAATAGACTGTTGATGAAGCAGGAAACAATGATGCACTTAGTTTTACATGATTTGTTCCTGATTGGACATG